>NW_022589743.1:18894289-19037920 GCF_004348235.1 Phoca vitulina
TCGGGCTCCCTGCTCAGCGGGGAGTCTGCTTCTCCCTCTGACCCTCCTCCCTCTCATGCTCTCTGTCTCTCGTTCTCTCTCTCTCAAATAAATAAATAAAAAATCTTTAAAAAAAAAAAAAAATTTGTGTCATGCTGCTAAAAGCATACTTAGGTGGAAATTTATAGCACTAAATACCTAGAATAGAAAAGAAGAAAGGTCTCAAATCAGTAACCTCAGCTTCCTTTCCAAGTAACTGGAAAAACAACAGCAAATTAGACCAAAGAAAATGGAAGAAAGAAAATAATAAAGATCAGAGCTGAAATCAATGAAATAGAAAAATGAAAGCAAATATCAATGAGACCAAAATAAAATTGATAAGCATCTAGTCAGATGATGAGGAAAAACAGAAGACACAAATCACCAATGTCAAGATGAGACTTGCATACAGATTCTGAGGCTATTAAAAAGATAACCAGGATATATCTTTATTAATATTTTATGCCCACAAGTCTGGTAGCTTAGATGAAATGGACAGATTCCTTAAAAGGCACAGACTATCAAAGGTCACACAAGAAGAAATAAATAACCAGAATAGTTCTGTGTCTATTCAAGAAATTGAATTAGCCATCAAAACTTTCCCACAAAGAAAACTCACAATCAGATGGCTTCACTGGTGAATTCTATACTCTTAAGGCAGAAATAATATGAATTTTGTACAAACTCTTCCAGAAAATTGAGAAGGAGATCCTTCCCAACTCATCCCATGAGGCTAGCCTTATCCTGATACTAAAACCAGACAAAAATATCACAAGAAAAGACACAACTACAGCAATACTCATTGGGCATGGAGATGTGAAAAAAAATCTAAGCAAAATTTAGTGTTCCACTCTAGCAGTATATAGAAGGAAAAATCAAATTCAACAATATAAAAACTGAATAATCCATATGACCAAGTGAGATTCATCTGAGGATGATTTAACATTCAAAAATCAATATATGTAATTCACCATATAAATAAACTAAAAGGAAAAACCATATGACATTTCAATAGATGCAGAAAAAGCATTTGACAAAATTCAATGTCCATTTCTGATAAAACTCCCAGCAGACTGATAACAGAAGTAACTTCCTTAATCTGATGAAGGGCATTTATGAAAAATCTCAAGGCAATATCATATTTAATAGCGAAAGACTGAATGCTTTCTCCCTAAGATAGGATTCAGTCCTGTTGGATAACTTTTGGATAACTGTATTGTCCATTGGGATAATTGTATTAATTGAATAATTTGTATCATCACTTTTACAATATCATTTTGGAAAACAATTAGGACAGTTTTTTAAAAAGTTAAACACACACCTGCCATCTATTTCAGTCCTGCTGCTGCTAAGTATTTAACCAAAGGAAATGAAAGTAAACAGCCACATACAAACCTATACAGAGATATTCAGAGCAGCTTTATTTGTAACAGCCAGACACTGGGAAAAATCCAAAGGTCCGTTAACAGGTGAATGGAGAAGCCACCTGCTGTCTGTCCAGACTGTGGACTCCTACCCAGCGGTGAGAAAAGTGAACTGTGTATACACACTATGAACTTCAAAATTCCTTGCAACGTGAATGCTTGATGAAAGAGGCCCACCTGAAAAGTGTACATACCATATGATTTCATTTATATAAAACTGTAGGAAATACGAATTAATCTATAGTGGTTGTCTGAGAAGGGAGAGTAGGGGAGGCAGAGAGACGGGATCACAGAGGGGCACCAGGAAATGCTGGGAGGCGGTGGGTGTGTTGAGTGCGGCGCCGCTTTCCTGGGTACACCCACACCTCAGAACTTGTCAGATTGCATACTTTAAATATGCGGAGTTTATTGTATGTCAGTGATACCTCAATACCGTTGTTAATAAGCGTGGACCTCGGATCTGGTGCCTGGGGTGGGATGTGCAGGGGAGAGGGGCAGTGTATTTGGGGCAGAAGAAAGCAGGAACCAAGCCATAACGGAAATACTTGAAAATACACAGGCCCTGTCTAAGAACAGTGAGCAGGAGTCCAGTGCAGTGGCGGGAGAGGCTAGGTGGAGGGGAGTGGCAAGGAAAAACTACCAGAAAGGGAAGTAAGAAGGACCAGATTGTCAAGGACTTGAAGGCACTTTAATGAGTTTGAATTGATGCCAAAGCCAAAGGAAGTCACCACAGAGAACATGCAGAGTGAGAAGAGGGGTCAGGCTGGAGACCTAGGGGATTCCTGGATTTCATGGACAGAAGCTCAAAAAGATAGGAGGACGCTTGGGTAGAGTCCTGTCTTGGAAAGAAGAGGGCACCATGGTCAAGTGCCTCAGCAGGAAAGGGGATTCAGCCCCCAGAAAAGTCCATTTGACTTGACAGCCTTTGGAAGTGCCTTTAGTAAAGTGTTGGTGGCAAAAGCCAAATTGTTAAAAAAAAAAAAAAATTATAAGAAAGAAAGATTATATGAAAGTATAGTCTGATCTTTAAGATATTAGCTTCTCTTTTGATGCTAAATTCTATGATTTTAAACTCAAAAGTTTAAGTGTTTATACTGCCCAAGTTTAAGAAGACCAGCTCCCAGCACCTGTTGTGTAGGCGAGAACCTGACAAGCCAGTTGTAGGAGATGAGTCCCAAACTCAGCCAGCTCATCCTGATTCCCAGGTCAGCAAGGTCCTGCGGTGCTTATTCTACCAGCTGTCAAAGCAGTGATTCTGTAATTGGGAAGTAGCTGGGGGTCCTGAGAAGACCGGGGTTCAGTTCTTAAACCCCTACACATAGGGATTCTGATGCCCTTCAGACTCACTGCCCCTGGGACCCCCCCGGCCCCCCGTCATTTGATGGTGGTTTATTGGACCTCTCATATGGTTGAAAAAAAGAACTTAGGACCACTCACAAAGGGAGATATTTTTACCAAGGAACTTATTTCATGTATACGAGATTTCAAAGCCATGTTCTGTTACCTTCATAGGTACAGTTTCTGCCAACCATTTTTTCTGTTTTATAAACCTGAGCATTCTAACAGGTAACTCAGGGGTCTCTCTGAAACTTGTTTCTGAATGTTAAAAGTTCCATCTGTCGGATTCTTATTTAGGCTCTGTTTTCAACTCTCACAAGTGGAAGCTCGATCATATTATTCACTATTTTGTGACTAGGCTGAATCCTTGGTAAATAAACTTACTGTTGTTGTTAGTTAAATAATAGGCATCTGTTCAGAAGAGCAGAATTCAAGCCTGAAAGTATACCTTTGGCAAAATGAAAAGTATAAAATAAACATCCGAGCACCTGACAAGTCTTAATTAATTGTTAGATATCACACATTATCTCTGCTCTGAATCACTTACTCTTCTTAATAAATTTTTTTCCAAATACTTATTTATTTAAGTAGTCTCTACACCCAGCGTGGGGCTCAAACTCATGACCCCAAGATCAAGAGTTGCATGCTCTTCCAACTGAGCCAGCCAGGCACCCCTCACTTACTCTTTTCCAAAGAGTGGCAATAATAAACCAAAGCTGATGTTGATCAGATTGAGAAAATCGGATATTAACCCACAGAAGCACATTTCTTAGGCACGTGGACTACCATCATATTTAGTCCGGTTTGAGTGGTTTTGATACCCTGAATAGGGTCTGAGGTGTTTTTGATATGTATTACAGAATTTTCTTTATTGTACTGTTAGAAAATGTTTTCATCTTTATTTTATACAAGATTAGAGTTAGAACATCACAGTGTCCTAAGAAAGCCTTGGCAGGTGGCTCATACAGGTTCCTGAATGGGCTGCCCTTTGTTGTGTCCATCCTGGACAGAAGAGTAAGAGGGTCAGGGAACCCAGGTTCCTTTAAATATAAAGCTTTAAAAACTTGCCATCGGTCCCAGGACTTGGAACCTAAATAGCGACTAGAACAGAGTAGCTAGCTTGTGAGCTCTGCAGTGTTCTTTGTCTTGCACACTTGAGAAAATAGACATTTTGACATGCTTCCTCTTCCTTCTCCCTGACTCACCCCTGATCTACCTAGCAATGAGCTAAATTTATTGCAATTTTTTCTCGGATTCTATTAGTGGGTTCCCTTTAGTAGGTAAAAAAGAATCAAGTATAAGGCTTTTTGTGGCTTTGAGGTTCCTGTCTGCCTTGTTTCTGCACCCCTCCACTGTTGCCACGTCTCTCAGATGAGGGCATTGATTGACCACAAACCCAAATAAAAAGATGCTTCCTCAGTGTTACGCATAATAGGAACCTGCCTTTTAAAAAGGCCCATTTTCTTTCTCCTTGCCATGGGTACATGAACCCTCTGGGCTGATGGCCACTAGGGGTAGTTGAGCAGCGAGTCATCCTAGGAATTCTCCAGACTATGTGACGAATTCATTCCTGACCCTTCAGTCCAGCTGTCATTTCTCTGAGGGGCGGCCATCTGGGCAAACTCCAAAGCAAAGGAACAGGAACCCTAAAAAGAGAACAGAGGGAAAACAAAGTTAGGAGAAGACCACCCCAGAGGGAACGGTGAGTAAAGGCCACAGTATGAGATGGAAAGAGGAGGCCCCCTGAGCAGACAGAGCCCTCACCACATCCAGTAAGGCTAAAATAGTAAGATCGGTATCCATAGGTCACCCCCAAAATCACCTTGTGTTGTGTGCAGTCACACCATGTGTGGGCTTGACACTGTTTAGCCAAACAAGATGTATTCTAAGTGTCAGACTGATAATAAAACCTTATTAATTTCTGTTTTACACATTCAGAATTTTCATCGGTGAGTAAAAGGATACAAAAGAGATCGAATGTAAGACTTTGTACCCTGAGGCTCCTGCCTAAAGATTTTTTAATGGGTTAAGCTCTATAGACCAGATGAACCGATGGTGGTAGGGGGTGGAAATACAGGAAGTGTGAAGGACATTGGGTCTGGACCAAAAGGAGCCTCAGATCATTTAGATCCGTGTTAATTATTTCAGTTTTACCCTAAAATATCTTCATCGTGCTTTAGTCTTACGTTGACAGAATATAAACTGGATTTTTTTCATCAGAATTAGTGCTTTACTTTTGATTTCTATATGTCAGCTTTTTATTGCTTTTATTCATAACAATAATAGTAACAACTACTCCTTAAGGTCCTACTGTTGTGCCAGTTTATTTACATAAATTATCTGATTTACTCTTCAAAGTCACTCTACAACAAAGGAGACATACTTACCCATTTTACAGGAAGAAAGTGGGGTTCAGAACCTATAAATGAATTAAAATTTTAAAAATAAAATAAAAATAAATAAAAACAGAACATATGAGTGATTTACCCAAGATGACATAGCTAATACATGACAGAGCAGAGTCAAATTCAAGTTCTCTGACTCCAGAGCTCATGATCTCTGAAAGCTACTGGCTTTATGTTAGGACCAGGAGCCTAAAAAGCTCCACAGGGATAAGCTTCTTGATTTTCCCAGGGCTTCAACTGCAGCTCATCTTGTATGCCTTTGCTTTCATTTCCTCAACCTCTAATAATGAGCCCAGCTCAAAAAATGCCAGGCCTTCACAGGTAAGTTAGATGCCAGAGATACAACAGTAAGCAACACCCTGTTCCTTACCACACCAAGTGTGCAAATGGATAGTGGAAAGCAGTTAACAGTTGTGCCAGGCACCATGAAGGTGAACTAGGAGTGCTGGAAATAAGAGGTTTGCTAAGAAAAGTATTAGGGAAGACTTACAGGAAGGCATGTATGTAGCCTGATCAAGGGAACAATTTGTAGAGGCACTGCCTATATTTTGGAAGAAATAAAATTGAATTTATTTACTTAACATACTATAATTTAAACTAATTCCATTGAATTTGCCAGCCTTACACAATTTCATCTTGTATGCGTCAGTCTGAGTAATCATTCCTTGCCAGGACTGATACAATTGTGTTCCCTCCCTACTGTTTACAGTAGACAGTCCTACTGTTTACAGTAGACAGATGGAGACAGAAGACAGTAAGACTTCTTTCGTGGGAAGTCTTAATTGGGACTGAAATTATACCTAAAACTGAATAAATGTGAATTCTCATCACTTATACTGGGTGCTAAAAGATAATGGAAAATTGTTTTTAAAGCCCTGAGGAGAAAGTATTGTCAACCTATATAATTCTTTACCTAGCCAAAGTATCAATCCAGTGTGAAGTTAAAAAAAGAAAGGAAGGGAGGGAGGGAGGAAAGAGGGAAGGAAGGAAGAAAGAAAAGGAAAAGAAAAGAAAACAAAAAGCCAAAATGAACAAGGGGAAAAAAACATCAGAAAAGCAGGGAGTTTTCATACATCCTTTCTTAGGAAATGTTCTGAGGATATATTCCAACAAACTACGGTAATAAAAGAAGAAAGGAAGATATGTGAGCCAAGAGACAGTAGATCCAAATCAGGAGGGAAACAAAGTCCAAGTGGCAGCTGGTGGTGTAGACTTTTTGAACCATCAGTCTAGCTCTGAGCAAGGGCTTCAGTGAATGGGACCTGGGGAAAAGGGGATTCCGAGAGTTTTATTCTCTCCTTAAAAGGCAAGACCATGAAAGAGAAAAGGCAATTGTCAATTCCACGGGGGGAGAAAACAGTCAAGAGAGAACATATTTGGGGTTATTACTTAAGTACTTCATTAAGTAGTGAATAATAATTACATGATTGCAATAATAAAGCAGTGCTTGGTTTCCAGCTTTTGGACTTAATCTTAGACAAAGTATAGAAGCCTTAGTTATGTTACAAAACATGAGTTGAAAAAAAAAAAAAAAAAAAACATGAGTTGATAATATTTTTTTAATGCCTTCTATGTTCCAGGCACTGTTCTAGGTGATGGGGATAGAGACAGTGAACAAAATAGCCCTCGGCACTCACATTCTAGAAAGGGGGGAAGCAATGAACACATGTAAATAAGTAAGATAATGTCTAGAGTCTATGAAGAAGATAAAATAGGATGACATGATGACAGAGCACAGCTGGAGATAGGAGGTTGCTTTGCTCACATGGAAGACCTCTCAGAGGGAGTGACACTTCAGTTAGGATTTGAATAATGAGAAGGACAAGATCTGGGGTGTTACCAAATAGAAGAGCAAAGGCCCTAAAACAGTATTTCTCTGTGGTGGTCAAAAGATAGAGCCAGTCCCATTGGAGCAGTGTGAATGAGGGGGAGAGAGAGCAGGGAATGGAAGTTAGAGCCCAGGGCAGATCCTTTAAGGCTTTATGGGCAATGGGAAGGAGGTTGTAGCGAGAGACTTTTTTTGCAAGGGGAGTGATATGAGCTGATTTATGTTCCAGAAAAAAAATCACTCTGGCCATTTTGTAGAGGATGGATTGTAGCGGGACAAGGACTTGATGTGGCTGGTCCAAGAAAGAGAAGGTGGTCACTGCACTAGCATTTTAGCAGGGGAGATGGTGAGGATACATTTGGGGGATGATGATGACAGGGCTTACGTAGGGTGAAAGGGAAAGAGAGGAGTGATATCTGCCCGGAGCACCTGGTAGCTGGGGTCGCCCTGACTGAGGGAGGGACATTGGGATAGAAGCACCTTTTGGAGGTAAAATCAAGAGCTCATCGTCAGAGTTGTTACAAAAGAAGCATTCTCAACGCCCAAGGATGACAGGAGGCGGGAGCTGGAGGGAAGCCAGAAGTGCTAAAACGAAGAGTGAGACGCTAATATCCTCACTTCACATGGCGAACAAGAAAGACTCGGGTTCTTGATGGAACAAAGCAAAGGAGACATCTATTATTTAAAGTAATAAAGATAATCAAAAATGGTAGAGCTGTATTGATGAAGGTATAGATGAGGGAGGTGTGAGGTGATTAGTGATCCAAATGCAGATCTGTCATGAAAGGAAGACAGTGGGTAATATCTAAACTTGATAAAGTGAGAAAGAACAGCACAAGCATATTATTCAGTGATTGGAGTTAACCGTCAAAAGAACTAGAAATAGAAGCAATTTGAAACAAGCATGAAAAAATGGAGCAGCGGGTCAAGGGACTGTTGCTTTTCGTTTTGTGGGGTTTTTTTTTCCAGTCCTCTGCGTGGGTTACTTTGTTAAAGAATAAAAGGGTAATGTTTTTAATCACCTCAACAAAATCAGATTTTCTGCATGTGGAATGGAAGCGCTTTTTGATTTCCCCAAATTAATTGAACGGTCATAGGTGGGTGGGGTGGGGGGTGTTAAAAGTCTTAGTTTGTCAAAATAATACCAAGAATTTTCCATGTTACAATGTGCTAGAAGGTGGTGGTGGGGATCCTACCAGGTGTCAATAAGAAAGGTTAGTTGTCAGTTCCCTTCTTGACCTGTATAAGTTTGAACATTTCTGATATAATTTTAATTCTAATTTAAACCCTGTTCCGTGTCCTCTGCCACCTTCTAGAGAACTGCCCTCACCCCTACCAGCATTTGCAGTTTTTGTAGGCCATTTGGCAAACTTGATGAAATTGGGAGCTCCAGGAAGGGAAGAAAGGCTTGATATAGGAACCAGTCGGAAGGAACAGAGGGATGGCAGCAACAGGAATAGAGAGTGAAAAGGTGACAGCTGAGGGAGGGCCAGGTGGAGGACTGCAAGTATATACTTTAGCTAGAAACTTGGCCAGCTCATTGGCAGTGACCTGCCTTCACAGCGGGAACCTCCCCCCTCCCATCCCTCCTGCCACCTGCCTTTGCCTTCCTTCTCCAGCCCAGCCCGCACACGTCCCGCTGACTCACCTACTCTAGCAGGAATGGGAGAAAGACCCTTCTAAGGCCTCCTCTGAGTGATGTTTCTGAGTTACTTTCAGGAGAAATTCTCTTCTTGTGTGTTTTTATTTCCTTTTCCCTCCATGCTCTAAGCCTATTTGTTACTGTGACTTCTGATTCTCCTTCTGCCCCACCTTCCCCCTTCCAGACCCTGTGCTCCCTGGAGCCAGCCCCTTTCTCTAGCCTGGAGTAAATACTAGTCTATTACTTCTTTCCCTTACCTCCTCCTCCCCAGCAACAGACTTGTGCCCTGGGTGGCTTATGTTTCTGGAAGCTTAGTTATGGCACTGTAGACATCTTAATGATGTGTGTGTGTGTGTTAGCAGCAGCAATGTGTTAAAATTCCATCCAGGTTCCATCCCTAACTCCTCAATATTCAATTTAAGACCCCAGACCCCAAAACTTGGCATTATAGAATCCACCTGGGCAATCATGGCAAAGCAGGATTTCATCCAGTCTTTTAGATTTTCTTGAACTTTACAACAGTGGCTTTGGAAGCATGAAGAAGGTCAATGAGCCTTGGGAAGTGTGATGACCTTAGCTCACTGTGGATGAGTGTTGATGTGAGCACACTTTTCTGTCCCCAACTCACAACCGAGAAAGTTTGACTTCACATTAGGACAAGTTTTTGAGTGTCAGAGGCTGGTGAAGTGATGGAAAACGTCAGGTATTACTGCTTTTCATCGTTAGTGATGCCTAAAAATAGAAGTCATGTGGTTGACAGGGCCCCTCTGGTTCTGGGCTCTGCTCATCTTTCACTGGCAGTTGATGGAGTATCCGGAGACTATGGGGTTGGGAAGAGCTTAAAGATTCCAGCAAGTTCAAAGCCATGGTCAGGTTTCAACAGAACTCATCCCCGACTGCTTAATAACTGCTCTGTTTTTAAGGACCTCCAGCCCCCTTGGTGATTTCTTGAATGACCTTAAACATCCCTCTCAGGAAATTTGGTCCTGTTCCAAATTTCCCTGTGCTGTGGTTTCTTCTGGTTCTCAGGGGCTGTGGGAACAGCTCTCACCACCTAGTGACTCACCTGTGACACCTTCACAGAAGCACCTCTGACCTTTCACGTCTCCTTTATTCATGGATCTTACTCTCTGCCTCTCTGATATACTCAGTTATGCGTGCTGAGGATCAACACCAGTGGAAAAGCTATCATAGTGGGATGACTACTGAGTTGCATTCACTTCCCCACTCTATAAAGTAACTGGAAATGCAGATATTTCTAGATCTAGGAGTTTACCAATCATTGCTCATCACTTCAAGATGAAGGCTTTGGGAGAGGGAAAACATTACCGAGGCAGGGAATTCACGCTGCTGGGCGTGTACCCCATTGCTCACCCAGTGGGAGGTGACATTTTTCAGTCTTGGTCTGGAGAACTTCCTTTCACTTCTCTTGGGTGTTCACCATTGTAAGAAACAGGTTGGATAGGGAAGGGCCTCACAAGAATTTCACCCAGTGCCTTCTCTGTAGCAAACTCTGATACACAATTTATCGAGGGTCTGAGAGCACCACATATGAGCTCAAGCTAAGAGGCCTGTGTGCCCTTGGGCCCAGCACAACTCAGAACGTTTCAGATATTAGTCACCACTTCGCAGGTTCAGCATTTTGGCCCAGAGCAACACGATCCCTGATGAACAATGGAAATGAAATATGCCTGTTACCGTCTTCACTGCTGAGAAAACAAATTACTCATAATAATATTATTTTTCCATACACTCACTTACGTGGAAATTGACTGAAGTTTCTATGATACCAGGATAGTCAGTGGCTCTTAATAAAACACGATAGTCATAAACATTTATTTATAACACAGAACTCGGTGTATTTATTGAGTAACATTCTCTAGTCATGGAATTTATTTATCTATTATCAACTAACATTTCCTGAGCACCTAAGACACATGAAACACCCTTCTCTATACATGGAAGGTAGCCACAAGGGTGGTTTCAGTCCCCCGACCTTGAGGAGCTCACAGTCTAGAGAGGGCAATATACATAAATATAAATAAATATATGCTGATAATCCAGGAAAGGCTGTATTAAAGCTGCATGAGGGCCTGGAAGCCAGATACCCCCCCCACCCACCCACCCCTGCCTTGGAGAGGGTATGAGGCTGTCCTTGGAGCTGGTCTGGAAGCAGGTACACTCACTAGTCCAGCAGAGAAGCTGAACAGGGCTGAGGTGTGCAGCTGGAAAGGGCAGGAAGGGCAGGTACCTCTCAGAAGCCGGTCTGGGTGGGGAAGGGTCAGGGAAGGCTGAGAAGCACCTTCTGTGTGGGATGACTATAGGTCCTAGCTTGCCAGGGACCGTCCTGGTCAGGCCTGTTGCCCCGACAGAATACCTGGTAGGGCTGTGTCCTTCACTCCCAGGAGTGCCCCAGACAGGGGACAGGTCCCGTGGCCACCTGACTGACAGGCAGTGCAGAGGAGGCTGGTAGGTCACAGGAAGTGAGTGAACTGACCAGATTGGTGTTCTGGAAAGACAACTCTGGCAGCCACGAGGAGGACAATTTGTAGATGGAAGAGACTGGAGGCAGACAGAGTCTCTCCACAGAGAGGGAAGTCGTAGATGTAGCAACCACTTGCCTTGAAAACTAACTATAAATCTAACCATATTCTAAACACAGACTAGCCTAAGTGCTGGTTATAGGAATATCTCTGTCTCCAATTATAATTTTCTGAACAGCGTCAAAGTTGCATAGATGTTCTGAATGTGGCCCTAGTCTTTTGAAGTCTTAATAATTTTCCGAAATAATACTAGCTATGTATCTATCAACCTGCCTTTAAAAAAAAAAAAAAATCACAGAGATAGAAGATTCTGAGAAATACCTGAGGGGAAATTTTTAATAGTTTTTTAGAGAAAAGGTCTTCGAGAGGGAGAGGAGCTCTGAACCCCCAAGCTTGGGTTAGAAGGTGGCATAACCTTGTCACAGGAAGCTGGCTCTGGCCATTATTGTGACATGCCTTTTGAGTTGCCTTCCTAGCCTTGCAAACAGGTTCTACCGAGCCGCCCATAGGTCACAGCGATCTTTTCTGAAACTAGCAAATGCCTCTCTGAGATGACTGGCTTGGACAGGGTGTGTCTCTGAGCCACAGAGCTGAGTCCTCTGGGCATGGAGACGGAACCTGGCACAGTGGCCCCGTTTGCCCCAGGAGCCGGGCAGGCACAGCACCTGACACAGGGCGCTCTCAGAGGTATGCCTCTGTGCCCGCCTACTTGTGGTGCCCTTGCACTGCCTTCCCATGGGGCTGCTTGGGCTGGATGACGAAGCGCAGTGAGACCCCCACAGTGGCCGAGTCACCTGGAAGGACCTGGAACCTGAGCCACTAACACGTCCATGCTTGAGAAGCAGCATGACATGACACAGCAAAGAGAGCACAGGCTTCGGACCAAGACTGGTCTGCACGAAAGACCCTCCATGCTTTCCCGAACGTCCGTATACCTTCTAACACCTCGATTCCTCATCAGCGAAGTGAGGATGACGGCGCCTGCTTCGCACGTTGTCGGATCCGGGCCGGTCTGGCCCAGCAGCCGGCGCGGGTGTGGCACAGAGTAGGTGCCCAGTTGATGGTGGCTGATGTCCTTACTGTTGTCATGATTATTGATTATTGTCATGATTATCTGTCCCAATACAGTCATTCACTCAAAATGTATTTTTTGAGCACATGGTAGTTGCTGAGTAGTGTTCTCTACATCGGGGGGATAGCCACGAACAAGATAAACCAGGTTCCTGCCCTCAGGATGCTTAGACAGACACCCAATTCACCTCTTCTTTCGTCATGTCCTTCTTAATTTATTACCTTCTGTCCATCCCCCCCCTCCCATTTGTTGCCCTTTCCCCATGTCCCTTACCCTCAACAAGAACCTTCTGTCTCCTCAGTGGTTTTGCCCTGTTAACCTCCCAAAAGTTCAGCAGCTGTACCTTCCACTCCTCTTGCTCACCTGCAGGGTCACCCTGGCTTCCGTGACTTCCTCGAGCACGGGGCGCATCTGTCCCTTGCAGGAAGTTATGGAGAATTCCATGAGGGGAGGACTATGTCTGTCTACAGTCTAGATGCTCCATAAGTATGTATTAAATGAATAGTTATTTGGGAAGCTATGGATGGACTTCTTATCACTGAATGTGTTTGATCTTAATTAGAAACACACTGAAATGGGTACATGGAATCGACCCTCAGTTCTGGACTCCCTGTTCAGATGCCACTGGTAACAAAGGCCTTACCTGAGAATGTTTACTGATGGCCACATTCTAGCTCCGGGCAGGCCTGAAGAGCTAGATGTCCCCAACAGCCAGGGTGTTGCCGGCCAGGTAGAGGACGGCTGCTCTTGGGGGCAGACGTGGCAAGGCAGATGTTTGAGAGCTGAGAGTTGAACAGTTTGCAGAATCGAAGCTGCTGCTCCCTGTGGTCAGGTTTCCAGAGTCCAGGGGCGACGCAGTTTAAGGGGGACAGAGGTGGGAACTGCATTGTAAATGTGGATGCCTTCTGTTGCTAGAAGGAAGAATCTCCTCTTTAAGGAACGGGGTTAGCACATGAGAGTGTTTTCTGGATAATAAGATTATTTCGAGGGCAGGGTGATGGACTCTTGGGTAATTGTGAGATTGGGGGGTATGCTGGGGTTTTTTGTTTTTCTGGGTTTTTTTTTTTTAGATTTTATTTATTTGAGAGAAAGAGAGCAGGAGAGAGCACAAGCAGGTGGAGCAGCAGAGGGAGAGGGAGAAGCAGACTCCCCACTGAGCAGGGAGCCCGATGTGGGGCTCGATCCCAGGACCTTGAGGTCATGACCTGAGCCGAAGGCAGACGCTCAACCAACAGAGCCACCCAGGTGCCCCAATTGGGGGGTATGTTGTTTCTAGAATGACCACATGTCACCGTGTAACCATGACAACAGGATGCAGGCAGGCCTCGGGAGTCCCTGCAGTCCTCCCCCTTCCAAGTCACATGGCTTCCAGTGTCAGATGTTCCTCCGTAACGGCTGAAAGTGCAACTACGTGGAAGGGCCATGTGACTATTTGCTCTCTCTCGTGGTCACTGTTACTTTTCCTCTCGTTTTATAGTTAGCGCTGTGGCTCATGTGTCTCCCCCCTGCGCTACAGGTTCACGGAGAGCAGGGAGCACACCGTGCAGGTGTTTGAGTCATCCTCACACCGAGCACGGGGAGCTCTATGGAGCCATCAGAGGGAAGGAAGGACGCAGGTGGTCCGTAAGCTCGGTTAGAGGGGAGGCTTGTACCTGCACCACAGCACTACCCGGATGGCCACTTAGCTGTAATTGCTAAGTATATGGTGTCGGCTTAGAGAGGGAAGGGACCTCGTGCTGACCGAGATTTCCTCAGTGACTCTGAAGGAAGCTGATGTCAGCTTCGTGTCCAGATTTGTGTGAGTGAAGTAGAATCTCGAGAGCATGGGTAAGAAGAATCTCCCCGCTAGTTGATAGCCGCCTTCGCAGCCCCCTGTGACCAAGTCAGGAAGGGAAGGAGAGGGAGAGGTGTGAGGACCCACTCCTTCTGTGCTCAGGCTCTGCTCCCAGCCTCCGTGCGGGTCAGTGGAAGCCACCAGCGGCACGCGGGAAGGGCTTCTAGCAGCTGCCTGCTTGCTGTCAATTTGCAGCACGTTGACTTCCAGATTGTTACAGAGAAAGTTAAGCAAAGCAGATTTTAATCAGTTGGTGATACATCTCACTAGCTGCTGCTACTTTTATGTTCCCGCGTCACCTTGAGCCCAGCAGGAACCATGGTAAACAAAAATAAGCATCATACCTAATCAACAAAGGGCTTATAAAACTAAATACACTGAATCAAATATTAAGTAGCTCACCTGAAATTGATGCATAGCAGTTTAAGATGAGGTTGAATGCCTGCCGTGGAGGGGCAGGGAGGAGCGAGAAAGACCTGAGTGACTTTTTGGCCCCTCCTGTGTAAAGCAGACCTTCCCCGTACTGCTTATTACTCAGTGTGGAAATGGTTCCCACTGGTTCTCAAGTGCACAGGCTGGGGCACAGACTTAAGAGCTTTAGATGAACCTCATCCTCCACGAATTCATTATTTATGTATTTAGAAATACCTGTTACAACAAAGAAAATGGACAGTTCACCAAAAAAAACCAAAAATGAAATGTTTCATAAACATTTGAAAACATTTCAACTTCATTAATAATCAAAGGTATGTTAACAAAACAGTAAGACACTTTTTTCCTTTAAGTCAGTGTAGTGTTGTTTTTTTTTTTAAGATTTATTTATTTATTTGAGAGAGAGAGAGAGCATGAGCGGGGGAAGAGCAGAAAGAGAGGGAGAGCAAGAGAATCTCAAGCAGACTCCCCGCTGAACACAGAGCCTAACACGGGGCTCAATCTCACAACCCTGAGATTATGACCTGAGCCAAAACCAAGACTTGGATGCTCAACCGACTGTGCCACTCAGGCACCCCAAGATTATTTTTTAGGTAATCTCTACACCCATTGTACAGCTTGAACTCACAACCCCAAGATCAAGAGCTGCACACTCCACCAACTAAGCCAGCCAAGCATCCCAACATTACTAATTTTTTAATGCACATATCCTTTGCCCTAACAATCTCCTTTCAAGAAATACGTCCTAAGAAAATGATCAGAAATGTGGACAAAAATCTATGTGTAAAGTTGTATATAGCAGTTATTTATAAATAGTGAAAAATTAGAATGTAAACATTAGAAGAATAGGTAAACAAGTACTACTATAGCCATATGATGAAATTTTTTACAGCCATTAAAGCTTATCTTTACAGGGGCACCTGGGCAGCTCAGTCGGTTAAGCATGACTTTGGCTCAGGTCATGATCCCAGGGTCCTGGGATCGAGTCCCACATCGGGCTCCCTGCTCAGCAGGGAGTCTGCTTATCCCTCTGCCCCGCCCCAGCTTGTGTTCTCACACGCTCTCTCTCTCTCTCACAAATAAATAAATGAACGAAAGTGCTTATGATATAACACTTCAGGTATGAAATTCTATATCCAAATTGTGATCAAAACTTCGAAAAGGAATACAGGCATAAAAAGAAGGGGTAAAAGAAAATATACCGGGGTGCTTGGGTGGCTCAGTCGTTAAGCGTCTGCCTTCGGCTCCCGTCATGCTCCCAGGGTCCTGGGATCGAGCCCTGCATCGGGCTCCCTGCTCAGCGGGAAGCCTGCTTCTCCCTCTCCCACTCCCCCTGCTTGTGTTCCCTCTCTTGCTGTGTCTCTCTCTCTCAAATAAATAAAAAATATCTAAAAAAAAATATATATATATATATATACCAAAGTGGCCAGTGCTAGGTGCTTTAGTGTACTTGTGTCAACTTTTCTGTGCTTTCTGGCTTTATTTCAATGAGCATATACTGCTTGATAAGGGAAAATTGAAAGAAAAAAATAATTTTTTACAGCAAAAGTTAATTAGTAGAAGGACATGTGAGATATGAATATTGCTATGTTACTCTGTCAAAATATGAACCATGGTTCTTTCTCTGGATGGTGAGATAGTCTTTTTTTTTTTTTAAGATTATATTTATTTACTTGACAGAGAGAGACACAGCGTGAGAGGGAACACAAGCAGGGGGAGTGGGAGAGGGAGAAGCAGGCTTCCCGCCGAGCAGGGAGCCCGATGTGGGACTCGATCCCAGGACCCTGGGATCACGACCTGAGCCGAAGGCAGACGCTTAACGACTGAGCCACCCAGGCGCCCCTGGATGGTGAGATAGTCTTATGAGTAAAATTTCCTTTCTACTTTCTTATGCCTTCCCCCATTTTCCAAAATTTTTACAAAGAACATGTATGAATTTGAGAAAGAAAGGAAAACATTGGAGAAATGAAAAATACAGAACTTACACTAGTTCTAAATGTTGCCAGTTGCTTGTTGATATCTGCGAAAATGTAGCTTTTCCCTGAATGAGCCACCAGCTCATCTTGAGAGTCAGAATTGCAACTTGAGGTGTAAAAGTTTTGTATATGGACCATTTATTATATGCCTCTGAGTATTAACATTTCTTCTTAGTTCAAACTCTCCCTAATGTACATTTCCTTCTGGCAGCATGTTTCCTGGAATCCTACTGTCTCTTTGGCTTTGTCTCAGCAGTGCTTACAAACTAGAAACTCTTCTCTCTGGTGACCTGCCCTGGCCATTTGAATCAATGACCATACTTCTGCATCAAGGAGGGAGGAGGTTTTTCCCAAAATAGCTTGATATTTTAACAACAGACACATTCAGTTTGTCGCAGACCCTCTTGCAGTTGAATGTGGGTCACTAGGGGGTAACTGCTCTGTCACTGGATTGCAATGGCTCAGCAGTGACAAATACAGGCGGTGACAAAAGAAAGACTTTGTTTAAAGTTCCATGGCTAGGAGTGGATATAATTTGTCTACATTCCCAGAAACTGATGATAGGTCATCAGTACAAAAAGAAGAAAGCTTAAAATAGTAGGAAGAGTGTTAAGGAGAGAAATAATGAGATGCAATAAAAAGATAATGGTAATAAAACACGGGAAAAGTAAACTTTAAATAACAGAGATCCCTATTGCCTATGGATTACAAGTATGTGAGGTTTTTTTTTAAGAACTTTTATTTTTTATACAACCTTTTTTTGAAGGAACCTCCCCAACAGATAAAGGGCAGGCAATTCAAGATCCCATTCAGTGATTTAGAAGCCCTTGAAGGACAATCTGATTCATAGTCTAAAGAAGATTCCGGGGCGCCTGGGTGGCTCAGTCGTTAAGCGTCTGCCTTCAGCTCAAGTCATGATTCCAGGGTCCTGGGATCGAGCCCCGCATTGGGCTCCCTGTTCTGCAGGAAGCCTGCTTCTCCCTCTTCTACTCCCCCTGCTTGTGTTCCCTCTCTCGATGTGTCTCTCTCAGTCAAATAAATAAATAAAATCTTTAAAATAAATAAATAAATAAAAAATAAAGAAGATTCCTAGCTGATTGGCCTTGGGCCACAACTCTGTTTGTTATTCCCTATAAGAAGGGAAGAATCCCTGACCAGCTGAGGATCAAATTAAAACTGTGTGAACATGCGTGTGTGTGCTCACACATGCGTGAGGTACTTGGTAAGCACATGAAGATAGTTGTAAAAAGAGTTAACACTCACCCAGTACTTACTCCGTGCGAGGCTCTATTGAGAGCACCGTGCATATGCTCACGCACCTAAACCTCACAACAGCTCTGAAGGTGGGTGCTGTTATTATCCCCATCTTATAGCTGAAGAAACTGAGGCACGGAGAGGTTAAGTAGCTTACTCACGATCACAGCTAATTAGTTATGGACGGGCAGTCTGGCCCCAGCGTCTTGTGCTCTAGACCCTACTGCCTCTACCATGTAAGGTTACCAGTATCACCCAACGCAGGAGGGCTGAACTATCTGGGACGGAAGCACATTCTAAAATAGAAAATGAGAGGAGCAGAGGAGCCGGACCTTGTAAATGACCTCTATTTCCTCTCATCTCCCTGGGGATTCATTCTATAGAAACCAGTGAGAATTGTGGAGGAAGCCTTTTTCCCTTGAAAAGCGCAGACATTTCTGGGCTGTCTTACTGTCAGTGATGGTTATCTGACACTGAGCCCTGGAACGGAGAGTGTTTGTTGGCTGTCTAGAGCCCCAGGTGCGAGCCTATGAGGAGAGCAGCACATTACTTATGATCTGTTTATCCTGCAGTGAAAAAGCACCACTAGAATGTGCTCCCATAAAGTGTGTATAAGTCACTTTTTTTTTTGCTTTTTTTTTTAATTTTTTTATTGTTATGTTAATCCCCATACATTACATCATTAGTTTTAGATGTAGTGTTCCATGATTCATTGTTTGTGCATAACACCCAGTGCTCCATGCAGAACGTGCCCTCTTTAATACCCATCACCAGGCTAACCCATCCCCCACCCCCCTCCCCTCTAGAACCCTCAGTTTGTTTTTCAGAGTCCATCGTCTCTCATGGTTCGTCTACCCCTCCGATTTCCCCCCCTTCATTCTTCCCCTCCTGCTACCTTCTTCTTTTTTTTTTTTTTAAAATATTTTTTATTATTTGTTTCAGAGGTACAGATCTGAGATTCAACAGTCTTGCACAATTCACAGCGCTCACCATAGCACATACCCTCCCCAGTGTCTATCACCCAGCCACCCCATCCCTCCCACCCCCCACCACTCCAGCAACCCTCAGTTTGTTTCCTGAGATTAAGGATTCCTCATATCAGTGAGGTCATATGATACATGTCTTTCTCTGTTTGTGTATAAGTCACTTTTAATCAAACCTCAAAGAACACTCTTCACTTCCAAGGGTGAAGTCTTTTTCTCCATCAAATTAAACGTTAACCATCTAGTGCCTGATGTTACTCTCTAGTTTGGTTGTGCTCAGAAATAAATTGTTTCTGGCAGGCCAAGGCACACGAGTGTTGGAACTCTCTCTCCCGAGATCAGGGCCGTGTCCCTCAGAGTGTCCTACAGCTGCCCACACAGATAAACTGTCAAAAATCAGCCCAGAGGTCAGCGAACTGCGGCCCACAGGCCAGGTCTGGCTCACCACAGACATGGTTTTGCATTTTTAAAGAGTTGGGCGCAAAAATGAAAAGGAGAATATTTTGTGACGCCTGAAAAGTATATAAAATTCAAATCCGTTGTCCACAAATACAATTTAATGGGAACACCACCGTACCCATCCATTACGTCCACACTGTTTGTTATTTGGGCCAAGTTGACTAGTTACAGCACAGGCCAAGTGGCCTGCCAAGCTGAACTATTTACTGCCTGGACCTTTAGGGGTCACTGACCCCTAACTAGCTGCAACAGAGCATCTTGGTTGGGCTGACTTCTACAAAGATAGGCCAAGGCCAGCAAGTGACAGGCTCACACAATCTCACCGAATGATGCCCGCACTGCTCAAACCTCGAGTTTGACACTTTGTCCCATGGGTCACTAACCATCTCTACATTCATCATAGTGAAATTGGACATTCTTTAGCTGCCTTAATTGGGGTGACTCCCTGCACTATTTGTCTGTAAAATATTTGGGGTCTCTGGGATCACATTTTGAAAGAAACAAACATCATCAATTTATAGGCTCCATGAGGAACCTATAAATTCTTCAGATTAAGGAATTTAGCACAGTTCACTTTCTGACAGACCCAAAAACACTATAATGTCCCTATTTTCCCTGCTTTTTTAAAAAGATTATTTATGGGGGCCCTGGGTGGCTCAGTCGTTAAGCGTCTGCCTTCAGCTCAGGTCATGATCCCAGGGTTCTGGGATCGAGCCCTGCATTGGGCTCCCTGCTCAGCGGGAAGCCTGCTTCTCCCTCTCCCACTCCCTCTGCTTGTGTTCCCTCTCTTCTCTGTGTGTGTCTCTCTCCATCAAATACATAAATAAAATCTTTTTTTAAAAAGATTATTTATGTATTTGATGGAGAGAGAGAGTGAGTGTGTGAGCACCGGGGGAGGGGCAGAGAGAGAGGGAGAATCTCAAGCAGACTCCCCACTGAGTGCAGAGCCTGATGCAGGGCTCCATCTCACAACCCCAAGATCATGACCTGAGCCAAATTCAACAGCTGGACACTTAACTGACTGAGCCACCCAGGCGCCCCCCAGCTGCTTTTTTTTTTTTTTTTTTGAAGCTCAAGAATTAGTTAATAACTAATTAGTTGCTAAAATCTGTTTTAAAATGTAGTTAAACCTTTCCGTAGACACAAACCCATGTCTGCCTAATTTGTAGTGGACTTCTGTGAGCTGAGGCTGACCCAGAGGCAGCACTTCGTCATCTGTGTGGGTTGTAGCGATTGCTCAGTCCCAGAACAGTTTCCTCCTCCCCACTTGGAAGCCTGCAGGAGCCCCCCTTGTGCCTTCCCTCAGAGTACACACTTGAGCACCTTCGATGCACCGGGCCCTGCCCCTGCCCCTGGACCCAGTGTCCCTCTCAGAACACCTCCCATCCATTCCAGGGAACCAGCAGTAAAGAAACAACAGCATTCATGTTAGAAACATGTAGGAAGGGAGACGTTGGTAGAGATGAGCATCCAGGGCCCCATGGGAACGCAGAGGCAGCCTTTAGAGAACCGTTGCTCTTTCCATTGTCTGTCCCTTCCGTAAAGAACTGTGTGTAGCTGATGTGTGAGGCCCTGGGTAACAGCCCCTGACCTCCTGGAGCTTCCATCCAAGTGGGGCAAACACACAAAGACCAAGTGAACAAATAAAAATAGTTTTGTCATCGGTGCTAAGGAGGAATAAACAGGGCTCGGAGGCAGAGAATTAAAGGGAAGATGACACTTTGGCTAGAGTGGTGGGAGCAAGCCAAATGAAGAGGTGACATTTAAGGTCTGAAAGATGAAAAGGAGGTGGTCATGTGAAGACCCGTCCAAGCAGAAAAACAGTTGCTAGAAAGGCCCTGAGGCAAGAACTTGGTGCGCCTGAGGAATTGAAAGACCAGGCGTTGGACAGCCGGAGCATCTAGAAGAATGAGGAGTAAACCAGTCCTTCGCGTGTGATGGAGAGGAAAGAGGGGCAGAGGTTCAGGACAGCAAGGCCTACTGGTGGACACGCTAGTGACTCGGGAGGCCTCGGATGTGGGGCTCTGGGCAGGAAGAGCAGGCTGGGAAGCCAGAGAAGAGCCAGATTGTGACAGGCCCTGCCTCTCAGGCAGAGGGAGTTGGGCTTGGTCCAGGAGACAATAGGCAGCCAAAACACAGGGGAATTTTGTGTTTCTAGTGAAAAACATTTTTTCTAAAAAAAAAAGAAGATAGCAGGAGGGGAAGAATGAAGGGGGTGGAAATCGGAGGGGGAGACGAACCATGAGAGACGATGGACTCTGAAAAACAAACTGAGGGTTCTAGAGGGGAGGGGGGTGGGAGGATGGGTTAGCCTGGTGATGGGTATTGAGGAGGGCACGTTCTGCATGGAGCACTGGGTGTTATGCACAAACAATGAATCATGGAACACTACATCAAAAACTAATGATGTAATGTATGGTGATTAACATAACAATAAAAAATTTAAAAAAAAAGATTTTTCTGATAACAAAAGTAACTCTATATGTGGAAATTTTGGAAAACGTATACACAAAGACATGGAAAAAGAAAATCTGTAAGCACACATTCAAACCATTGTTAACATTTTTATATCCTCTTTGCATACAGGTAGTTTTCCAAAATGAGATTTTTTAATATGTTCTATTTTATAATTGTGATTTCACTTAAAAATGTAGAGCAAACATTCTGAAATGTCTTCCTGTGTCACTAAGTATTCTTTTCCAGAACAACGTTTAATTCCTGTCATAGTATTTCATGCTAAAAATCAGCTAGAATTTTTTATTGCTTAGTTGTCAACCCTTATTGTTGAGCATCTAGAATGTTTCCAGTTTTCAATATTAAAAATAATGCTTGATTATTGTCCTTTGAGGCATATATTTATTCATATCCATGATTGTTTCCTTAGGAATTCCTAGAAATGGAATTGTGGGGTCAAAGGGTGTATTTTTTTATCTTAAGATTTTTTTTTTTTTTTTTTTTTTTTTTAAGATTTTATTTATTTGACAGAGAGAGAGACAGGAAGAGCAGGAACACAAGCAGGGGGAATGGGAGAGGGAGGAGCAGGCTTCCCGCTGAGCAGGGAGCCCGATGCGGGGCTCGATCCCAGGACCCTGGGACCATGACCTGAGCTGAAGGCAGACGCTTAACGTCTGAGCCACCCAGGCGCCCCTTAAGATTTTATTTTTAAGTAACCTTTACCCCCAGCATGGGGCTCAAACTCACAACCCCAAGATCAAAAGTCACATGCTCCACCAGCTGAGCCAACCAGGTACCCCAAAGGATGTATTATATTTTTTTTTTTTTTCAGATTTATTTATTGAGGTGCCTGGGTGGCTCAGTCGGTTAAGCGTCTGCCTTTGGCTCAGGTCATGATCTCAGGGTCCTGGGATCAAGCCCCACGTTTGGCTCTCTGCTCAACAGGGAGTCTCCTTCTCCCTCTCCCTCTCCCTCTGTACTCTCCCTCTCTCATATCTTTTGTGTCTTTTTATCTTTTGGTGCCTTCATCATTTGGTTACTAATTTATAAGAGCTCTTTAGATATTAGGACTATTAACCCTCATATATGTTGCAAATGTTTTCCTAGCCCATCTTTTTAAATTGCATTATTTTTTCTAGAGAAGTTTTGCATTTGTAGGTAATCACATCTGCCTTTTCCCTTAGCCTTTGCATGAATACTTTAAAAAGTCTTACCCATCCAAAGACCAGATAAATATTGACTTATATTTCCTTCTTATTCTGTGTTAGTTTTGTTTCGTCAGTTTCAAGAACTCCTTGCCTTAAATGAGGCTTCTGTGTCAAAAAGATAACTGGAATGGTGAAGGCAGCTTCAGGGGGAAGGAGCTGGTATCAGGGGGACCAGTTAACTAGCTGCTGCAGTTGTGGCCAAGAGGGATATGGTCAGGGCAATGATTCTAACCCTTGTCCGCCTCCACATGGTCCAGCTGCACAGCCTGTGCCCATCAGTAATCTCTCTCGTTATGCACCGTGATTCTCAGCTGGGGTGAAGGGAATGGGAGAACTCCTGGCTCAGTTGAGAATCCCTGGTGGAGATCGAAAGGGAAGGATATATTTAGCAGAGGCCAGTCAGCACAGCTGGTGGGCTCTGGGTGATGAGCAAAGCAACCGGTGACTCCCAAGTTTTTATTTGAGTGATTGGGTAGATCATCGCTCTGTTAGTCTAGACTGTAGAGACTGGCCTTAGAAAGGAGGGGAGGAGCACTGAAGATGATGTAGACAGCTTAGGACTTACTCCTTTTGAAAGGCAGTTCAGGTTGAGCTATCCATGCAATGTCTGCACCGGGGAAGAAGATTTGGGAGCCAGCTCCTTAAAGGAAATTGAAGCAGTGGAAATGAACGAAACAGCCCATGTGCAGAGAACCAGAAGAAAAACATGGCCCAACAGGAACTCTGGGGAACACTAAAATTCAAGGGGTGAGAGGGGGGTGTTGAAGAGGGGAAATAAGCACAGGGGACTAAGAAGAAATTGTCAAGGAAGTAAGAGAACCAGAATACAGTGGTGCCAAGAGAAAAAAAGAGTTTCAAGGGTAGAGAATGGTCTCCAGCATTGGAATTTTCTAGCACAATACCAGGGTTCTGCACTGTACAGATAAAACCTACGTCCTTTCTCAGCTGCCGTTAGACTCCTTGTTCTTACACATCAGATCCATTCACAACTCCTTGATGTTGTACATCCTGCTTCCTCTACCCACAGCGATAGTCCTCCCAGCTCTCCACCTGGTAAGCCACTCATCTTCCAAGAGCAATTTCAGATATCAACTCCTCTGTGAAGGCAATCCTGTCCACCCCTCCCCAGAATTGTCCTGTTCATTCTCAGAGATCGCTCAGCACCTATACTTCTTACCTCTAGACTAATGTGTCACCTGGTGTGGTAGTTATCTACTTATCAATGCTTCTCAGACTTTTCTAAGGAATTGCCCTAGCAACCAAAGAGCAAACTCAACATTCACTAGGATCATATCCTGAAATGGCCTATGGCATGTTTCTTTTAAAGATTTTATTTATTTATTAGAGAGAGAGAGAAGAAGAGCAGTGGGGGAGAGGGAGAGAGGGTCTTTTTTTTTCCCATGATTTATTCTTTCCATATTTAACAATTCCTTACAATAATTCCTTACAGCATTTTTTGTTTTGTTTTTTTTTATTGTGGTAAGAATACTTAATATGAGATCTACCTTCTTCATAAATTTTTAGGTGTACAATATAGTATTGTTAACTGTAGGCACAATGTTGTAGAGCAGATCTCTGGAACTTACTCATCTTGTGTGACTGAAACTTTATACCCATTGAACAGCAACTCCCCTTTATCTTCTCCCACAGCCCCTGGCTACCCACATTCTACTCTCTGCTTCTATGACTTTGACATTATAGATATCTCATAGAAGTGGAATCATGAAGCATTTGTCTTTCTGGTTTATTTCACTTAGCACAATGTCTTCCTGGTTCATCCATGTTTTCTCATATGGCAGGATTTTCTTTTTTAAAAGGCTGAGTAATATTCCACTACATATATATTCAATTCTTTTGGTCATATACCCAGAAGTAGGATTGCTGGATCATATGGCATTTTTATTTTTAAATGTTTTTGAAGTCAGGAAAGCCATTCATTGAGTTTATTATTGCAACCAATCTAACACAAGTGCTGTGAATGACTTTCTTTTACATTTTGTTTGAGGCAGAATCCAAAAAAGTGTACACATTGTGATTAGTTGCTATTTCTAGGTTATTCCCCCTTCTCTTTTTTCCCCCATGTATTTCATTTTAGTTAATGGTCATTTTTATTTCATTAAATTAACATTTTTGTATAATTCTCTTAAAAATAGGATTCTGCTGTAATTCAATATCAGTCTAACAAAATCATATTTCATATCAAAACTACTTATGTGTAAGTGCTTTTATGTTACAACAATTCTTCCTCATAAACAGCCAGGAGGTGAGCTTACAATGGCTTTCTCTTTTTTTTTTTAATTTTGTAATTAACGTATAATGTATTATTGGTTTCAGAGGTAGAGGTTAGTGATTCATCAGTCTTAATAACACCCAGTGCTCGTTACATCACATGCCCTCCTTAATGTCCAGCACCCAGTTACTCCATCCCCCCACCCCCCTCCCCTCCAGCAACCCTCAGTTTGTTTCCTGTGATTAAGAGTCCCTTAGGTTTGTCTCTCTGTCTGGTTTCGTCTTGTTTTATTTTTTTCTTGGGAGAGAGGGTGTTAAACAGACTCTGTGCTGAGTGCGGAGCCAGACGTGGGGCTCGATCTCACAACCCTGAGATGACCTGAGCCAAAACCAAAAGTCAGAGGCTTAACCGACTGCGCCACCCAGGCGCCACTGGCATGTTTCTTTTAAAGTCCTGTTTTATTTTAACAATTAACACTACTTTTCATTCTGTCATTCTCGATGTTGGCATTAATTTGGATGTTAAATTTTTCCAGTTACTTATTTGGAATAAATCTTCCTGGAAGATTCTCCAGGTTTGTTCTATGGCTTCTCTTACTATAGCACACTGCTGAGTGTCCAAGGGAATGGCAGCTCAGTTTCAGAAGCTTAAGTGTACACATGGATCTCCCACCAGATCAAGAGCACCTTCCACTAGAGAGATCGTGTCTGCTTTACGACCATATTCCCAGTGTCCAGCACAGTACCCGTACATAGGAGCCGCTGATACATATTTACAGAAGCAAAGGCAGGAGGAGGAAGCAGGGGATGGAAGAACAGACGAATAGATGGGAGGGAAAGGATAGGTGGACAGAAGAGCAGATGAATGGGAGGATGGCAAGGAGGAGATGGATGGATGGATGGACAGACGTAGATGGATGGATTGCAAAGGTTAAACAACAGGTAGTACAGAAGTAAAGACAACGTATGTAAACTACTCTTTTAAGAAGCCTAACTGTAGGGGCGCCTGGGTGGCTCAGTCATTGAGTGTCTGCCTTCGGCTCAGGTCATGATCCCGGGGTCCTGGGATGGAGCCCCACGTCAGGCTCTTTTCTCAGTTGGGAGCCTGCTTCTACCTCTCCCTCTGCTGCTCCCCCTGCTTGTGCTTTCTCTCTCTCTCTCTCTGTCAAATAAAGTCTTTAAAAAAAAAAAAAAAGCTTAACTATAAGGTGTGATGAGAGAGAAATTAGTAGCTAGGAGGCATTATAGTTAATCTTAATTTGGGGGCACTTCATGGCTGGTGGGGGAAAAAAACGAATGGGTAGGCTTTTTGTCCTTTTATTTAATGGAAGAGACCTGAACATGCTTATCAGCTGAGGAAAAAGCAGGTAGCCATTGGAAGAGAGACTGAACATACTCAGCTCCCTCAACAAATGCTTACTGAGTACCAACAACATGCGGGGCACTGTAGCAGTATATGAGCAAGACCAGGTTCCTCCGCCAGGGCTTTCATCCCAGTAGGACCACGGGTGAGAGGGAAAGGATAATGGGCTATTATCCGAGGAAAGATGGTACCTCATGCTGACTGCTGCCCTCTCAGGGAGAACAAAATATTTTAATGTTGGTCTAGGTCAAACATAATTATGGAGGTAAGACTGCTGAATTTTTTAAAAACCACATGCATTCCAAAGCCTCCTGGATATGGGGTGGGTGTGTCATGAAGAAGGAGCAGGAGGAAGTCTGCATATGTCCAATGTATATTTGCCAAAAACAGTTCTCTCCCATGATTCAGACGAGGTGATGCTCTCAGGATAGAGAAGTAGAACAGAGGCAGAAAAAGACATGGTTGAGTCTCTGTCTAGCCGGTTAGCCTAAGCTTTTCTGGGTTTTAGTGAGTGACTCATTTCCCCTTTGTGTGGTTCTCTTAACATATTCTGCCTAAGACTAGATGGTACATCCAAACGGAAATAAACCATGGGCTCTGGGCATGTGCTGCACACTGATTTAATCCACTTCATAATTTCATTAGTGCTCATTCTCTTTCTTCAAGTCCTATAGTTTAGACCATTGCATAGACCCCCACCACCCAGAAGTCATTTATCACCAGACATCAGCTGCTCCGTGCTTAGTTACAGTGCATAAAATATTTTCAGTGTCAGAAATTATACGAGATCTCATTTGTAACTCTGCACTCATTCTGTTTCACAGATATTATTAAGAAGAAATGGCTGTGAATTGGATGAAAAGATTATTTTTAAATTACTTCACTTTTGTTATTTCTGTTCCTTTTATTATAGGCTATCCCCCAGATGCTTTTTAGAAGTAAGGTAGGGTATATTTATAAGTACCTTTTAAAATTACTTAGAAAACAAATCCATAAAGATTGAAAATGTTGGGCTCTGTGACCTGCTTGTTTTTAATGATGCAGTATTACAGAGGCCTTACTAATCCTTTGTGATTAAGTGTGGAAAATTTTGCTTTAATCTTTGCAACAGGTTAGATCATGAGACAGTGAACACCAAAAAAAAAAAAAAAAAAGAAAGAAAAGGAAAAAAAGAAAAAGTCACTGCTACTGAAAATTTTTGGTATCAAATATTGCTTAAATCGTTGCTGGAAGCTTTGAAAATCATTTTGTTTCATTGGTAATTACAAGGAGATTTGACCTAACATGTTATAAATATTGGGCTCTAAATTAAATTGTCTATAAAATATTCACTATCCTAGAATACTAAGTTAGAAACATTTTTGTAGATTTTTTGCACTTTACATTTTAACCTTCCAGTACTCCTGTAAGGTAGGTAACGGAATTAACAGTATCCTTCACCTGACAGGTGAGGGAGATGAAAGAGACCTGCCCCAAGTCACAGATCATAAACATCTGCATACATCACAGACCTTGCCACCAAAGAGTTCATAGTCTAAGGTGGAGGCAAATGGACGTTTATAAGAACAGAAAGTTCCCATGAGCAGAAAGCAGTACCCTTAACACCACTCACCATAAGGCTTCATGAGGTTGGAAGGTCAGTGTCAAGCTCCTCCTATGACCTTGCTCACGTTTTCAGAAGGTGGCCCAGGGATCGCTGCTCACTGCCTGTCTTTAAATGCTGGTGTTCATATTTGTGACAAAGTTATGCATTCTGGGCAGAGTGTATGTGTATATATAGAAGTAAAAAGTGACACCGAAAGAAGAGCCAGACATCCCCTCACAGAGTCTCATCCAAAACAGCAGCTTCCTTCCGGCGTTGGAGAGCAGGTCTCTTTCCCAGGGGGTGAACGAAGACCTCAGAGTCCGGGATCTGCCCAGAGTTCCTGGTTCGGCTCAAACAGTCCCTAACCCCCCTCCACCCCCCAACCCTCCCACCCCCCGCTCTGGCCTTAGCTCCACCCCCTTCCTCATTTCCCTCTTCTCCCGTCCACACCCCGATATGCTAGAGGACAGACTTCTGGCCAGAGCCAGATTTCCTCAGTTTGGGGCTCGGGAGAAGCACCAGTGATTGCTCCTTCCTCGTGTTAGGAGCAGACCATGAGGGGCTTTCGAACCAGGCTATCCGAACACAGCCGTTCTTGGTAAATTCTCCATCACTGGAAATACACAAGCATAAACCAGACAACGACTTGGGATGTCCTAGAAGGTGTTAGCTCATTGGAAAGGGGATCACGAAAGATTTGTCCTAATCCGAGCGTCTGTGATTCTAAGGCAGTGGAAGGCACCTGTATGCCTGTGGACGCGAGAGCACAGGAGGCGTGATGTGGTCACACCTGTGCGGAATGGAAACACGTGGCATTTATTTAATGCGCCGAAATTGCTTTGAGCGGCACATTCCTTAGCTGTAACATTGGAATAAAAATACCTGCCTCGGGGCGCCTGGGTGGCTCAGTCGTTAAGCGTCTGCCTTCGGCTCAGGTCATGATCCCAGGGTCCTGGGATTGAGCCCCGCATCAGGCTCCCTGCTCTGCGGGAAGCCTGCTTCTCCCTCTCCCACTCCCCCTGCTTGTGTTCCCTCTCTGACTGTGTCTCTCTGTCAAATAAATAAGTAGAATCTTAAAAAAAAAAAAAAATACCTGCCTCATGGGATTTTCATGCAGATTAATTTACATCATGAAACAGAATATAAAATGCCCAGCCCAGTGTCTCAGATGCTAAGCAAGTGATGGTTGTGGTTAAAGATTCGCTGTATACCAGGTGCCGTAACAGACAAGAAAGATTTGATTGCTACTTGGGATAAGAGGGGTTCTCCTTTTCTGGGATTTGCTCAGCCTTGAGCAATGAAGCTCAACAGTAGTCTCCCCAGTGCAAACAAAGTAAAGGCAGCATCACTTTGTACTTTGCGTTGCATCTCTGAACTTGCCTTTGGGCATCACTGATCTATCCATAAACATAAACCTTTGGGTTTCCTTTCTTGGGGTTCCTCATAAAAGGCAGGAGAACTCATTTTTCCATATTTGGAAGCACAAAGATTTGCGGAAAGCAGTAGGCTCTCTTTAAACAGTATTCCTGACAGCTATCCCTCCCCCCCCCCCCCCAGGAAAATCCTTTGTCTGCTTCTCTAGGAAAGGTGCTGGAAAGGAGCCAGCATGTAGGAATTAAAAAGACAACTGGTACAGAGCAGAAATGTGTGCTAAAAATACTAAAACCAGCAAGGATTCATCTGAAAGCAGAATAGAGTCTCTGTATGCCCCTGCTTCTGGACTTGCTCAGAGCCGTGATGGCTCTGTGTTATTTGGGGATGACAGTAATTATGGAGCCAGAGTGCTCCTCAGCAGAGACAGACAGAGTTCCACGCGGAGGGATGGTTTCCATGGCAATAGCATCAGCATCTGAATGACTTCCTGTCACAACAAGTTGGTGATTTAATGAGTTCATTACCGAATTCCAAAGGAAAACTGGAGAGTGGTTGAGGTACTGCTCAGCCCTCAACGTGCCTAAATCCAGAACGGGAGAGCCATTTCTCCCACACAGGCAGCCTGCATGCTTGCTGCCGGGCAGGCAGAGCAGGGGGAGCAGGGGGAGGGGATCCGTGACCAAATCTGGCGCCACGTGGTCTGTGAGGGCCTCGGTGCCTGTTATGCCAAGAGTGTGAGAGAATCCCAAGAGTCTTCATTCTAAGCTCGCCCTGATCCAACTTAATGAAATTAATGATCACAGGAATCTTGTCCGGGGCTTCAGAAGCCTACCCCCAAGTATCCCAAGTCCTCTAGAAAAAAGCCAAGGAAAGAGAAACAGACCTTAAATTCTAATAGCCTACAAGCAGAAGCAAAGGGGGGGGAAGCATGTGACCCTACTTCTGTTCTTCGGTGTAGCACAGAGACAACAGAACAACAACAAGAAAAGCACATGGGTACCTTCAGAAATTGGGGGGGGGCTGTCATTTATTTGGTCAACTGCATATAAAATTTGAGCCGAGAGGTAATGTATCACAATAAGAACATATCATAATTAACCTTTCCTACCTTGCTGTCTTTGCTAATGAAAATCTACCATCTGGCGATGTAACACAGCCTCAGTGTGGACGACTAACTAGGGGCCAGATCGGGACAGAAGTGCCGTAATTCCTCAGGAGCATCTTGTTGGCAGGAAGTGGAAGGGTATTCCATTCCTCTCACATCCATTTCCCCATTAGTTCAGCAAATATTTGATCTCTCAAAGTGTTCCCAGTCTAATGACGGGGACAGAATAAATGCAGAAGGAAGCACAGTAGAGGAAGACGATGTGCTACCATTTGTTGATGGCTGGGCACTCCCACTGAGCCACGGCTTCATGCCGTTTTCTCCTTTAGCCCTCGAAGAACCCCAGGAGCTGGGTATTGCTCCCACTTTTCCACCAATGGCACCGAGAGCTGCAGAGGGTGTGTCACTCGCCAGAGGCGCCTGTGTCTAGTAAGCCACAGAGTCAGGATTGCAACTCTGCTCTCTCCAGCTCCTCGGCCCACGTTCTTATCCACTTGGCATGGACAGGTCAGACTCCAGGCTGGAGCCTTTAGCGGGGTGGGGGGGGGGGGGATAGGAGAGGTCAGAACGGAGGTGATGCTTGATGGGACCTCACGAGGTGGACAGTCTTCCTCCTACAGTAAGCTCTGACCCCAGGTCAGTACCCTAAGGCAGGTGGGCCCAGGAGCAGCTCTGTTACAAGGAAGAGAGGAACTTTTGAGACAGAAGAATCACAGCAAACTAAAAATACTCAGAATAGCATAGAAGGTGAGAGGGGGCTGACGTGCACGTGCCAGTATCGACCCTTCTCTGTTGTAATAGAGATAAGGAAAAGCAGGTGCCTGACTGGTATGACGCCTTGGAAGGATGTGTCGATGAGTCTCATCTGTCCATATGTGAATGTACGGACTTTCAGAAGTGACATCTAGTATATTTTCCTGGGGTGTCTGAGCACTTAATGGCCTTACATTGTTTTTCTAACCCTAACCAACAAAATACACTGGGACAGGAGAAGGTTGCTCATATTTGCTGAAAGTCCTGCCCTAAGATGTGGCTAATAACAAAAGTTGTTGCCAACTAAGCCCTCCTCGTGTTTGGAGGTTCCTTTACAATATATCATTATTGGGGCGCCTAGGAGGCTCGGTCAGTTAAGCATCTGCCTTCGGCTCAGGTCATGATCCCAGGGTCCTGGGATTGAGCCCCGCATCGGGCTCCCTGCTCAGCAGAGAGTCTGCTTCTCCCTCTCCCTCTGCCCCTCCCCCTGCTCATGCATGCGCACGCACTCTCCCTCTCTCAAATAAATAAATAAAATCTTTAAAAAAATTAAAGTAAATCAGGGTTTCATTAAGTCATACGTACAGTTTGAACAGTGTTGTTTAAAAAAAAAAAGGCCAGTGCCATATAAAAAGAAGCAAGCCCCTTTTGCTTGAATACACATAGGATTATCTCATCACGATTCTGCAAGGCCGCCTCTGACAGCCACACAGACTCTGCCATGTGCCACCAAAGGGGGTGCCTGTCACCTGGACCATGATATGAAGGGCACCCCTGGAGCCGTGCCCCATGGCAGCCCTCATACTGAAAGTCACTCTCACCAGACAAATAAGTATCTCCTGGATTATAACCGCCTGAGTGAAGGTGAAGATCACCGCCCCCCATTTCCTGTGCGTGGTGCACGCCGTCCCAGCCTGGGTCGGGGCCCTCGTGGCTTCTGAGTGTTACGGGGTGTTTCACACAGACCTGCCCGGGTGTCCTACTGCCTGTGCTTCTGATGTGCGGAATATTTAGAAAGCAGTCGTTCCTTCTTGTCCCCAAACGGTTGGTTCTTTTTGAGCATTACCTCCTACAGGGTTTGCAAATGTATTTTCCATATGCCGCAAAGTGTCAACAGCCTGCTGTTTCTGGGCTTTAGCTGTCCCTTCGCATTAAGTACACGTGTCTGAACACACGCATCAGTGAAGTGTTAATAAGCTGACTGGGGCACAGCTGGAAGGGGCTTGCGCGGTGTCGCAGGAGCAGCAGTGCACCTGGCTTCCCTGTCACTCTGTGGGGAGCTGGTGCGGGGCGCACGGGAGCTGAAGCACCAGAGCGGTCGTACCAGGCGTCCCGGCCCTAGGGACACAGAGGAGCTGTGCCGTCAGGAGAGCAGGGGGGTAAATCTTTTCTTTGCCCTGGAGAGGTTTTGCCAGGCCGCCCGTGGCTCTTCAGCACCCGCTGTCTCTTCGTCTCTGTCGCCGGGCCGGGCCCGAGCGCAGAGATGCGCGAGACTCGAGGCAGGTGGACAGATGCCATGGAGAACGGTGAAGCGCTGTCGGACGCGTGTGTGCCCACGGCTGGCGGAGCTCCGAGCATCACGGCTAACCGGCGAGAAGAGCAGGCAGGCTTCAGAGCCTTTAGGGACAGCTTCCCCGAAGAGGGAACGCTGAGGAAACACAGAGGGCGAAGAAAGGAGGAACTCGCCAGCTGACACAGGGTGAGAAAGAGCATTCTAGTAAAAGCAGGATGTGCTGACACTGTCTCAGGGGCCCTGAGTCTAGCTGCGTGCAGGGTGGGGGGACTGCCCTAGAGGAGGGCTGAAGTGACGGGAAGGGGCCAGAGATGGGCCAGGGGCCAAGTCCCATAAAGCTTCCACCGCCCAGCAGAGAGCACTGCGCACGGAGGGTCCCCGCCACGTGCCAGGGACTGTGCGAGGCCTGTGCGTGCCCCGTCTCGTCCATCCGCATGTTCTCTTGGAGCTGGGACGGGGGCGTAGACTCTCTGATTCCGTACTCTCTGATTCCATATACTGTCTCTCTGTACATACAGAGCATACAATGGAGTGGGTTTTAGTACATTGACAATTGTGCAACCATCACCACAATCAACTTCGAATGTTTCCCTCACCCCAAATAGAAACTCCATGCCCTTTGACAGTCACCCCCCCATTCCCCCTGCCCAACCTCAGGCCACCACCAATCTGCTTTCTGTCACTGTAGATTTGCCTATTCTAGACATGTCATATAATGGAGTCACATGATAGGTGGTCTTAGTGACTGGCTTCTTTCATGTAGCATCATGTTTTCAGGGTTCATTTATGTCATGGCAATATGTCATATCAGTACCTCCTTTTTATTGTCACGATAATATTCCATTATGTGACTATACTACATTTTGTTTATCCTTGTGTCAGTTGATGAACATCTGAGTTGTTTCCACTTTGGGACTATTATAAATAATGCCTCTATGAATATTCCTGTAGAAGTTTTATGTGGACTTATTTTCATTTTTCATAGGTATATACCTAAGATAAGAGTGAAATTACTAAGTCATATGGTAACTCCATGTTTAGCTTTTTGAGGAACCGCCACATTATTTTTCAAAGCAGATGCACCATTTTTATATTTCCACCCACAGTGTATGAGGGTTCCAGTGTCTCTATTCCTTACCAATACTTGTTATTAACTTTCTTATCATCACCATCCTGGTCAGCATGAAGTGGTATCTCATTGTGGTTTTGATTTGCATTTTCCTGATGACTCATGATGTAAAGCATCTTTTCATGGGTTTATTGGCCATTTTTTTTAAGATTTATTTATTTTGTGGGGGTGGGTACAGAGGGAGAGGGAGAGAGTCCCAAGCAGACTCCACACTGAGCTTGGAGCCTGACACAGGACTCAATCTCTGACCCTGAGATCATGACATGAGCCGAAACCAAGAGTTCGTCACTTAACCAACTGCACCACCCAGGCACCCCAGCCATTTTTATATTGTCTTCAAAGAAACATCTATTTAGATCCTTTGCCCGTTTTTTCATTGTTATGTCTTTTTATTATTGAGCTCTAAGAGTTCTTTGTATATTCTAGATACAAGTTCCTTAGATATATGTCTTGCAAGTATTCACTCCCGTTCTGTGAGTTGTCTCTTCAGTTTCTCCATGGTGTCCTTTAAAGCTTATAAGATTTTTTTTTTTTTTAAGATTTTATTTATTTGACAGAGAGAGAGAAAACAGCGAGAGAGGGAACACAAGCAGGGGGAATGGGAGAGGGAGAAGCAGGCTTCCCGCGGAGCAGGGAGCCCGATGCGGGGCTTGATCCCAGGACCCCAGGATCATGACCTGAGCCGAAGGCAGACGCTTAACGACTGAGCCACCCAGGCGTCCCATAAAGCTCAAAAGATTTTAATGTTAAAGTCCAGTTGATCTGTTTTTCTTTTGTGTCTTGTGCTTCGGGTTTAGAGACTAATTTTTAACCAATACATCATTTGAACTTGATCCCACAAGTTATGGGTGGCCACCAAAGGACTTCAAATTGTAGAATGACTTAAGATTTATATTTTTTAAAAACCAAACTCATGCATGGGTAGGCTAGTAATGACTCCCAAAGGTATGTCCATGCCCTAATCCCTGGAACCAGTGAAAGTTACTTATTTGGAAGAAAGGTCTTTGCAAAAATAATTAAATTAAGGATCTTGAAATGGGGAGATTACTCTGGATTATCCAAGTGGGTCCTCAGTGCCACCACAAATGTGCTTATCAGAGAAAGGCAAAGGGAGGTTTGACACACCCAGAGAAGGTGATGTGAGGACAGAGGCAGAAGTTGGAGTGATACAGCCCCCAGAAGCCGGCAGAGTCAGGGAACTCTAAAGCCTTGGGAGGAACGTGGCCTTGGCGACACCTTGCTTTCAGACTTTGGGCCTCCAGAACTGTGTGAGAGAGTACATTTACGCCATTAATTTCTTACAACAGCCACAAGAAACTAATACGGTGTGGCTTTTTAAAAAAACATTTAGAAATGAAAAGGGGACACCTGACTGGCTCAGAGGAGCATGTGACTTTTGATCTAGGGGCTGTGACTTCAAGCCCCATGTTAGGTGTAGAGATTACTTAAAAATAAAATCCTTAAAAAAATAAATAAAATGAACAACATGCTATGGTGCCATTTTTTTTTAATTTATCATATTTAGACATAAGATTGACCTTTGACTGTAAAAGATGATAGTTTATTTAGCTTCCTTTAGCCACTTCCTTCTGATTATTGTTAGTTTTTTCATAATCTTTAGTTTACTGTTCGTTACTTTTATAATTCAAAACACTGCATTATCAAATTTAAGATGCCATCTGTTATAAGATGCACCATTATTTTATATTCCCCTAAGGAAAAATAACACTGACAATTAGACTTTTAAAGTATCAAGAGTTGGGTGCCTGAGTGGCTCAGTTGGTTAAGCGTCTGCCTTCGGCTCAGGTCATGATCCCGGCGTCCTGGGATCAAGCCCCGCGTTGGGCTCCCTGCTCAGTGGGGAGCCTGCTTCTCCCTCTCCAGCTCCCCCTGCTTGTGCTCTGTCTCTCACTGTTCCTCTCTGTCAAATAAATAAATAAAATACTAAAAAAATAATAATAAAGCATCAAGAGTAAGGAGCATTCCAGTTTCAAAGATATTAAAGGCTGAACTTCAACTTCAGACATGACCGCTCTTAACTAACCATGATGTCAAATGAAGATGCAGGTGCCCCTGCTTGAACTTTTGACACCTATAGTTTTACTTTTATATTGTTACTATTTACATTGTTTTATACTTTGATGATTGACTCTAAAGCTGAAACCCATAACTAGCCTTTACATTTCTGTAATTTTATAAACATTGTTTCCATCAGAGCCAAGTAGTGTACTAGGATTACATACCTTTCCCTATGGATTCGTTTCTTTCTCTGTCAACATCTGTGCTACTTAGTGGCCAACTCTCAGTTCAAGCCGTTCGTTTCGTAACTGGAGTCTTAGTATGTTGCTTGTCACGGATACGTCTCATGCCAATTATGCAAAGCAATTAGGCCCTAAAACTAAACATTTGTGGTACTGGCACTTAAAGCTCCTGCTCTTGGGCGCCTGGGTGGCTCAGTTGGTTAAACGACTGCCTTCTGCTCAGGTCATGATCCCAGAGTCCTGGGATCGAGCCCCACATGGGGCTCCCCCTTCTCTGTGGAGAGCCTGCTTCTCCCTCTCCCTCTGCCTGCCACTCCCCCTGCTTGTGCTCACTCTCTCTCTCTCTCTCTCTGTCAAATAAATAAATAAAATCTTAAAAAAAAAAAAAAAAAGCTCCTGCTCTTTAGCATCACTATTTCTATAGACTTTCTTTTTAATTCCTCAATTTATCATCAGGACCTGGAGTAGACAAACTTTTTCGGTAAAGAGCCAGATAGTGGGATCCTGGGTGGCTCAGTGAGTTAAGCGTCTGCCTTCAGCTCAGGTCATGATCCCAGCGTCCTGGGATCAAGTCCTGCATCGGCCTCCCTGCTCAGCACGGAGTCTGCTTCTCCCTCTCCCTGCCCCCCATTCGTGCTCTCTCTTGCTATCTCTCTCTCAAATAAATAAATAAAATCTTAAAAAAAATAAAGAACCAGATAGTAAATATTTTAGGCTTTGCAGACCGTGCGATGTTTATTACAGGTACTCAGCTCTTCCATCGTGGCACAAAAGCATCCATAGACAGTATGTAAATGAACAGATATATGTCCGTATTCCAATTTTAGTATATGTGCTGCCGAAGCAAGCACCAGATATGTCCGTATTCCAATAAAACTTTATTTAAAATCAAGCAGTAAGCCAGATTTGGCCCGTGGGCCTTAGTTTCCCATCCCCTGATTCAGAAGAATAAATTCTGACTTTTATATCTTGCAAGACAGTCAAGATTTCAATTTGGAAGGTTTTGAATAATCTAAATGACTGTTACATGGGTCACACAAGACCAAAATAAACACCTGAAAATCCGAAATTCTTCAGATGTGGTTGATACAAGGGTTTCCCAGGGCCCTAGGAGGAAACAAGTCTGCTGAAATTGTATTCTTGAATGTTTCTCCATTCCTTGGGTAAATCAAGTAAGACAGAACAGAGAAAACAGCTTTCATCCGAACGGCACATTTCTGGGTCAAAGGTGGCCTTTCAACTCCAAAAATAGAATTCTTCCCGATCTCCACTTCCTGCTGACAAGAAGTGTGAACCTTCGATTTCTAACTGTGAAAGGATGCAATTCATGGGACTTTTTTTTTCAAACCACCAAAATTAAATCCTGAGTAATGAAGCTTAAAAGGAATCAGTAACAATTGCTGGAATATTGCCAACATTTAAGGGTGTCAAATGGAAAATTCTACAGATCAGATCCAGATCAGATTCCAAGAACTAATTCAAACTTTAAAATGAAATATATGTGACATAGTAATATTTTCTTTATTCATACTATCATTTCTTTTTCCAACTCAAATCTAATTCTGAGAAACTAATAAATTAGCATTTCTTTTAGAATTATCCATTTAAAAATCTGGGAAATTAAGCCAGACAAAAGATTCATCACTCACTTAACCCAAACATCCATATTTATGGTTCATTTTAATATCTAAACCAATAAGAAGCTACTCACTTTATCCAGCTGTAATAATAAAAGTCAGTTTGGAGTTTTAAATGACCTGACACATTAGGATCTTCTTTTGTTTTCCCTCATCAAGTTATGACTTGTGATTTCATGCTGGTTTCATTTGCTCCAGACCCAGAAAATAGCAGAATCTGAGTCTATAGCCTGAGAGACCTGTAATCTGCTCTGCTCCCCGGTCTCTCACTGGGCTCTGCCTCTCAGCTCTGAGGACAGACTCTGCAGAAAGAGAGCTAAGTGTGAGAAAGGAAGAAATTTGCCCTTCTCCCTTGAGTTGCTACCGTCTTATTTCTGGAGGGAAGACACTCTGAGATCCCCAAAGATATTATCTAAATGTTAGAGGGTTTTATATAAATACTATATAAGTGCAATGTATTGTTTCTCTCCCTTCGAACAGATTGAAATCTTTGTTGGGAAAGTATGTTTTTTTAATTATTTACTTGATTACTTAGTTATTTACTATATGCTTTGCAACAAATGCTGTGTGGCAGGTCATAAAGTGAATTTTTTTTTGCTTTTTTTAAATTTTTAAAAGTTTTTATTTTAACCACTCGTTGCTCATCACAACCAGTGCACTCCTTAATCCCCATCACCTATTTCCTTCATCCCCCCACCCACCTCCCCTCCAGTAACCATCAGTTTGTTCTCTATAGTTGCAAGTCTGTTTCTTGGTTTGCCCTCTCTTTTTTTTTCCTTCTGCTCATTTGTTTTGTTTCTTAAATTCCACATATGGTATTTGTCTTTCTCTGACTTATTTCACTTAGCATTATGCTCTCTGGCTCCATCCATGTCGTTGCAAATGGCAAGATTTCATTCTTTTTTATGGCTGAATCATATTCCATTGTATACATATAGCACTTCTTCTTTATCCATTCATCTGTCAACAGACACTTGCGTTGCTTCCCTGTCTTGGCTATTGTAGATGCTGCTGCTATACACATCAGGGTGCATGTATCCCTTTGAATTAGTGTTCTTGTATTCTTTGGGTAAATACCCAGTAGTGCAATTGCTGGATCGTAGGGTAGTTTTATTTTTAACTTTGTGAGGAACCTCCATACTGTTTTCCACAGAGCGTAAAGTGAAAATTTAATAAGCAGTTAAACTTAAGTGAGCAAAAGATGCTGTGTTTTCAATTTTATGCTTTAAATTGACATCTTTGTGTAAGTTAGAAGTTTTGTCTCATTTTTCCAAAAGCATACCATTCCCTTTTTCACACTGCTTGTAGATTAGACTCCAAATTTCATGAAGACAGAAAAGGGCCTTCAATGGAAATAGCATACGTGCTTCATTAAGTGGGAAACTCTGCTTCTATGTAATACTCTCAGGCCCATACTCGGTGTCTCCTGTTACTCAGCAAAGACCAACATATCACAAATGGCCCCTGGATACAGCTGTATGGACTTAGCTGAATGATTTTCATTTTTCTGGAGAAGCAAACTTCTGTGTGTTGACGTTCCCTTCTCTCTTTGTCGTTGGGCACACAGATGAACTAGGATGACACCTGTCGTTCCCTGCTGACCGAAGCCTAGCAGCTGGGGATTTTGAGAGTTAACCATGTTTCGTTCACTCAATTCATTTCTTCTTGTGGCCATCCAGCTGGTTCAACAACACCAAAACATATGCCCGTATCCGCCGGGGGGGGGGGGGGTAGAAAGGGGGCGGATTTTTGCAATAATGGAAGCACACATCCAAAAATGAGGAGTTAGTATTAGCCCTAGCATTTGTCAGGGGAGCATCAGCAGAAGCTTCCCCCATACTCATCAGCTGTCTTTTTGCTTCACCCTTTGCAACAGATTATTACAAGACTCACTGAAAGCTTCTAGATACCATAGTAGTTAAGGACTGAAACTTTTCATATTATAAAGCACTCCTCCCGGAGAAGAAGAATCTTCACTTTGTTTACATCTGTACTCATATAATCTTGCTCATAGATGTTCTTTTTTAAAATGATCCAGAACCATAAAAACTATATATGTGCATGTGTGTGTGTGTTTTCCAAATTTTGAAAGTAATTGTTGCATGTTCATGGGTGAATTTTGGAAAACATAGAAAAATCTAAAGAAAAACATCTAAATCACCAGTTATGTTGCCATGCAGAAATAACTACTACTCCTATTTTAGTATCTATGAAGTTATGATAGAAAGCAAGTTATATGACTTGGTTTTCTCACTTAATACACTCTCAAGTAATTTCCCATTAACACAAAACTTTGTGCAAATGTTTAAAAACTGTGTTTGTTGGGCATTTTGGAAGTTTCCAATTTTTTTTATTGTAATTTGTGCTGTCGTGAGCATCCTGTAATAAATATTTGTTGGCATTTCAGATTATTTCCTTAGGATAAACTTCAAACAGGGAAGGAGTGAAGAGGAAAGAGTGTGCTAGCAGAGAGCAAAGCAAGTGGGACACCCGGCAGGGAACAGAGAGCATGGTGCATGGAGGAACTGAAAATAGCTGAGTGGGGCTGGGGCTGAGGAAGCTTGGCAGGGAGTGAGAAGCCCGGTAACTGGAGAGGGAAGCAGATCACAGAGACACCGGAAGGAGTTCAGACTTCTTCCTGAGGTCAGTGAGGAACAAAAGGAGGGTTTCAGGCAAGAGATCAGATTTGTAACGCACATATCCATATTTTAGGACGATCATTCTGGTTGTAGCTTGAAGATGGGATGGGAGGCAGGGAGAGCAGAGAGGAAGCTGTTAACAGTGATTTTGGTGAGATACGATAAAAGCCTGGATAGTGAGGTGGCAGTAAGGATTAAGGGAGAAGAGGTGGATTTGGAAGAGATTTAGAAGGTAAAATCTAAGGACACCTGGGTGGTTCTGTCCGTTAACTGTCTGACTCTTGATTTCAGCTCAGGTCATAATCAGGGTTGTGAGATTGAGCCCTGTGTCGGGCCCCACGCCCAGTGTGGAGCCTACTTAAGACTCTCTCTCTCCCTCTGTCCCTCCTCCCCCTCTAAAAAAGAATAATAATAAATAAAAATAAATTTAAAATCCTTTAGGAAAAAAAAGGTAAAAATCTACAGGATTGCTGCAGAATGAAAGAAAGAAAGTGGAGTCAAGGAGCATCTGGTGGCTTCTGGCTTGAGCAGTTGGGTGGGAACCCAACTGCCTCTTATCCAAGTGGAGGTGTCCAGGAGTCAGCTGAATCTAAGGTTTGGGATCCAAATGAACGACAGATTTGGGAGTTATCAGCATATAGAAACTACCCAAAGACACGGAAGGGAGGAGGAGACAGGAGGAGTGGCTAAAGACTAGGAAGGCAAGAATATGCTGTACCATGGAAGCCACGCAAGAAAGTGCACTAAAGCCACCATGCCAGGTGCTTCAAGGAGGTCAAGGAACAAGAACAAAGGCAGAAAACCCAACTATTGACTGAATTCGTTGACCAGGGAAGCAAGGTGCAAGGCTGGCTTCTTGAAGAGGATATCTCCCATTCATTTTGTAGCCACCACACAACATAATCTTAGTGTAGACATTGCTAAATAGCAATGGTTTACACCTAGTAATGGGGGCGGAGGGCCTCAGCTCTGCTGTGGCAAAATGGGCACATCAGTCTCTACATACTCTTAAGACCTACATAGAATTTCTGGTGACACTAGCTACCTAATAATGGTTCTCTTCAACTTTTAATATTCCCCCACTCATGCCTCTCAGAGTAACCCAGATACCCACTGCGGGCACCTCTCTTAAGGCCACGGGTCATCATAAGATGTTGGCACTACACTGTTTCATTTGCCATAAACAGTCTCTTAATTTCTAAATTCCTGGAACTGGGCAGTCACCATTAGCAGCAGACATAAGCTTGTGTAGAAGTTCAGAAGATGGCAGAACGTACCGGTTGAAAGATAAGAGAGAGCTGGAGGTCAGGAAAGGACTCACATTTTTATCATTCCTCTGATTCTGATACCTGGTTCAGACAACTGCCTTCTTGCCCCTTCAGCTGGAAGTGGTCAGTGGAATTCTCAGCAGCCATATTGGAGGCAGGATGGTACCGGGCAGGACCTCGAAAGCATTGGTCTCCTGTAGGAGGACAGTGGATTAGATAGACTCCACAAGAGACGGGCCCTTCCGTGATGGCAGTTAGCAGCTGGACAGTGGGGTGGCCATGGAGAGCGAGTGTAAGCTGAAAATGCAGTGATCTCTGAGATAGTACCATTCTGGGGTTCCTGATACTACTGTTGAGACACCAGTGTTTCCTGTTCAGTAAGCAAACAAGAAGAAATACAATATCTGGTGCTTAATCCTCTAGAAGCTGACATGTTGGCCCAGTCACTCTCCTGCACATTTCATCGGTATTGTCTGTGTATATTTTGAATTCACTTCCCTATGCTGATCATGCTTGTCAGGTATTAAAATAATCTAGTCAAACCTTCACTGAGAGCCCCTGCTACTGTGCATCATTATGCATGCGCATGGCCTTTTTGTTTGATTAATACGGAAGGATGTTAGTGCTGAGCCAGGTTTAGAAAATTGGGGATTAATATCTCTAAATGCTGAGCTGATCCCTTTTTTTTTTTTTTTTTCAGGAAAAAACAATGACCTTTGTAGAATCTTTTTCCAACAACATTCTTATTTGCCCTTCATCGGGGTTTATTTAGTATTGCAGAGTAAGCCCACTCTATAAATCAGAGCTCTTTCAGATGATGTGACCAGTTTAAACCCAAAATTGAATATCCTGAAAGAAACTCAGAGTTGAAGGACCCTGGGGGTTTAAGCGCTAGAACTAAGGACTTGCTTACTGTCAAGATCCTTTCTCTTTCCCTAACCTGACTCTCCTGTTCCACTCCCCCCAGTCTCTGCGTTGGCCTCATTCTGTCCTACGACAGGCTGCTTCTACACAGGGGAAATGTTGGCCACGGGCAGCTCCAGGCTTGCATTATGCCAGCATAGCAACCTAAAGGAAAGAGAAAACCTTGTCTAATTCAAATAGATGAATCCTCCAAGGAAAGCCTGTGATTGGCTCACACTGGGTCACGTGCCCTCTGCCCTGGCTGCTGCGCTGAGGCCAGAGAGTAGGGTCTAGATCACATGCCCTGAGGCTGGGGAGCCAGGTGCTGTGATGGGCAGCAGCACCCATGTTTGGAGTAGGGGTGCATCAGTTCTTCAAAGGGAGCGAAGGCAGAGTGCCAACGGTAAGGAGCAGACCAAAACCCATGTGGCCAAGAGTCAATATCAGGATGTTCTTCTCTCTTGAATGATGTCTCTAATTATTGTCCCAGAGTATTCTGATGAGTCACAAGGAAATGATATTCATGGAACTACCCTAACGGTCTTTAGTTTTTCTACCCTCATCAGTGTAATTTTTTAATATTTCCTTATGCTGCACATTATAGCATATGTTGAGACCACAATTATTGTTTTATTTTTTGAAAGATTTTATTATTTATTTGAGGGAGAGAGAGCACAAGCAGGGGGAGGGGGCAGAGGGAGAAGCAGACTCCCCGCTGAGCAGGGAGCCCGACGCGGGGCTCGATCCCAGGACCCCGGGACCATGACCTGAGCCGAAGGCAGATGCTTAACCACCTGAGCCACCTAGGCGCCCACACAATTACTGTTTTAAAAGTGCTTTCAGGGGCACCCAGCTGGCTCAGTCAGTGGAGCATTCGACTCGAGCTTAGGGTTGTGAGTGTGAGCCCCATGTTGGATGTAGAGATTACTTAAACATAGAATCTTTATAAATAAATAGCTTTCATATCCATTATCTCATTTAGTTCTTTTAATAATCTGAGCCACTTGTTACTATAGTAAACACATTTTACAGATGGCCAGAAAGGGTTAAAGCAGGTCTGTGACTTGCCCAAGACTACAGATACAGTGTAATTGGGGGCTTGGTGAATATAGATCATCCGGCTCCTTTGCTAGTTCCTCCTGGGGTCAGTGCCTGAGATCCTGTCCCCCGCGTTTTCATTTGGGTTTGGGTGTAGTTGTATTCGTCTGTTTCTCCCAGAACTGAGCCTTGTGCCACAGACTTCTGCAAACCCTCACAAACCTCTAGCGCTGTGGATACCATGAATGTTCGGGAAGTGATGCCGACTGATAATGAATCCAGGGCCTAAGACACTACTGTTGAAGTGTAGGTACCGCGGGGAGCCCTTGGCGTTGTGGGGCCAGTGCCCAGGGAGCAGGCTGCTTGGTCCCCCGTTGCTGGCTGATGTGTTGGAAGGTGGCCTGTAGAATCTCTTCCACAGTCAGGAGCCTTGTCTCTGAGAGCTTCTTGGAATATGGCGCCACAGCTGTGGGGAGAGTGTTCTCTCTCTTGGGGGATTGCTCACCTCCTGTGCCCCTGCTCTGGCCTCCCTTAGAAGGACCACAGAAACACTTTTGCGTCCTAAACCCAAAGCCATTCCTTAAGCCAAAGGCACCTACTCCCCCTCAAAATGCCGCAGGAGCCCAAAGTGCCCCCCACCCAGAAGGCAGCGCCCCCCCACTGCCACCACACCATCCTGGCCACAGTCACCCAGCGCACTCGGCAGTTCGATGCCCCCATAGTCCTCTTTTTGAAAATAAACCCCACACCAAAGATGCTAACGCTTATCCCGACAAAAGGGTTTCAAGGTGGAAAGAAAAAGCGCCAGGCATTCCTTTACCCTTTTATTCTCCTTGAAGGAGCAACTTCTTAGAACGGCAAAAGAGGGCCTTCCCTTTTCCTTTTTCTGGGGGTGTGTGCTCCCCTCTGTCCAGGCTGCCTGCTCTCGAAAGTGATTCCTTACCCTCTTCTGCTTCCCACTCCTGTCTCCACTGTGTGTCCGTGATGCCTTCTGGAAGCCCCCCTGACTAAGTTGGGGGAGCTTGGTTCACGATTCTTTATCTCAGTTCACAGTGACCTGTTCTATTTACTATGAATTTTTCTCAGAAACGACCTAACGCTGCAGAGCTAGATGAGAGCAGTTGCTGATTCAAAGCCAGGAAAGGGTGTGTGTGCACCCGTGTGTGTGTGTGTGTGTGTGTGTGTGTGTGTGCATGTGTTCAGAACTTTGATCCTGGCTCTACATAGTGAATATAATAATATGAAATGCTTGTCTGTCTCTCTCATGCCACCATAAGATGCCTGTTGGAACTGAATCAGAAGTGTCATCAGATGGCACATCTAAACTGGATCTTAGTTTCTCTCTGCTGCTGTAACACGTGACCACAGATTTCATGGCTTAAACGACAGAAATTTGTTTTCTCACAGTTCTGAAGGCTAGCCGTCCAGAATCGGTGTCACTGATTTGATTTGGGCCCCAGATCTAAGAGTCCGCACCACGGTGCTGCCTGCAGAGGCTCGAGGGGCGAGTCCGCGCTGAGCTTCCACCAGCTTCTAGGGGTTGCTGGCATCCCTTGGCCCGTGGCCGCAGCACTCCTGTCTCTGCTTCCATGGTCGCGTGGCCTTCTCTTCTGTGTCCAGCCTCCCTCTGCCTCTCTCTTACAGGGACACTTGGGACTGCATTTAGGGCACACCTGGGCCATCCTGGATACCCTCCCCATCTCGAGAGCCTTAGCAATCCCATCTGCCATGTCCTTTTGTCCATTGTGAGGTAACATTCACGGGCTCCAGGGATTAGGACGTGGATATCTTTGTGCAGCCATTATTCAGCCTGCCATACCACCCGTCCCCATGATTCCCACACACGTGCCCCCCCCCAAGTTCTACGTAAGCTAAGGGCCAGCTTCTCTCCCTTTCGACTTCCTGAATCTGCGGGGACCAGCTTCGTTGCGCTTTCTCTCTTATCACTCTCTGCCACCTGCGGTAGCAACAGGGTCCTCGGTATCTCGCTTCTCCTGCCGTCAGGCTACCTTCTTCCCCCAAAACACGGGCCAGGTGGGGCAGGAGAGGTACAAGCCTTAAATGTGGCAGCGGCCAACTAGGCCCACTTTGTGGCCGTAGGAATCAAGGTGTTTTGCTTTTGCTTCTCCTTGACCGGCGCAGCAGATGTCTTGCCGCTGCCTTTCTGTCAGTACTTCTAGACCGTAAAGTCAATGAGGACAGAAGGCAGCCCCTCGGCTTAGAGGCCCTGGTGCCCAGCGGTGTCCCAGGAGGCCAGACACTCAGCTACGTCTGTCCCCTTGCACACGCCCTCGGACAGCCACGCGGCCCCTCCCTTCCGTGGTTAGCCACCACCAGCCAGTCCTCTTGCCAGCATCCGGCGCGGGCCACGGCGTTGTGCCATCCCTCCCGCTCCGCGGCCCTGCGCTGGGGCGGGGACCCTGTTCCCGTGGCTCTTGTTAGAGCGCAGAGTTGAGCCCCGTGCCACCTCCAGAGCTGCTGTCCTGCTAACACCGCGTCTGCCCCTACCTGGGGACGCCACGGGACGGCGAGGGCTGGGGAAAAGTCGCCGTGGAGAAGCGGCCGTGCTCGGGCTGTCCCGGCCGGTAACCACTGCTCCCGCGTCAGTCCCTATCTGCTTAAAGCAGAAGGGTGCATGGGTAGAAGGGACTTCCATGGAGGCTGTGTGTAACTGGAAACCTCCTCTCTACTGAAAGAAGTCTCTTGAAAGGAAATGAAAACCAGTTCCAGAGGGTCCAGGGAAGGTCTTTCCTGGTTTAACCAATGCTATCTCCTTGTCGAGAATAACTCGGCTTCAAAAAGAAGGGTCAGAACTTACGAAAAGGAGGCTTCATGAGGGAGGATGACCAGGATACAGTGAACAGTCTCTAGCTCTTTTCAGTGATCCAGCCACGATTTTCTTTTCTTTTCTTTTTTTTTAAGATTTTGTTTGTTTATTTGCCGGAGGGAGAGAGAGAGAGCACAAGCAGGGAGAGTGGCAGGCAGAGGGAGAAGCAGGCTCCCCGCTGAGCAAAGAGCCCGATGCGGGGCTCGATTCCAGGACCCTGAGATCATGATCTGAGCCAGACAGCCGCTTAACCGACTGAGCCACCCAGGCGCCCCTATCCAGCTACGATTTTCATTGTTTGTTTATGTACGGCTCTTAGACACAGACACTGTCTAGGGGTCTCTAGTGTCACATTTTTGTACATATGTGCGCAACTGAAGATTTTTTTCAAACTCAGAATTGACAAAGGACTTGATTTGAGTAGGTACTGTGATAAACTAGAACACGGTGGTGACTTGAAGAACAAAGAGTTTGATATAGTCTAAAAATACATAGGGGACAAAAAAAAAAGGAGGGAGGGAGGGAGTTCTTGGTGAGTCTGGAGCATTATTCAGCAAACATTTGCCAAGCACCTGCTATATGCCAGGCCGGACACTGGACTAGGAAGTGGGGATACATCCATGAACCAGACCTGATCCAGATTAGGAGTTTATAGTCTAATGGGGAGACTGGATGAATAAACACGCAATTAAAGTTTGAGGTGTTAAGTGTATCAAAGAGACAGTTAATCCTGTCTTGGAGGATCAAGAAGGCTCCCCAAAGTGATGCTGATGTTGAGAATCAAATGAGAAATAGCACTTGGTCCAGAAAAGGGCCTGAGAATCTTCTAGGCAGGAACAGAATGTGCAAAAGGCCTGAAGGTGAAAGCATCATGGCAGATGGGGGTATGGGGTGAGCCAAGAGACTGATGGCTGAATGAGCCAGAGAAAGGCAGGTAAGCGTGTGTAGGGAAGAAAAGATGGCGAGAGGGAGTGGGAGGAAGCATGCAGTCAGTCCGGTCCAGCTTTCTCCCAGCCAAGTGACCCAGCCTCTGGGACATGGTAGCTGTTGTCACTGAAGGTAGGCTCCTGTCAGGCCAGTAAGCTGCCTCATCCTTTCTGCTTTCTTCCTGAGACTCCAGGAGACTGCAGCTCCTCACTCACTGCAAAACTGAGGGGAGGGCCTTCAGGAAGCTGTCAGGACCAGAGCCCACCATACTGTCTCCTGTCCCAGACCTGATTGTTCTGGGGCTGAGAAGTTTGGGTCCTGAGAGTGGAAAGCAATCTTCCTTTCTAGCGGGGTTCTGGATCGATCCCCAACCCGGAGCAGGTTATCACATTCACAGCTCTGATGTCACCTTATAACCCAGGGAAAAAAGTTCCTGAGGTCACCCCCAATAAAACACAAGAAATTTTAGAAATCACCTGACAAGAAATGTCAAGCAATACTGACTGGAAATCAGACCACAGCAGCTGCTTTCCACAGCTGCATCCCATGTGGTGACCGTGTCTGAACAAACTAAACGAGTCTAAAAATAACCAGGAATGTAAAACCCTTCAGGAGCTGGGTCTCTGAATGAGATCGCCTCAGAAATGAGGAGGGGGGCGGTGGTTGTCTTTGGGCCATTTGATCAGTGGTCAGAGGTGTATCACCCGAGGGCCGGAGACGTAACCCCGGGAACCTGCAGTTCCCCACTCATACTGACTGATCAAACTTCATGGTACCCATTTTACAGATGGAGAAAAAACATGTTGGCATCTGAACTCTTTCAGACTAAGAATTCCTAACCTCAGCTATCATCCAAGCCCAGGTGACTTCCTAAGGAAAACAAAAGCAAGGAAGTACAGAAATCAGTAACTGTTTCATTGTTTCATCATATGTCTGGGCCCGTTAGCATGGAGGGAGTCTGTGACACTTTCCTAAGAAGCAGCCCTTCTTTTAGCTGTGAAACCGAGACTGGGACTTTCTCCCCCAGTAGAGGAAAAAGTTGACGTCAGAAGGAAGCATGCTCCACCAAGACAAAAGCAAAAGGAATTTTTTTTTTTTTTTACTGTGGGAAATTTTAAAAGATCTACCCATTTAGCCGCCCCCCCCCAAAAAAAAATAGATATGCTTTCCGTGTATAGAAAAGCACCAGCGAATTTTTCTTTTTACTGCATTTTTCTAGTAAGAAAGCGAATTTATCCCTGGTTGTAGTAGCTCTATAGTAATTATAATAATAGCACCAGCAAATGCTGGTTAAGCACTTAGGCGGGAGGCACTGTGCTGAGAAAGCTCTTTGCCATGGCTCATGACTCTTTGATCTTCACAAAATCTGGATGAGGGTGATACCACTGTTATCCCCGTTTCATGACTGAGGAAGCGGGTGTTTGCAGAGGTGTAGAAATTTGCCCAGGGCACACCGCGTGTCCGTGGGGAGGGCAGGGTCTGCCCCCGCCAGCCGTGCTCCAGACTGACACCCGGGATGCTAAAGTGCCCCGGGTCTACTGTTTGTCACGGGTTGACACGGACTGGTTTTTTGTTTTGTTTTTTTTTTGAGTCTTCTCAGTTTCCTGTGGAGAGTTTTTCAGTTTGATTTGCATTTCACCCTTTCCATTACTGGTGATCTTCGGTGCTTCCTTTTCCTCCCATAACCTGGATGAATGGGCGCTGAATCTGGGACCAGAAACCTGGGTGGGGGGTTTCACTTCCCCCACCAGCCACCTCCGTGATCTTCTCCAATTCGCCACCTCTTCGCGCCGGTTCTTTATCTGTAAAATGAAGTTGCAGGAGTTTAACAGGGATCCACCCCTGTGCTAAGTAGCCTCCTTCCTCTCCCCTCTCCCCTCCTGACCTTCCAGCTCTTCTTCCTTCGCTTCCTGGCCACTGGCAGGCCCTCAGGCCCTCCTTCTTATATGTGCCGGGCAGTGGGGGAAGTGGTGTGAGTGTGTGCTGTTGTCCAGGAGGCTCGGGGGACCCCGACAGAGTGAGGAGGACAAGCAGAGTGATGTTGCTCGGTGGGACACACAGGTGGAGCTGGGACCCCTGCAAACACTGTAATGCTTTAACTCATCTTAACATGAAAAACTTTAGCCGCGCCTGGGTGGCTCAGGCGGTTCAGCGTCTGCCTTCAGCTCAGGTCATGACCTCAGGGTCCCAGGATGGAGTCCCAGGATGGAGTCCTGCATCTAGCTCCCTGCTCAGCGGGGAGTCTCCTTCTCCCTCTGCCCCTTTCCCTGCTTGTGCTCATGCACGCTCTCTCTCTCTCTGACAAATAAATGAATAAAATCTTAAAAAAAAAAAAAAGACAAACTTTAAAGGCCTTCAGGAAACGAGGGTAGTTTGGGACAGAATTCTTTCATTCTGAACACCAGTTCAGGGAAACCTATTTTTTAGTCCAAAGTCTTTCTAATCCTGAGTTTGGTGGTTTCTGCTCACCATTAGCAGACAGTATCATGCCTTCCATGGTGGGATGGGAGTCAAGACAGGAAGTGAATGATACCCGGTGAAGAGAATTTTTTTCGATACCATTTTTAGTTGACTTTTCCTTTAACCACAGAACATAAAATTATTTGTTGTCAGAGGATGTGTACATTGTATTAGACTTGAGTATTTGGAATATTTCAGGGAAACTGGGATTTATTTAATCCAGGTTCGGCTGGTTAGGGTTCTGTGGACAAAGAAGTAATCACCCCCCATATCTCGGCAAAGTAATGTTTTCCCAAATCATTTTAAATTTGGGGTCATTCATTTCACTAGTGTGTGTTTTTAAGTATTCCTTAAAGCTCTGGTCGCGAGCACAGAAGCAAGTTCTGTGAGGCATTGAAATTTCCTCTTTAACTTCCTCAGACTTCTTTTCAGTTTGTTCTTGATTGTGTCGGAACTTGTGGGCCTTGATCACAGAAAGTCAGCCTCTAAAAGAGGAAGAGTGCTTTAATGTCACTATCATAACACTCATTTTAGACTACAGAAATGATGTGCATCACTGGGGCCTTCTCGTCCCTATTTTAGGTGTGTTTCCAAGGAGTAGGTTGGTTGTCATGGTTTAGAAGAACTTCACTGTCAGGATGCAGTCATACTAGAGGGAGGCACAGGCCGTCTGTCCCTCGGGGAGAGGTCTTGAGGAAATAAATAGCCTCCCGGCCAGAATGTTTCAGATGTTTCTCTGCTAGCAGAACTCAAGGTCAGATCATTTCTCAAGGCCCAATTCTAGAATTCTCAGCTTCCAGAACTGAGGTTTGGTCTTTTAGGTAAATGTACAGAAAGGTAGCATGTCTTTAGGCTTTCCCCAGTTGTACTGGTCAGGAAATGGCTGGACAAAGGGGCTAATTCCCTGTCTCCACCTTCTCAGCATTCTCGTCCTTCTCTTCCCTGTTCATACTCCACCCCCACTATTCCACCTTTGTCGGTCATCTCTGAATACTTAGGTAAGGTTAGAATTCTGGAATGCAGGCATAAGAGCAGTTCCCATTTATTATTTTTGTCCAGAGTTTTTCCGTCAGTGGCTGTGGCAAGGCCTGGGTGAATTCTTCCCTACCCTGGGGTCCCAGAGTGGCTTCCAAAATTAGCACAGAGCACAGAGGACTCTTGGAATGGCCACAGCACCTGTCCAGTGAGGCAGACCCAGTTCTGTTGGTCAGGAAAGGGCACTCCAGTCAGATTCCGTGTCCTCTTATTCCTGGGAATGCCACGGCCCTCGTCACGGCAGCTGAGCGCAGAGCCCTTGGGAGCTAGCTCCCGTCACTCCCCTAGTATCCATCAGCATGCCTGTTGGATATCTTACAAAGTGTGATGCTCCAGACCCGGGCAAGATGTGTCATAAAGGGGAGACTTCGCCTGGTGGATAAAAACGCGTGTGTTCCTGCCCACGTTTTGCTATTTGCTGAGTTTTCAAAAACTTCCCAACCACACCCCTCGGTCTTTGTTTGAGTTCAAAGGGAGGCATCTGTGCTAACAGGATGTTTCTGGGCTCAGTCCCTGTTGCATTCAGGAGGCTTACTTTGGGAGGTCCACTCTAGAGACTCATCTGAGCCCAGTGCCCAGGCCACCCCCCTCGGCGGCGAGTGTCCCGTCACGGGCTCAGCGGTTACACAGACGATTAAGACCAGTTTCTGCCCTCAAAGAGTCCTTTCACGAGTCTTTCCCTGTTTGAGTGGAAATACAGTCTGAGAGATGAGGTTGGGTTTCAAGTACCCCCCCCCAAAAAAAAAAAAACCCACAGATTGATTTTCTTTTTCTGGAGCAGGAATCTGAGCAGGAACACCGTCAGGTGTGGCAAACTGCTGCAGGATAGTTGTCGCTGGCCTCGGGCTTCAAGGGTCCCACTAATCCTATTTCACATGCCCCAGGGGGTAGCCCTTTCTCCTCCCTCTGCTTTTAAGCACTTCTGGCCAACATAGATCCCTGGTTTAAAGGAGAAAAATGAAAGAAAACCTGCTATCTGCCCAAATACCCCATGTCTTAATGTTTTTGTCTTAAACCAATGGTACCCCTTGGCTGACCCAAAATCCGCATCCCCATTCCCTTGCAGCCACCCAGTGAGCTCAGTATGCCCGCAGATGAGCTCAGCCCCAAATCATCACCTTCTCCAGAAAGACAAACAAAACAGCCGGAAGGAGGGAGGGTGGGCTGGGGGGCGGGGGGCATAAATGATGCATCCAACTACAGTCTGGAAGGAGGCCTGCGCTGCCGGGCCTCCTCGGTGGGCGTGCGTGCGTGCGTGTGCGCGTGAGTGTGTGAGCACACATTTGCCGCCCGCCGCCCGCAGAACCCCCGCCCCGGGCCCGCGGCCTGTCCGTGTCGGAGGGAATCGCTAATGCGCGCGTCGCCATGGCGACCAGGGGAGCGGCGGAGCTAAAAGCGGCAGCCTGGGCCGGCCCGCCTCCCCCGCCGCAGCCCACCCTGGGCGGCGCGGATTCTCTTTGTCTCGCTCGCTCGCTCGCCTGCCCTCCCCCTCTCTCCCTTCCTCCTCCTCCTCCTCCCCCCTCCTCCCGGCCTTTGTCGCCGCGCCCCCGACCCTCCCGCCTCAGGTGCCGGGAACCCAGGGCTGAGCCCGCCGCTCCCATGTGTTATTCCTGGGGACCTTAATGCCTCCCTTGAAACCAGTCTTTTAAAGAGGATTAGGAGCACAGGAGCTGCTCTTCCTCACCTGGACGCCCGGCCCTTGGCTCGTTGCCCCTCCGGCTGCGGCCCTCGGCGGCCACCCTCTCGCAGGACGGGCGAGGTCCAGGGCTGCCCACCCGGCCCTCGACCCCCGGCCCTCGACCCCCGCCCCCGGCGACGAGGAGCTGGGAGTCCTGCAGACTCACCTCATCCGGGCCTCAGAGGACTCCTCAGCTACGGGAGTTCCTCATCTAGATGGGGTTGCTGGCCCCAGATCAGAATGCCCAGGGCTTGAGCTCTTGGGGTCGGGGTCTGTGGCATTGCTGTGTAAGCAGAATGCCCCGTGCTGCTGTTAGCATTCAGGGTAACTTAGTAATGAGGGAGGCTGGGGCCACAGTAATGACCCCCAACCCATAAACCTTTCTGTTATCCATCTTTGTCCCGGGGCAGCATAGCGGCTCTACAGGATGGCGCAGCTTAAAATGTCAGATTGTCTTAGATTCTAGCTGATCCCCCCCTTCTAAACAACAAGGAAGGAAGGAGGGAGGGAGGGAGGAAGGAAGGAAGGACATTTGTGAACAACCATGGTTTAGATTTTAAAAATAAACATATTCTGAATACTAGCTCTATCCAGCATATAGTTAGGCATTTGGCTTACCTCTACATTTTGGAATGATCTCTTCCATGTTCTGAAAGTCACACTCAGTATTGAAATGATGAAACACTGATTAACAGGAACCTCAGACCACTGTTGTCAAGAGTCAGTGGTTCTCTAGTATTCTCTTGTTTCCGTAACATTCCATGGTTCCACCTCCATCACTCCTACCTCAGAAATGAAAGGTATGCCTTTCGGATGGGTATGGCTGAGGTTTCAGCTTTAAAGTCACCCCCTGATAAACAAATGAATATATCATATATACAGAACAATGTCTGGATTGCTACACAGTAGGGGGATGGTAGGTGCTTGTAGGGAGGGGAGCTGAGAGGCTATAGAGGAGAGGGCGGAAGGAAGATGTACTTTCCCTGTATGTACCCTGGTACCTGTGCATGTTATGGCATGTGCATTTAACTTTGACTTTTTAAAATAAAATGTGATATTAAAATTTAATATCACTTCCTCAAGAATGCGTTCCCTAATTCCCCCCAAAGTAGGCCTATGTGATTCCATAGTATTCTGTACTTTTTATTTTCAGCGCTCTCCCCAGAGTTCTGGCTAAACAGTGGTGAGTGTGTAAGTCGTGTTTATGTCTCCTCGCCAGACTCTACGCTCCATGAGGGAGCTCGTCTTACCACTGTGTCTTCAAGGGCCGGCTCACACTCAGCACTTAGTATGTATCTGTTGATTACAGAGATGAGAAGAAGTGGACAGGAGGCTACTGACCAAGTGATGGGGCCAGGGAGTCAGTAGGGGTGCCCATGTCTACGGCCCTCCTCTAAGCTCAGTGACCCTCCAGAGGCTCAACCCCTCCTGTACCGAGGACCTCTGTGACATTGCTCCAAATAATTCCTGTGTCACTAGTCTGTGTTTGCAATGCATCACAGTAAGAAGCTTGATCAGTCAGTTAACTTGTGTATCAGGGGACTGCTGTCACTTGCTAGAGCAGTTCCCAAGCAGCTGATTGGAGCAGTTGTCTGAGGCAAGACAGGGTCAGCTCTTCCTCCGGTCATTGCCAGGGAGGGTGACACTCTGGGGCTCTGCAGTGCCGGGCCTGCAGGAAACCACCTGAGGCTTTAAAGCGCCAACGTTCAGGGCCCACACACAGACCAAGTGAGTCAGTCTCTAGGTGGGGAGCCTGACCCCTGTGAGGGCCCCTGTTTTGCAGATGCTTCTCTAATAATCCTGGTGTACAGTCAAGGTTAAGAATCACTGCTCCATGGGCTTCCCAGAGCAAGCAGGGACACTTATGCTCACCAAACCCAGAGATTTTATTTCAGCCATAAAGCTGATGCTAATGCACTTTAGCCTGGACAAAGAGATTTGCTTTAGCCCACCTCAGATTGGTTCAGCGCTGCCCAGAGAACCTCTCCCTCACTTCGCCTTAAAAAGCCTGCAGGTGGCCTTAAAAACCTGAGGGTCCCCTTCGGTGACAGTTGTTTAAAACAAATATGTAACCATCTAATCAGGGCACGAATCATTTTTCAGACTTGCCCGGGCAGCAGTGACCTAAATATTACTCAGGGTGTCTGACTTCCAGCCCCAGAGGAAGAGTGTATTTGGTTTCATTGTTTTCATGCTAATGAAGTTGAGCCAGTAATTCAAGGTCCCCATCGGGATGGCTAGAATCATTTGATGCTATGAAATAGTTCTTTAGACAGAAAGCAGTGGTATAGAGTTATTATGGAATTACTCATTTTTTCAGCAGAATCAGTTATGCACTCACTCAATCTAATCTGCGGTGCCATCTTTTTAATTGTTAGGAGATAAAGACTGGAGGGGTTGATGGAAATGCGGCGGCCCTTCTACACCAGCCACCGTAAATCTTTGGAAAGTGTGACTAACCCATTTATGAGCCAACAGGTGTAGTGGCAGATTGTTCTGCCCTCTCTCCCAGGTCACCCTACAGGCAGTAAATAAGGCCTGTGTTAGAAACCACTAAAGCTGTACACACACAGCGGGGAAATCTGCCTAAACTGCCCCCCCCAAGACACTAGCTGCAATTGACTTTCTCCTAGAAGTGTGCGTGCAGTCAAGGTCAAGGCAAATTTGGCTAGCAGCCACCTGGGGATACTTCCCATTGAACTCTCTTAGGAGACCGGGGGCTCAGGGAAATAAAGGTTGCTCTGGGGGCTCTTAAGTTAGTGATCCTGGAGAGAAGCGGAACTCCTTGTGGCAGGCAGGACAAGCGCAGATGTGGTCTCGTTTCCAGCCGGCACGCTCCAGCCGGGATCCAAACAACCCATTTCTGGGAACTTAAAAAGTAAGAGAGCAGTCAGATAGACTGGAGACCCCATGGGGCCTTTGATGTGCCTACCAGCAGCGGCCTGGTGAGTGATTTCTGTGATGTGGGATTCCTGAGCAAGAAGGACTGGACCACCGCCACCGGTTCCTCTCTCATTAGAGGGCCAGAAATAGATGCCCCATCCCAGGAAAAGGGAAATAAGGCTGCGTGGAATGTTTCATCTGTTGGAATATCGTTCTGCGCTGCCTGACAAGATTACTGAGTTCTCAGTTCTATAGCAGTGGCATTGAGTAAGAGTCTGAAAATTGATGCATTATGTACTCGCTTAAAATAGCAAATGCAGAATAGAAAAACCAGAGCTGCTAAGAAGTGTGCAGAACATATTGGTAGAAAGGCCTGCTTCGCCTCTGTTATTAGCAGCATGAAAGGGTGTATCGGAGCAGGGGGCAGATTTTCCATCAAAAGCATCCGTGTGGTCAAGGCTTCTGTACCCACAGCGAGACAGGGAGGACATTTTTTAGCTAACATCACCGAGTGCAAAGCCTTCTGTTCTCAAACAGGTGGTAGAAAGTGGGCAGTTTGTTTCTTTTCATGTCAGTGTTCTGGAGTTGGTTTATGAGATAGTTGCTTCTGTTTTAAACTCTTTGAATTCCCCTCAGAACAAAAATCCCCAGTTACTTGCTACCTAATCAAATATTCTCTGCCGTGGGTTACAGTTGCCTGGATGGGCAGCAAAATTTAGTAAGAGTGAGGTGGAAAATGTATAAAAAGAACTGTGTCATCATCCTTTGTCAGTTCAAATGGGATTTTTTAAATACCCAAGAACAGGTTGAAGGGGCCTTCTGGAATCAACACGCCTCGCGTCAGCATGGTGCTAGAAGGCGGCAGAGTTGTTTCTGAAGGGGCTGGCCTGGCCGTGGTCAAGCAAAGAGGCCTTGAGACGCAAGGGCTCTTTCAGCCTCGTCTCAGTTGTTTGACCAACCTTCTAAGCGTAAGACCCTCCTTCACTGAAGCACTTCACTCCGTTAACAAGTGTTCACGGAGTGCGTAGTTCACACTGGGCGCTGCACTATAGCCACTTGGCCTACATTTTCTCCAGCTCTCCCCGGAGCCCTTTGGAAGAGAGGGCATTGCCCCCTGTTAATTATCCCTGTTTAGGAAACTGAGCTTCAAAGGATCAAGTCATCAGCTAGGGCCAGACAGCTGGGCTTGAGCCCGAGACCAGCTGATTCCAAACTGTACATTCCCTCCACCGTGTCCCATTGTCTCCTCTCTTGATTAAGCAACATTCCCAGAAATACGAAGAAACCTGCAAGTCCCCAGGCCCCGTGTCTTCCCTGCTGCTGCTGCCAGCTGGAACGTCCGGCTCCCGGGTTTGGAAGAGTTAGTTGGTGTCCAGGAGAAATCACTTTTTCCAGGCTCGGCAAGCAGTGTGATGTGCTTACAGCCCCTCCACGGGGACTTGAGCTAACCGTTCAGTAAAACAGAATTTGCTGATTGTCATGGGACACTGACCAGTTTCCAAATTCCTATAGGTCACCACAGTTTGAGAGAACGTGGTCTTCTGTTTGCAAAGCCAAGACTTCAATTTTTCTTTTGGTTTTTCCTTTGTCATTTGTACTGGCACTCCTAGGCATACCGTTTTAAAAGTTTGGACATTTTCAGATAAAGATTGCTGGAAAGAATGTTAGGGAAAGTGTTAAAAATAAATAAATAACATGTAATAACGGGTTTGAAATGCTAAGGGACCCTGAATGGGGGAGAGTGGTGGCCAGGTTGGGAAAGGCATGGTTGCTCAGGTGGGCCACTGTACTTGCCATGGTAACGCTGCATTCTCAAATTCTAGGCTTATTTGCCTAAGAGAGCACAGCCCCACAATGATATCGTAAATAACGATTTTATAATAGGATCCACATACAGAGTAGGTTTTGTGAAACAACTGGGATATACGACCTACCTTACTGAATGTGTTTCCCTTAAGAAAGGGAGAGTAATGAGGTGTGTACCCCGAGTCTACATCATGTGTAGTGAAACCCTTTGGATAATTTTCCAGAGGAAGTCAAGCTCAACAGCGTCCACAACCAAACTCATTGTCTCAGTCTCTCCCATCACCCAAGCTGAGGAGTTGGGAGCGTGGTAGACTCCCTTTTACCATCTACATTCGTCAGTCACCAGATTCTTAGTCTGATGCGTCTCTCGGACTTGCCTATCTTTGCCCTCTTAACAACCACAGTCCTCGCTCCCTCGATTGGCAGTTTCCCAAGTGGTCTTCCACCCTGAAAATGCCCACATCACCTGCTTCCTCTCTGTCAGTTTCATGTCCATTCCACTCTTTTTTTTTTTTTTTAAAGATTTTTATTTATTTGACAGAGAGAGTGAGAAAGCACAAGCAGGGGGAAGCAGTAGAAGGAGAGGGAGAAGCAGGCTTCCCGCTGAGCAAGGAGCCCGATGCGGGGCTCGATCCCAGGACCCCGGGATCATGACCTGAGCTGAAGGCAGACGCTTAACCGACTGAGCCACCCAGGCGCCCCTCCATTCCACTCTTGATGAAGTGCCTGCTGTAAGCCAGACACTCTTTTAGGCACAGGGGATATAGGAAGATCCATTTCCCATGGAGCTTACCTTTGGGAAGGGGGTGGGAGCCATGGGAAGACAGTAAGCAAGCCAAGGATCGGACAAGTCAGTTTCAGATAGTGGTACCCACACTGAAGAAAACAAAGTATCATCTATCTTCCCAACTTAAAAATCCTTAAGGGGGCTACTGGGTGGCTCAGTCGGTTAAGTGTCTGACTCTTGATTTCGACTCAGGTCATGATCTCAGAGTCATGAGATCGAGCCCCGCGTTGGACTCTGCTTCTCTCTCTCCTTAGACACAGATGTTTGATGTAGAACGTGTTTCAAGACAATGCTGAGGAATTCCTGAGCTTGTGAATAGACTTTTTTTTTGGCTCCCAACACTGTTCAAAAATGCCATTCTTGGGGCGCCTGGGTGGCTCAGTTAGTTCAGCGTCCACCTTTGGCTCAGGTCATGATCCCAGGGTCCTGGGATCGAGCCCTGCATCGGGCTCCTTGCCCAGCGGGGAGCCTGCTTCTCCCTCTCCCTCGGCTGCTTCCCTTGCTCATGCTCACACTCTCTGTCTCTTTCTTTTTGAAATAAAATCTTTTTTAAAAATGCCATCCTTAAAAAAGAAAATGCCATCTTCTAAGCCCAAGCCCAGTGAAAATAATTAATCTTCTATATACATTCTTTTCATGAGTCTCTTTAGCATATACGCATCCCCAGTGTGTTTTTGCGGTAGCTGTGAACCCCCTTCAGTGCTCCGTTCACAGATGGGGGACTGCCATCCTGTTGGCTCCTCTGTCGAGTGACCCGCGGCCACCACAGATCGAAGCCCGGATGCTCCTTGACCCCGGGGTCTGAAGAGGCAGATACAGAATGGTGTCCCTGACAAACCACTAGAACCCATCTGTTCAGAGGAAGATGTGAGTCCTGGGGCATGTTCAGTCCGGTCTTACTTAGCACCTTCATTAATGATGTGAGTAGAAAATAAACACCAGCATTCACAGATGGTGCTAACTTTGGAGGTGCTGTTAACAGAAGCGTCAAGATAGGAGAAGTAGAAATGTAAGCAGGAAACAGCAAAGAGGTTTTAAAAAAAAAAAAAAAAAACCTCTCAAACAAATATTTTTTTGGTAAAATAAAGCCCCTTCGAGCACAAGCACGGAGATGAGAAGCTGAAGGGGAAGTGGAAAAGAGGAAGGGAGAGATGGAAGAGAAAGGCAGGGAAGGGGAGCTTGCAGACAGATGTCTCCCAAAGGCTCTGGCCTCTTGTTAGAGATGGTGCAACGCGGCCTCGGTGTCCCCCTGACCCGGCCAGGGAGGCAGCTCCGTTCCCAGCCGCTGTCCCATTTGTTCTGTGGTAGGCTTTTTGTTTGGTTCGGTGGTGTTTTGTCTTGTTGCTTCTGTTTTTGGTTCTTTCTTCATATTTGAGGGAGCTATGGGTATAGTTTTGTTCTTATCGTTTGGTCTTGCAAGGTCTCATTATCCCTCGCATAAAGCATTAATTGGGGCATTTTGGGAGGGACAGAGGAATGCAGCCTTTAAATAAAGAGTCCAGATTCCAAATATATAAAGCAAAATGAAGCATTCTCACCACCTCGGTCTCCAGTGGTGGGAGGGGAAGACCAATGCGAGAAGCGGGCGGCAACCCCCAGCCTCTCGGGGTGAGCGCCACCGAGCTGCCTCCAGCACGCAGAGGCCGTGGGAGGCCGTGCCCTGCTGCACCTTGCCAGGGGACGGCTGCCAATGCACAGAGAACAGGAACCTTCCAGTTGACAGAGACGGAAGCCAGGAGTGTCCAGGGAGCCACAGTCCTCCTCGGGGACTCCAAATGGAAAGTCAGGACACCAGGATGCACCAGGGAGTAGTCAAAACAGCGCACAGACTCTCCAAGCCCCAGGACAGCGCCCCGTTCTTTGACTGCCTGGAACCAACCACGCCTGGCCACATCAACCATCTGGCCCAGGAGTGAAAGACGTAAATGCCCGGAAAGGGAAACAGATAAGCGGTGCACGTGCACATACAGTGGGGGGCATGGTCTGGGGCAAGACAGTCCCAACCGTAGCCCCGTCACAGCAGATTCCGAATGCTTATGTATCTGACTCGTGAGCGCCGAGGATTGAAGAATCCCATCCCTGCTGCACGAGCGCTAGAAGAGCGTCTCGGTGTGGGGACTGGGCAGATGGGGGCATCACACCCAAGACAGACCACCTGGGCCTGGGTCTAGCCGTACCACTTCGCAGCTTTGGTGGAGCCGCATGACCCGTCCGAGCTTCTCTGTCCTCGTCTGCAGCACGGGCATCATCAGCACCTCCTAAGGTTTGGGTAAGGACTAAAGGAGGTGATGCGAAGAGTAAAATGCTTCATCCAGTGCCTCGTACACAGCAAGTTCTTCATAAATGCATGATGATTGTCAGCCTCCCCTGCCCCAATCTACATTTACATCTTACATCTACACAAGGCACGCTACTAAGCAGTACCAGCCTTAGCCGGCGCTTATCTGTCTATATATGTATGTTTTCAGACTCCATCAGTCCAGGTGTTTTTATTTCCCAGAGAACTTCATTAGTGTGGGGCAGGAGCACCTCATATGGGAAAGTTTGGATTTACCAAGCAAGGTAGCGAGTCGCTGTGCAAAGGGATTCTTCGGTTCTGAAGAGTGAGCATCCCTAGTGCCTGTTAATATGTCTCTGCACATAAACAGACCCTTGCTCAGAACGAGGTACCGGGGACATACTGCTCAGCAACTCTGCTTTGAAGATGCTCCAAGCTGGCCCTGGGTCTCCCCAGTGAGTCCCAGCCACTTTCTTAGTCATGTCTTTTTAAAAAACATTATTCCTTCTCTAGACATTTATGGAACTCCTATTTTGTATGAGACACTGCACTAGGAGCTCTCCATAGGGGGATAAAAAATACTCAGCGTTGCTGTGCTCAGAAGCACGTAGTAAATAGGGAGATCAGCTCACAGGTATGTTCTAGTGACTATTTTAGTGGCAGGATGCACAGGGGCGAAGGTTTGGACTCAAGCCTGGTTGCCTGGGTTCAAATTCTGGTGGTGCTGTGTGACCCTGGCAGGTACTTAGCCTCTTTGCGCCTTATTTCCTCTTCTGAAAATGGAACTTCCCTCATGCAGTCATGAGGATCTCATGAATTGATATTTATAAAACACTAAGGAGGTACTATGTGCTTTCTTGCTATTGTTAGGTTATTATCATACAGGCATACCTTGTTTCATTGTGCTTCCCTTTATTTTGCTTCACGGATCAGAGATGGAGAAGCATAATCAGAATTCTTGGAAGCACCTATACACATATACCTCATTTTATTGGGCTTCACTCCACTGAGCTATATAGACAGTGTGTTTTCTACAAATTGAAGGTTTGTTGCCACCCTGCATTGAGCAAGTCTATTTGTGCCATTTTTTTCTAAAAAAGCATTTGCTCGCTTTGTGTCTCTCACATTTTGGTAATTCTCCCAATATTTCAAACTTTTTCATTATTATTATATTTGTTATGGGGATCTGTGATCAGTGATGTTTGACGTTACTACTATAATTGTTTTGGGGAGCCAAGAACTGCACCCATACAAGATGGTAAGTAAATATGTATGTTCTGACTGCCCCACCATCTGTCCCCCACCCCCACTTCATGTCTCTCTTCCTCCCCTCCAGCCTCCCTATTCCCTGAGACACAACAGTCTTGAAATTAGGGCAATTAATGACCCTACAATGGCTTCTAAGTGCTCAAGTGAAAGGAAGAGTCACACACCTCTCACTGTAAATCAAAAGCAAGCAATGATTAAGCTTAGTGAGGAAGGCATGTCGAAAGCCGAGACAGACCAGAAGCTAGGCCTCTTGCACCAAACAGCCAAATTGTAAATGCAAAGGAAAAGTACTTGAAGGAAATCAGAAGTACTACTGCAGTGAACACATGGATGGTAAGAAAGTGAAACAGCCTGACTGCTGACATGGAGAAAGTTTTTGGGGTCTGAACAGAAGATCAAGCCAGCCACAGCAGTCCTTTAAGCCAAAACCTAATCTAGAGCAAGGCCCGAACTCTCTTCAGTTCTATGAAGGTTGAGAGGTGAGGAAGCTGCAGAAGGTAAGTTTGAAGCTGGCAGAGGTTAGTTCATGAGGTTTAAGAAAAGAAGCATTTTCCAGAACCGAAAAGTACAAGGTGAAGCAGCAAGTGCTGAGGCAGGAGCCGCAGCAAGTTCTCCAGGAGATCCAGCTCAGATCATTCGTGAAGGTGGCCACACCGAACAGCAGATTTTCAGTGTAGACAAAACAGCCATCTATTAGAAGAAGACGCCATCTAGGACTTTCATAGCTAGAGAGGAGAAGTCAATGCCTGGCTTCAAAGCTTCAAAGGACAGGCTGACCCTCCTGTTAGGGGCTCATGCAACGGGTGACTTGAAGTTGAAGCTCATTGACCATTCTGAAAATCCTAGGGCCCTTAAAAATTATGCTAAATGTACTCTGCCTGTGCTCTACAAATGGAACAACAAAGCCTCCATGACAGTATCTGTCTTCAACATCGTTTACTGAATAGTTTCAGCCCACTGTTGAGATCTACTGCTCAGAAAAAGATACCTTTCAAAATACGACTGCTTGCTGACAACACACCTGGTCACCCAAGAGCTGTGATGGAGATGGATCAAGGAGTAATATCAGCTTTCAAGTCGTATCGCAGAAATACATTTCATAAGGCTCTAGCTGCCACAGATGGTGATTCCTCTGATGGACCGGGGCAGAGTAAAAATCTCAAAACCTTCTAGAAAGGATTTACCATTTTTGATGGCATTAAGAACATTTGTGATTGGGGCACCTGGGTGGCTCAGTCGGTTAAGCATCTGCCTTCAGCTCAGGTCATGATCCCAGGGTCCTGGGATCGAGCCCCACATCAGGCTCCTTGTTCAGAAGGGAGTCTGCTTCTCCCTCTGCCTGCAGCTCCCCCTGCTCGTGCACTCTCTCTGTCAAATAAATAAAATACGTAAATAAATAAATAAAATCTTTTTAAAAAAACATTTGTGATCATGGGAAGAGGTCAAAATATCAATGGTAACAGGAATTTGGGACAGGTTGATTCCCACCCTCACAGAGGACCTTGAGATTCAAGACTGCAGTGGAGAAGTGGTGGAAACAACAAGATAAGTAGAATTAGAAGTGGAGCCTGGGGGTGGGACTGAGTTGCTGCAATCTCATGATGAACCCCGAGCGGATGAGGAGTTGCTTCTCACAGATGAGTGAAGTGGTTTCTTGAGATGGAAACTGCTTCTGGTGAAGAGGCTGTGAAGACTGTCGAAATGACCACACAGGATTTAGAATATGACATACACCTGGTTGATAAAGCAGGAGCAGGGTTCCAGAGGACTGACTCTCACTCTTGAGAGAAGTTCTGTTGTAGGTAAAATGCTATCAAACAGCATCACCTGCTACAGAGAAATCATTCCTGAATGGAAGAGTCAAACTTCACTGTTGTCTTATTTTAAGAAATTGCCCCAGCCGCCCCAGCCTTTGGCAACCAGCATCCTGATCAATCCGCAGCTGCCAACAGTGAGGAGATATCCCTCCACCAGCAAAAAGAGTACAACTCGCTGAAAGCTCGGGAGATGGTTAGCATTTGTTAGCAATAAAGCGTTCTTTAATTAAGGTATGCACATAGTACTATTTATTACACACTTTAATAGACTACAGTATAGCATCAACTTAACTGTTATATGCACTAACAAAATAAGTCATTTGAGTCGCTTTATTGTGGGGTCTAGACCCGAACCTGCAGTGTCTCCGAGGTATGCCTGTATTCACTTTTTTTTTTTTTAAGATTTTAATTTATTCATTTGAGAGAGACAGCGAGCAAGAGCACAAGCAGGGGGAGGGGCAGAGGGAGAAGCAGACTCCCCGCTGAGCAGGGAGCCCAATGTGGGGCTCAATAGCAGAACCCTAGGACCATGACCTGAGCCGAAGGCAGACGCCTAACCAACTGAGGCACCCAGACGCCCCTGTATTCACCTTTTTTTTAATTTTTACTTTTACTGTATTATAGTCAGTAGCCGGTTTCTGTGTGATGGTAATTCTCAGGTATCTACTGACCCTCCTTTTCCGGTCCAGTACCTGCTTCATGAGCACAGATCACTTCTCTGATGTGCTGAGCACTGTGAATACACATATACGCAAGCTCATTAGTTGGGTTCAAATCTATGTTCTTTTAATATCGTCTGCTGATCTACATCATATGTTTTAGGAAAGCGTATTAAGATCATTTTCTGTGATGGTAGACATGTCATGAGTACCTTCCCGCTGAACTCCTCCCCGATAAACAAAATAGTGAGTTCTATCCCCAGCGGTGCATTTTGCCAGCCTTCCTGTGATTCCTGTTTGCCTTGCGTAGCTTGTTTTAACTTTTCTTTGTCGTGGTGATTTAGAGGGTCTCTTGCAAACGGCATATAGCTGCATTTCTAAATTAAATCCGAGAAGTCCCTTTTAACAGGGGTTCACATGCCTGGGTTTACACACCCATGTTAGTGTTTTCTCATTCCCATGTTTCTTCTTGGCTGCTTTTGTTCCTCTTGTCTACCTTGCATTAGATGAGGCAGAGCGTCTTTCCCACTTCCCTTTACTTCTTCCAGACTTGTATGTGTCAGTCGAGCATTCTTGTTTACCATTCATTTTCTTCACACCTGTGCAGCTCTTAGGACATCTAAAGTTCATCAGTGTCCCCACCCTCCTCCCAGAGGCAAAGACCCAAGTCCCTCCCTGAGGACCACCACCCCATCTGTCATGTTGTTTTCCTGGACTTTATTTAGCTCGGTGCTCAATTGGACCCCCAAAGTTAGTCATTTCCATTTATTATGATTGTTATTTCCAGTGAATGCTTATTTAGATTTACCGTGGTGTCTGAGTCAGTCTTTGTTCTGCCTGCATGCTCAGATGATTGGCTGGGTATAGAATTCTAGCTTGATGATTACTTTCCTTCAATGCTTGGAAGAGTCTGTTTTCATTATTTTCTCACATTTGATGAGAAGGCCTACTCTTCCTTTGCACGTGATGCGTCTTTTCCCTCTGGGTGTTCTTAAGGTTTGCTCTTTGCCTTTGGTGATCTGCAGTGGGTTTGCTGTTCAAGAGGTTAAGAAAAGAAAGCTTGAGGTTTTAGGTCTTCACTGGGAAACCGTGTGTTTTCCCACACAGCGATTCCTTTGCCACTTTGCCAGGCTGGAAGGCAGACTTGTGTGGCCTTTTTCTAGATCCCGCAGGCTGCCGGGGCTCAGCCTCCTCCCAGATTTCAGACCCGGGCATGACTCCTGCCCAAGCCAGCATGTCCCCAGGTTTGGCGTCTGCTGGACCCTCCCTTTCCCAGCAGCCCCAGAGTATCTGTTCAGCCCCGACAAAAACAGAAGTAGCATTTCCGGAAGCCGGGTTTTGAAAGACTGGCCGTCTGTGGTTTGACACAAGCAGAGGGGCTTGCTTCCTGAGGCAAAACGCACACACAGCTGCACACACGGGCCCTAGCTGTCCGTCGGCCGGCGCCCGAGCCTTGGCGTTGGGGGTCCGGGGACACCCAGATGGAGAAGGGCCTGACTCTGGGGCCTGGGGTCTGTGACGAAATGCTGACCCCACCTCTCATCACTTGGAGACGCATCTGTTTATGACCTGCCTGCGCTTGGGGCAAGGCGAGCTTCCTCCCACCACATCCGGCGTGCAGACCCGAGCGCCTCACTGGCCCCACCTCCTCGGGAACACCTCGCGGCCCCCAGAGGCCGCGCCCACCCAGGCGCTGCCCTCCGCCCCCCGCCCCGTCCCCTTAGGGCGTGGTCATGCACCGCTCCGGCAGGGAACCCCCGCGACACCACGGAGAAGTGGCCCGCGCATTTCCACGGAGCGGGCCGTGGCTGGGCGCCTCCTCATCCCAGCTGCACAGGGCCGGACAGGAGGCGACATTTTCTGGGCCTATTCAGCTCCCAGGGAGACTGGTTGCCCCCTTCCGTGCGGGGCCTGCAAAAAACACACGGCTCACGTGAGGATGCCCGTGGACGGGGTCTTGCCTTTACCCACAGATTTCTCTAATGAGGACAGGCGCCTAAATGCAAAATGAAGGAGCGTAATTCGATAAAGGCCATTTGCCTGCAATGATGGCTTGGAACAGATGAAACAAGATGAAAGTCCCCGAATGCCAGAGTTTGCTGAGCCTTTAAATCCTGTAACAGAGGATGGGGAGGAAAGCAGCCCTCCCCTGGCCGCCCCACGCCAGCGGCAGCTGTCGTTGGGCTTGGCATGCCGTCAGAGGGAGACACCCTGCCTCCATCTATAAAATCTGCCTTCTTTTCTTTAAAAGATGAGGAAGGCATTCTAGCTCTGTAAAGATTTCCAGTGTGGTGAAGCTCCTGCCAGAGAGGTCAGCTGATCCTCCCGGAGGGCCCCTTCCTGGCGGTGCCTGGGACCCAGCTACCACTCTGTCTCCAAAGCAGGCACCAGAAACCCCTTGCTGGTCTTAAAACCATTTTGGTTGAGCTTGAGATGAGAAAAGAAAACATGGTTTGAGGGCAAGTTCTTATTTGTCCCTTTAAGATTTGATTTGATTTTTTTTAAGATTTTATTTATTTGACAGAGAGAGACACAGAGAGAGAGGGAATACAAGCAGGGGGAGTGGCAGAGGGAGAAGCAGGCTTCCTGCAGAGCAGGGAGCCCGATGCAGGGCTCGATCCCAGGACCCTGGGACTGTGACCTGAGCCGAAGGCAGACGCTCAACGACTGAGCCACCCACGCGCCCCAAGATTTGAGTTGATTTTAGAGTGCGCGCACGAGCCAGGGAGGGGCAGAGGGTAGTCTGCACATTTCATGGGAGCGGAATTATACAATACATAGCTTTTGGGGCCTGGCTTCTCTCAGTTAGCATGTTCTCAGGGTTCATCCATGTTGTAGCCTGGGTCAGTACTTCCTTTTTATGGCTGAATAATATTTCATTGAATGGATATACCAGTTGGTTCCTTCATCGGTTGATAGATATTTGGATTATTTTTGCCTTTTGTTTATTGTAAATAATGCTGCCGTAAACATTCCAGTACATGCTGTTGTGTGAACATCTGCTTTCAGTTCTTCTGGATGTATCTCCAGGAGTGGAAGGAATTGCTGGGCTGTGTGGTAATAATTCGATGTGTGACTTACTGGGGAGCCACCAGACTCAATCCACGACATCTTTGTCACCTGTCGATGGCTGTGTGGGGACAGCGCCCGCAGATGTTGCTTTAGCCCAGCTCTTAAGACCAGAAGGCTGTTCTCCTTCCAGCCCGCATTGTTCTATTCTAAAATCATCACATGTAGCCCCTCACCCTCCACTTCTGCCCAAACCCCACAGCACGCCATGAAGACAGGCTGGGAATCAGCACAGGGCCGCTCGGGGAGATGCCAAGGGAAGAAGCAAGGAGTGCAGGCACGGACTGTCACTTAAGTTGACAGTACGGAATATTCCTTTGCTAAGGGGCAAGCCTCCCTTGTAGAACCGTCCCATTTTACAGGCTGTCTGGCCACTTTCCCTTTGGGATGAACTTCATGGGCTGGGCATGCTTCAGCCCTACAAGGATCTCAACCAATTGCGCCCAGCATTTATGAGTGTTTGGGGTTGGGAGAGTTGTGGTGCTGGGAGGGAACAGTTCGCAGAGCAGGGGACAGGAGGCCTGCATACCACGCTAGCGCCGCCAGCCCCAAGAGCAGCCTCGCTAGAAGTGCAGGTGCGGCCCGGCAGCACCAGGGGAGCGTGCCCACATGCCCCCCGCAGTGTGGGAGCCCGGTATGGCCCCTCGCCGCCCTCCGGGGACTCACATTCTAGAAGTGGAGACCAGTACGTGTGCTGAGGCTGCCTAGACAGGCCAGCAGAAATGCTTCCTGCCCTGCCCAGTGCGGGGAGAAGCAGACTGGAGCTCGGGTTCTCTGTGGCTTTTTCTCTCCTGCAGCCCCCACTCCGGGGGCTCATTTACAAGGTGAAGTTGGGCTGTTGTTACCTTGTTCTCCGTTCTACAATAACCACTTGCTCTTCCATCTCCCACCAGCCTCAACCCTGCACCAAGAGTGCAGAGCAGATACCAGAGATGCCCAGAGCCCGAAAGAGGAAGGAAGAGTGGTCAGGGGCCACTCTCTGTGGACACTGAAGTCAGGGCTGGGGAGGGGCTGGAGTCAGAAGAAGCCTATTGAAGGTAGCATGATCCAACGGTACGAACACAAGAACATGGGGGTGGCTGGTCAGTCCCATCCCCTCCCTCTGTGTTTGGAATGTGGCCCTTTTAGAGCCATTTCCTGAGGACTTTGAGGCCCCCAGGTGACTCTAGAACCCATTGCATGCACCCTACAGTACCGTGGGGTGGGGGGCACAGACGCAGAAAGTGGAAAGAGCCTGTCCCCAGCAGTGCACTGAGGGAAGGACACATGCCCACCATGAGGCAAGGGCAAAGGGGAGGCCTCTGCCAGAGTCAGAAGGGGGACGTCCCCAGGGGTATGATTCCAGCTCAGAGGGACCCAGAGGCGGTGCCGGGTGGACCAGAGGGCCCAGGAGGCTGGCTGACTAAGCAGGGGAAGGTGCAGCCTCTGGGTCCTAGAAGCGTCTCCAGCCACAGGCAGGGCTGCAGTGCGGGGGGCTCTGCCTGCCCTGGGCCAGCACAATGGTGGGGACTGGGAGCGCAGGGCCGCACCCCTAGACCCCGCCCAGCAGCCCTGGCTCCCCCAGGAGCGGAGTCGTGCCTGAGTCACTGCCGCTGGTGGACTCTATTTTTATGTCCAAGTCTGCTTAAAAATAGCGGTCTAAGCCAAGGTTTTAGCTGCAGCTGACAAGACATTAAGTATTAGACACCTGATGCCCGCAAGTGAGAACCACGGCTCTCTTCCTGCTGCACCGTCTGCCCCCGGGGCAGACCCAGGGGGAAAGCAGGTGGCAGAGGGGCATGAGGAAGCCTGGCAGCGTGCGGGCAGGTGCGTCCGAGGGGCCGCGCCTCCTGTGACAGGGCCCCGCGCGCGTGCCGGGAAGGCGCCTCGCTCGCACCTGGGCACCTGGGCACGTGGTGCGCCGCCAGCCTGCCCAGCGCCTGGGATCCGGGCCCACGCCGCAGGCCCTGCTCCTCGCGCCTCTGGCTCCGAGAAATCCGAGGGGCGCGAGCCGCGGCGTGGGGGTGTGCCAGCACACGGGAGGTGCCCGCCGCTTCGCACACGTTTCTCGGCTCGGCAGATGGGCGGCGGCCCGCGGCAGGTGCACCCGCACTGGGGGGGGGGGGGGGGGGGCGGGGAGGCCGCTACCGTGAGGGCCTTCGGAAACCCCGAGTGGGAGAGGGCCGCCCAGGGTGCTGGGGAAGCAGGAGTCAGCCCCAGTTCTCCCGGCCGGGCCGATGGCGGGCAGGACTGCCAGAAGAGCTTTCTCTCGCCAGCGAGAGCACGCAGGCAAGAATCTCCCGTCCGCACCCCTTCCCGGACGCGCCTCCCAGGGCTCCCTGTTGCAGCCACAGACGGCTGATCAGTAGCCCCGAATCAGAAGCCCGTGCCCCTCCCGACGAGCCCCCTGCTGACCTCTAACGCCCAAGTGACTGGGTCCCTGCCTCAGGCCAGAGCCCCGGTGGCTCTGGTTCGAGTGCATTCTGCGGGTGCAGGCCCAGGCCGCAGCGCCAGCCCTGCTCTCTGCCGGCTCTGGCTTGAGGCTGCAGCCCAGCCCCGGCCTCTGCTGCCCTCTCCCTCTCCTGGGGCACCGCCTGTGCCTGTGGCCCCTGGGCCACCCACCAGGCCTTGGGGAGCTGGGCAGATGCGGGCCCCAGGGGGTGCCAGGGCCATTTACCCCACTCTGGCCGCCTGCTAACTGCCTGCTGGTCTTTCTCTTTTTGGTTCTTCCAGTGAGAAGCGCTACCTTCAAGTCAACGTCACCAACCCCGTGCAGTGCAGCCTGCACGGGAAGAAGTGCACGGTCTCCGTGGAGACGCGGATCAACCAGCCGGAGCCCGACTTCACCAAGAACCGCTCGGGCTTCATCCTCAGCGTGCCGGGGAACTGACCGCCCACCGGGGAGGCCTCACCACCCCGTCTGACTTGCTCGCTCCCCGCTACCCCCTGCTAGAAATCAGCTCGCAAGGGTCCGCCGTGCTTGGGGCCAAGCCCCTCTTCTGCCGCCTCCAAGGCTCCTCCCCTGAGGTTTTCTTGCTGGCTTTCTGCCTTTGGTCTCCATCCTCCTCTGCCCCCACTTTCCAGTCCTCACTCAACAAACCAAAGACCCCGGTGCCCTGCCACAGACCCCTGGGCCCACACCCAGACCGCAGCTCCCCGCAGAGGCGACTTGATGTCAGCGGAGGCCCCTGCCACCACACACACACACCCCCATTGGCCAGGTCAGACCCTGACCCGGTGACTGGCACCTGACCCTGCAAGGGGTGGATGCAGTTTCCCCAACCCAAAACATGCTCCCCTGGGGGGCTTGGGGGAGATTGCTGGACATGAGCTGGGGATGTAGCCCTGCTCTCTCCGTGAGCACAGCCTGCCACCCCTTTCCCCCAAGGGGACCTGGCTCAGAGCTCCTCGGTGGAGCCCCTCTCCCCAGCAGTCAGCCAAAGCCATCAGGGGAGCAGGTTCACCTGTCGGGCTGGCCCCTCGGCCCGGAAGCCAGCGGCTGGCAGAACAGTCATGCCCAGCCTGCCCCCCGCCCGGGGCCTGCAGGCCACCTCTGCGGGAGAGAGCAGAGCAGGTGCTCCAAGGCCCATCTTCCTTAACTGCACGGCCTGGGCCCGTGGTTGTTGCACGGTGATGTGTGCAACACGCAGGGCTGCGCCTCGGGTGTGGGGTCTGCTGCGCCCACACTCACGTCGGGCACATCGATGAGAAAACGGAGTTGCAGGGGCCAGGGAGCACTCTGGGGGGGGGGTGTCTGCAAGTTATCCGACACCCCTGTTTCAGACACATTCAGAGAACAAGGACCAGGGCCGGACGGGCAGAGTGACAGAAACAGAGTGGGGGGTCCTGGCACTGCAGGCCAGGCCAGGCTGCCCCCCCCCCCCCGCCACAGCTGGGGCCCAGGGTGGGCCCAGCAGAAAGCAAGCGTGCCTCAGTGCCTTCCTGAGACCACTCTGCTCCGGAGCCTCGGCTGAGGACGTGGCCCCAAGCCTCTGAGCAGCCCGGGCCTCCAGGCCAGGAGCCTTAAAAGGAGAGACTTGGGACACTCCATGTGGGGAGGGGGCTGAGGGGGAGCCCACAGCTCGGGAGGAGACTGGCGGGAGGTAAAAGGGATGCGCTGACGTTTTCTTCACTTTCAGCCATAGACCCTGCCCACCCCTACCCCCCCGCCCCCTACCCCCATGCTCCTGAGCCGCCACCCTGACCCCACAAATCACACCGAGTGCCTGAGCGCAGCCTCCCGTGCCTGGCCCAGTGCCTGCCCGGTCACCTGGCCGGCCCGCCAGCTGGTCCCAACAGCCTGGTCTCCCCTGCACACACCCCCCACCCCCCGACTTCCCAGGGCCCGCAAAACATTTGCACCATGTGCAGTTCGCAACAAAGAATTCTCTTGGCATCCTGTCCTTAGAAACCCGTTCTCATTCTCGAAGGCTGGTCAGCTGCCTGCACCGCGCAGAGGTGCCATCAGCCTGGTTTAGCAACGGAGTTTTGCCAGTCACCTTGATACCAGTGGAACCATCCTAACTGGAACGGCGCCTCCTCTCCTTTCCACTCCTTTCCCCAAACTCCTTGCTTTACACTAGAGACGTGCACGTGTATGTTTGAGACACACCAAAACGGAACATGCCAAATGAGTGCCTTTCCGGGGCTGGGGAGGAGGGGTGGGCGGTGGGGCCCTTCCTGCTGCCTTTAGGGGTTGCCTGGGGCTCCTCAGGCTGAGGCCAGTCGACAAGCACTTTTTCCTGATGTCCTAAAAGAAGTCCCAGTGTGTGGCAACTGAAGAAGGCTCAAGCCTTTAGGGTGTGAGCTCAGCGGTGCCTACAGGGGCTGGGGGAGAGCAGGGCACAGTGATTGTATGCAATGAAGTGTTTCTCTTGATCTAATTAAATGCAGTTTTATGGTTTGCTGCGTTTATTCCTATTTTCCATTAAATTAACTTTATTTCTAGAGCATATTTTGATCTACTATTCAAGAGCAATAAAGCATTAAATCTTATTTTTAAAGGTGTCCTGCTTATCTGTAATTGAAAACTATACCCACAATTGTGACATTCCAGCTGGTAAAAAGTCAGCTGCTGTCCCAGAGAATGGGAGGGAGCATTAAGCACAAATAAGGTAAAATGGAGGATAATTTACAGGAGGCTTTTCAATGAAAATATTAGACACCCGGCGGGGAGGCGGCGGAGTTCAATCGAAGCACTTTGTTCCACCATTTTGAGGCCCTTGCGTTAGACTCAAAGTTCACTGCTCGTGTTGACCGAAATCGGAGCACGTATCTGTGAAGGACAAGCTCCGAGGCCTGCAGCGGCCTCTCCCCGGGCGGGCGGGCTGGGGACAATGGGGGTGGCAGGAGGAGCGCAAGGGATCCCGGACCTCTGGGGGCAGGGGCGAGGCAAGCGGCAGGTAAGCAAGCCCCCCCCTCCCCAGACGACAAAGCCTCCCCAGCACCCAAGGGCCGCCCGGTCACCGTCCTTGGTGGCAAAGAACATGCAGTGCAGCTTCTGTGACTCAGACCGAGGGAGAGGCCCTGAATTAAGCCAGTGGCCCCGATGACAAAGCTGACCGCACCCGAGGGGCAACCTGGGTGGCAGTGCCGTCCCGGCGTCCAGGGGTGCCTTGGGCCCGCAGCGTGCAGGCCCTAGGGAGCCTCGAGTCCACACTACCCTAGACCCTGAAGCTTAGGCTGGGGGCGGGAGCGGGCACGGACCACTGGCAGTACTGCTGGGAGGGGGCCCCCCCTTGCCACAATCGTGGCCTGGGGTGGCTGCTTATTTGGGAGCCCCGGAGGCTGGATTCCTCGCTCTTGCAAACCTGCACCGAGCTAAACTGGCAGGGCTGAGCCACGTGGACACCACTCCACAGCCGCCCGGCAGAGAGGAAGCCTCTGGGCCACGGGCGCTGAGCAGAGCCAGGCCCAGGATACGTGGGGGCAGCGGCCTCAGAGCCAAGCTCCACGAGGGAGGCTGAGGCCTGGTGCCCCTGCGGGAGCCACAGCACCAGCCCTCACCGGGCCAAGCCTGGGCCTGATTCCCCCCCCCCCGGCCCCCGCCGGCCGCAGGTCCCAGTCACCCAGCTCAGCCAAGCCCAGCCCGGGCAGCCTCTGAGGAGCAACTCCTGCCCCGCGGCCCAGCTAAACCTGAGTTGACTTAACCTGTGCTACTCTCTTAATCACCTTAACTTGAACGCACCGGTTAAGCAGAGAGCTCTCCCTGAGCCCTGCCCTCCCTTCGCCCAGCCCCTCCCCTCCCCCACGATACAAATCCAATTATGTTCCGAGCACAGGAATCATTTAGAAAAGGGGCCCCCCCAGCCTGCTCGTGAATGACAAGAGGCCTATGGAATGGATGGTCAGTGCATTTTATTTATTCAGCACAGTACAAAAATAAATAAAAATAAGGGAAAGGGAATTAAATTACAGCCAAACTGAGCTTCATGACCTTGTCAGATTATAAACCACACATACTTACAAACACACTACACATACATACAAAATGAGACAAATATAAATTAATATTAACAATACCCACGGTTTGGTCAAAGAATAACTACAGAACGAATTGCACTAAGAACCAACATACACCGCACGTGTAATTAGCAGTTTCAAATATACAGCGATGAATAATTACGAGTGGAAAAAAATGGCACATTTTCTTTTCATTGCAAGTTTAACAACTGCTGGAACAAAACTAAATTCTAATAGCTGCATGGAAAGAATATATCAACCCTTCAGGTTTACAAGAAAAAGAGAAAAACCCAAATCCTGAACTATTATTCCTGTGACTGGTTCCGTGCACGGGTGTAATGTTCACGGCCATCTAAGATTATTTTTCTTAAGACACAAAATGCTCCTGGTTCGCATGCACAAGATCACTGTCAAAGCAACAATGAAAGAATAAAGGGGTTTTTTTTTCCCCCGTAGGTTAGTTTTTTGTTTTTTTTTTTTAATTGTTGTTCTAAAAGTAGTCTTCATAGCAGCATGTCAAATGGGTTCACTGCCTGCACACTCGAGTCCATCAGCTCCTGCACCCAGGACTGACCAGCACAAGGGCGGGGAGGAGGAAGGGGCAGGCTTCACACTGGGGGGGAGCCAGAGACTGGCTTCCTTCGTCCCCCAACCACTCCTGAAATTTGCACCTCCTCCGAGAAATAAAAAAATAAATACGGAGAAAGAGAAGGAAACACACAAAACCGGAATCCTGGGGATGCAACTGAAGCGCAGTCTCAGGCCAAGTTCGGCCGCCGCCGAGAAAGAGCGACTACGGACGCGCGCCCCTCCTCTGGAGACTCGGCACCCGAACCTCCCTCTTCCGGGCCGCCAGGGCCTGCTGCCCCCACAGGCCTCCTACCTCAGGTCACACGTGGCGGCAGGATCTGCACAGACGGGCTGTGTGACAACTCCAACCGAGAAGAGGCGCGGCAGCGGCGGCAAAGTCTGTGCCAGCAACCTTCCAGCAGGTTCCTTCCAGCTCCACATCAGATTATCTGGCAGTCCCGGGAACGGAACGGCTCAGGCTCAGCGTGGGCCCGAGGCGCAGCTGGGGCAAACGGATCCCAGCCTGGGCAGGCCCTCCCCCTCTTCCCCAGGAACACCCGGGCCCGCGGCTTGGCTCCAGGCCTCTTACACCAGGACCTCCGTTTCACAGCTTTCTCTTGTTCGTGTGAATTTCAGTAGTGCTCGTGCTGAAACCAGCAGCCACCTGGAACCTAACCCTATGTCAAAGGACCCTCTGCCTTCCCCCAGCCCCCTATTCCAGCACTCCCCGGGAAGGGGAGGGGGGGCATGGGGACTGGAAGAGAGAATTCCCCAGAGCGTCTTCACATTGGTCTTTGTTCCCCAAAGCTGGAGTGATGGGCCACGGAGGGAGGCTCGCTCCCTTCTCCCAGTCCTCTCCCAAGTCCCAAGCCACCAATCTGGGAGAATCAGAAAGGAAATTGATTAAGTACACATCGTGTGTTTTCGCAGCCACTAGGGTAAGGTGGAAACCCAAACCAGCAACTGCAAATGATCAGGTGCAGAATCAGCAGGCTTCCGAAGCAATCAGGAGCGCTACTCCCGTCTTGGAATTGTCTCCAAGATCCAGTGGTCTCACTGGGCCTTGCCGGGCAAGGCTTCGTCTTCAGAAGAAACTGAACTGTTTGGAAACAGCTTGAAATGAACAGGGGTGGGGACAGGGGGTACATCATTACCACATCGCCCTGATCCCTGACGTCACCCCCCACCCCGGCTCTGCGGAACGAATGTCATGCACCGGCAAGAGGCCTTAGCCCTCAGGTGGGCACCGGCTGGTCTCGGGCACGACAACCCCACCCGCCCAGAAGGCAGGCTGTTGGTAATGGGCACCTGCAGCTGCCCTGGCCTTCGCCACGGGGTGAGTAAGCTGCATTAGTCAAATGAAAGGTTCACCCAGGAAAGGAGCTGTCCCTACCTGCACCCTACCCCTTTAGCTGGGACCCAAAATCAAAGAACTTAATGAGTCAAACCAGCTCCTTAACCCAACACTGCCAACACAGCTGGGAGCGGGGGAGCAGGGGGCTAGGGGGCAAGGTCCATGTCTTCACTAAAGGAAAGCCCTTCTCCCTAAAAAAGAAAAAAGAGCAAACCCAGGTGGTGCATTGTCAAACGACAGACCCCAATCTTTGTGCCAGGCCAGCTTCTCCTCGACTGAAGAGTTGTCCCAGGGTGGCGGGCACCTTGCCTCACAACCCTCCTCGTGGCTCGGTCGGGGTGGCCAGCTCCACAGGCCTCTGGGAGAAGGTATGACCCAAAACAAGAGCCAGGAAAGGACCCCCAGACAGGAAGGCCAGTCGCTCCCTGGGCCAACCGGCCAGAGGCCCCTCTCCGGCTCCCGTGCCAGGAGCAGTGGACGGCCTCACCCGCCCCAGTCCAGCAAGGGCACAGGCGGCAAGAGGACGCTCAGTCCCCTGAATCCCCCAAAGTTGAGAGGTCAGCGGCCCGGGTGGCTCTGGATACATCTTCTGGGGGTTGCACAAGGTTTGGGAGTTCAAAAGCGCCCAGAGTTCTTGGCAGGGCTGAAGAAAACCCCAAGGAGGGAAGGTGGGAAGGGAGAGGCCCTCGGTGGCTTTGCTAGACACATATTGTACACAGAATCTGATTTGCTTAATAATAAATTTTTAAAAATGAACTGAATCCTTGAGCCATGATGCGGGCCACGGGGCTCACCGATCGAGCCCGAGGAGGAGCCGCTTCTTGTCCTCCTGACCACTCTCGTTCTTCAGGTCGGAGAACACCTGTGTGAAGTAGTGTGGGTCGGCGTTGATCTGCAGCATCTTGGAGCTCATGAGGTTGATGACGGAGAGGCAGCGGTCCCAAAAGGCCTCCTTGCAGCTCTCCACCAGGAAGGGCTTGAGCGGGTAGGAGATCTCGTTGCCCATGTAGGAGTAGGAGAGGTACAGGCAGGTCAGCAGGATGGCCTGGAGCTCGTGGTCCGAGCCCACCTCCGACGAGATGACGTCCCTGCAGAGCATGTAGAGGAAGACCACGTTGGCGGGTGTGATGAAGCCCTGGTCCTGCCAGCCCTGCAGGAGCAGCGAGCGGTCCACGCTGCGCAGCCAGAGCACAGGGTCCGTGGGGGACAGGTGCTTCAGGCGGTAGCACCGGCGGCACAGGAACTCGCCCAGGCAGCGCAGCAGCTCGCTCGTCGACGCCTGGACGATGACACGTTTGGGCGTCCCTGCGGAGCTGAGGGCAGGGTGCGGGGCCTTCTTGACGGAGGAGGAGACCCCCCCGGTCTGGGAGCCCGAGAGCTGGCCGGCAGGGGGTGCGGGCGGCTGCGCCGGTGGGGGCTGGGCGAACGTGGACAGGTTGGCGCACGACAGCGACTTCTTCAGGTTCTCATTGTTGAGGTGCGTGATGTTGTTCTGGTAGCTGCTGTTCGGCTGCACCTTCTTGGAGTTCTTCTTCTTGGCCGACACGGCCACGATCCTCTTCCAAGGCAGCACGGAGATGATGGAGTGCCGCTTCAGGTTCTTGTCCTTGGCGTTCTTGCTGTTCTGCACGGCCGTGTAGTGGCCCACCGTGGCCGCGCCATCCTCAAACAGCGTGGCCTTCCGGTAGCTGGGGGACAGGGACAGCACCGTGCCCATGGTGCCGCTGCGCGCCGGGCGGGGGCCCGCGCCCCTGCGCGCCCAGCCTGCCGGCCGGAGGCACAAAACACCTCAGCGAGCCCGCGGCGGCCCCGGGCAGGAGGCAGGAGCACTCCCGGCTCCCGGGCGCGTGCTGCCCCTTCGGATCTGCGTGGAAAACAAGATGGTTCTCAGCACCAGGCGGGGCTCGGTGCCGCGCTCCTCCACCCGGGCCAACGCGGCCCCCGCGGACTTGGCCCCGGCCCCGCGCCCCCGCGCCGCAGCCCGGCCGCCTCCACTGCGGCACCCCCCGCCCGCCTGCCGCGGCTGCTGCGGTCTGGACGGCAGCGGGAGGGGCCCGGGCGCCGGCGGAGGCGGCCGGGGCGGGGAAGGGTGGGGGGGATTGGGGGACCCCTCCTCGACACCGCGCGCGGCCCCGACCCCGGCCCCGGCTCCTCGGGGGCAGCGGGCGGCCCCGAGGCGCAGGCTTACCCGGCAGGCGGCGGCGGCTCCTGCGCTCCGCGCCCTCCCTCCGCAATGCGCGCCGCGGCTCGGGCCCGCGGTCCCGGCGCTCGGCGGGGCTCGGCGGGGCTCGCGCTCGGCGGCGGCGGCGGCGGCGGCTCCGGAGCTTCTGTCCAAGGTTCTGCAGGCGCCGCGGCCCCGCCCCCCGCCGGCCGCCCTCGCCGCCGCCGCGCTCCCGTCCCCGCTCCCGCCCCGGCGCGCACCTCAGCGGCCTCCCTGTCGGGGGCGCGCGCGCGCGAGGCCCACGCGCCGGCCCGGCCTGGCCTGCTCCTGCCTGGGAGCCGGGCCGCCGCGGTCCTCAGCGCCACCCCCGCGCGCGGTGCGGGCAGGGATGCGGCCGCGAGCCCGAGCGCCTCTACTCGCCGCACCCCATCTAGGACCCGGACTCGGGCGGTGGCGGCGGGTACCCGCGGCGCCGGCCCCGCCTCGCCTCTCGGGGCCGCCCCTCCCGCACCGCTCGCCGCCCGCTCTGCGCCGTCGCGCCAGCAGCCGCCAGGCCGCGTGAGAGTCCCCGGCGCCCCGCGCAGCCGAGCTAGGGCCGGGCGGGGGGCGGGAGGGGGCGCGCCGGGGGCGGGGCCGAGGGCCGAACCCGCCCGCCGCCCCGCCCAGACACGTGCTGCCTTTGTTCCCGCCGCGGCACCCGCAGCGGCGGGCCGCGGGGGCGCTCTCGGCCGCGTCCCCGCCCTGGCGACGCGCGGCCCGCCCGAGCTGAGGCTGCCGCGCGAGAAGCTATCCACGGAGGCCGGCCGGGGCCCCGAGATTCCTTTTTCCATTAACATTCTCGTCCGGCGGGGAAGAAGCTAGGTACTCGAGGAGGAAGGCCCTGAGCCGGGGAGGGGCGGGGGGAGGGTGGGAGGCGGAAGCCTTTGCTGAAGCCACTCGCATCCGGATGGACTGTCCCATCGACTTTCACGTCTCCCCCTCCGGGGCCTCTATTCCCGCACCTCAGGTAAAGGGCCGGAGCCCGGGTAAATAGAAATCCAAGCCAGAGAGGCGTAGGCAGTTCTGGGCTGGTCCACAAAACAGAGACTGGCTTTCCCACACCCACCTGGCCGCTGTGGGCCGCTGCCCCAGAGACGGGCCAGTCCTTCACAAATCTGACCTCGACATTTCCACTGGCCCTTTTATCAGTTACAGTAAAACTGAAGCCACTGCTCTTCCAAACCAGCCTCTGATCCTCTGATTCCAATGTTTTTCATGCTAACCATGTACCATTTGAAGATCTGGTGCCAAGTTGTAAAATTCTGACTCTAGTAAGAACTGTTCCTCTCACAGACAAGAATTCACATCCTTCACAAGAGCCATTCTTCATTTGTTTTTCTTTTAGTTGGTTCTGGAAACTGATTGAGTTGCCCACAAACCAGAGAAACAGAAGATTCAAACCCTATCTTAATCCAGATTATCATCTCTGGACCAAAAGATAAGGAAGCAGTAATCCAGATTAACTATCCAATTCCTGGCCTCCTGGCCACTCCAGGCTGTCAACCTGGGCCCGCTCTGCCAGTGCTGCCCACAGCCCTACACAGGACAGTGCTGCTATCGAGTCAAAGTACTAGAATGCGTATATGTACTACCCAGCCGTTTCTGTCAATAGTGGCAAGTGAAAGCTTTAGGGACTTTGGTGACCACATAATGGAAAATGCATTGTTCTGTATGCAGATGGCTGCTTGTGAAACATCCACAGCAGCTGTCATCTTAACTTAGATGAAAGCCGGCCCTTTGCTCAACGGGGCCCTCCCTCCCGATGTTCCTCCGTGTACAACCTCAGCCTGCTCTTGAAATGGAGCGGTCCTCAACCCTCCTTCCCTATTAGTAAGGAGCTTGAAGAAGTAATCTATTCCAGGTCCCCTGGCCCAATGACTCTCTTTCTCTCCAAGGCAAAGCCTTTTTCCCTCCAGCCCCTGGTGGAGAGGCCCAGCTCCCAAGTAGGCCTTTGTCCATACTGCCTCTCAAGGTCCCCTTCAGATTCTGGTGTTGAGCAAAGGTTAAATGCTTTCCATTTCACAAAATATGCCTAGATTTCGAAGCCTGTAAGCCTCCCCTTAGATCCACCCTGGTACCTGTACCTACAAATTTCAGTTTCAGCTATTCTAATTCATGGCAGGCAGTACCAAGGTCCACTTTACCCCACTTGATTTCCCAAACCAAAGCAGCAGGTACTTGCCCGGACCTTTTCCAGGCTGGCCACACTCTGGTATCCTCTCTTGCCATTGTCCAGCCAGCCTTCCCTAGCACCTTCAAAAAGAGCTCTTTGCATTACTACCTCAGCCTCCTCACACTTGTCAAAGGCAAAGCCATGTTTGCAGCACAACATGAACGAAATGTGCACTGGCAGCCCACTTGCGATTGTGCCTGAGGAAAGGGGTTGTCTGGAAGTCCTGTCCACCCCCCCCTGCCGTGTCCACTGTTTCAAGGCACCCACCACCACCACCACCACCCTAAAGCTCCTGTCACAGCTCCAGTGCAAGGCAAGGAAGAAAGGGCAATATTCTGCCGGAAATGGCAGAATCAAGGCCCAGAATGCAGACCCAGCTCAATGAAGCGGAGCTGTTTTCTTCCCAGTCCTCTTCAGAGAACTGCAGGAAAGCACTCCAAACCCCACCATCGATCAGCCTATTGATCCTATAGCCTATCTCTAGCTGCCAGAAGGGCCAGCCTGCTTGTTATCTGCACTGTTGGGCTGATATGCCCATGTGTCACCAGAGAATCCCTGTCCTCTGCATGGCCCCATCCCCATACCACCCTGAGAAAGAGAAGACAAGGCTCTGGCCAGCTACCTTCCAGAAAGGGCTCCAAATAAAGCAAGGCTAAGCCCTGGCTTCTGAGGCAGCCATGCTTTGTTCCTTCAGGGATCACAGAGCAGCATCTAGTGGCCCTTCTGGGCAGCACAGATTATATAACTAGCACACAGCAGTGCTCCAGAGCCAAGCGCCTCAGCCTCTGCTCCCAACACCAGTGCTGTCTCATCAGCACACAAAGCTGTGGCACATGAGGGCTGGTGCCAGGAAGGGTCCCTAGGTGAGGAAGCCAGGCCCAGGCCAGCCTCTGCGCCACCCGACCCCCTCAGCTGTGCCCAGACCCAGCTCCCTTGAGGCCAGCGAGGGAAAGCAGCCCTGGAGGTCTAGAGCAGCACCATCCAAAAAAATATAACGTGGGCCACAAATGCAAGCCACATAGGTATTCGAATATTTTTGAGTAGCCACATCATAAAAAAATAAAAAGAAACAGGTGGATTTTAATAATATATTTTATTTAACCCATTATGCTCAAAATATTTCACATATATATAAAAAAAATTGAGCTATTTTACATTTTTTTTTCATACTGTCTTTGAAGTCTGGTTTGTTTACATTTGCAATGCAGCACACTTGGAACTAGCCACATGTCAAAGGCTCCACAGCCACGTGTGGCCAGTGCCTGCACAGTGGTCAGCACAGGGCTAGAGGAGGTCGTCAGACCCGCAAAGGGAGCAGAGGAAGGGCTGCTGCCGACTGAGCCCCTCGGGGCAGCCCTAGGCTTGGGGAACCCCCCCCTTCTCCAGCTACAGGGCTGGATGCCTTGGGGATAGTTCTTACAGTCCCTTAGCGAAGCAAAATTCTTCCTGCAAGTGCAACTATAGGACTATAGAGAGACTCTACAAAACTGAAACAAAGTAACAAAGTGGCTGGGACTGGAGTGGAACTGGCGGTGTGGCGGTGAGAGCTCCCCCCTCACCCCTAGTTGGCCTCAGTGCCCCTCAGAAGAACCACTGCCAGGGTCTGAGGGGCAGAATGAAAATCACTGCTTTTGAAGGTTTCAACTAAAAACAAAACCACAACTGAGTGTCAGGACTCTCCAGGCACTTGCACTGGTATGACTGCATACAACCCTCACACCACGATTCCCCACCGAGGAAGCAGCAGAGGCTCTTCCAGCCCAAACCCCCTGTCCTCACTGGACCATGTTGCCCTGGAAAAACAGAAGGATCCCTGCACACCACTTCCCATTTCAGACCTTACCGACCAACCTTCTTATCCAAATCCCTCCACTTTACCCCAGATCTAAAGGTCTCATGAAGCAAATGAGGTACCAGAGCTTTGGCCGGTCTAGAAGGCTACAGAGCTGTGTGGACTTGATCAGAAGCCCTCCAGCACTCAAGAAAGGACACTTTTTGAAAAAAAAAAATTTTATTGGAACTCATCTGAACATCAGATATACCTGGTGTTGGTTAGCAAGAACCGTTTGTACATTTGATATTGATGGTGCCAAAACCAAAACAGTGACTGGACATGATGGGGAGAAATGTTGAGAACAAAAACCTGATTTTGGAGAGGAAAGTAAAAGCCAGTCAGATTCAGTGAGGATGCAAAACCTGGTACAACAAAATCCTTTTACAAAATATAAATTTATTACGAAAACCTGGAAGGATAATCTGAGAAAGGGAAAGAAAGAGAAAAGGAGGCCAGCAGGAAGGAGGCATGAGAGGAGGAGGAAAAGAGAAGACAGATGAGAGGAGGCAGAAATATAGCTGGGCACGACAGAGGTGCAGAAGCTTACCTGCCCAAATGGCACGAAAGCTTCTCTATGTGATCTCATCATAAAACAAAGCATGCTGAAATACAATGCTCTACCTCCCAGCCGTTTGGTTTCTAAGAGGTAAATAAAGCAGCTCCCTGGGAGGGGGACATGAGGTTGCTTGAAAACCCAACAACAAAGGTTTAAAAAAAAAAAAAAAAAAAAAAAACAAGAAAAAAAGAAAGAAAACCCACACCCCACAGTCTCATTTCCAATGTTCACTTGTTTAAAAAAAGACTAAATCCATCTGACAGCGGGAGGAGGAGTGGGACAGGGAGAGAAGCCGATGGATTTCAGACAGCCTGACTCCCCTAGACGGGAAGGAGGGAGGAAGAGAGACATGGGATGGTTTCCTGGTTGAGAGGGGAAAGAGAAGGGACAGAGAGAAGAGCAGAGAAGGGCAATTAAAACACTGACATCTAATCTAGTTTACTGTGTTAAAAAGAGCCACATGCACAGCAGGCCCCCCAAGGGCCCACACTGCTCCCGTGTGGCGCCGGTGGACACTAGCTCCTGGCCTCGTCCCCATTCCTCCACAGGCCGGCGCGGAGCTGTGCAGGGGCGGCGGCGGCGGCGGGCCCTCTGGCCAGTCTGCTGGAGCCATTGTTGGGGGGGAGGGCGGGTGACAGGCCATGTGGCAGGGGAAAGAACACCGAAACACCTCGTTTCAAATAAAAAAGAAAATAGCAGTCTATACACAGTTGTTTGTTTTGGTTCAGTACAAACAGAATAAAAAGTCGTTGCTTTGATGGTCAGGCAAACACCCAATTCTGAAGAGGAGGAGAGGTGACGCCCAGCAGGTGGATTAGGAGCCCCAGTGGTTGGCGGGGCGCCTGGCTTTGTGGCCCTCTCCCCGGAGGCAGAGAGCACAGCTTTAGGTAGTGTAAGCCTTTTTCCTTTTATTTAGAATAACCTTTTTTTTTTTCTTTTTCTTTTTTTTTTAAGCAATTTCCCCACTCCCAAGTTGGGCCAGTAAAGATTACATGAAAACTGGCACACCTATTGGCTGGAATACAGATGCACCAAATTAGGATTTAAAAACTTTCCGAGCGAAAAGTAGAACAAAAAGAAAAAAGAATCTCCTAGCATTTTCCCCAAAGGTTTCACTCTCCCGCCACACACACTCTCCAAAGGACCGCTACAGATCCAACTCTGCAAGAGAAGACAGAGCAGTGTCATTCAGGGAAGCTTCGAGGCCACCCAGATGCTTTCAGTCTAGAAGGCAGAAGACGGCGCTGCCCGGGCCCGGGGCCCGGAGCCAGCACTCACCTATGTCAGCTTCTTGGCTTTGTTGTAGAGGGAATCCACTACTTTACTCATGTTCTGAATTGTTTCCAGAGCAGCTTCGTAAGTTTTATCTACTGGGGGTTCATCAAAAATAATCAAGACACCCTCCCCCTGGTCCAAGATCCCTGCAGGAAACACAAGGGCAACCCAGGTAAAAGAAGGGATTAGACAAAAAGGCACTTGAGAAGCAGCCCACTCCCTAGCTGCCTCCCTTTCTCCAGAAAGGAGGAGAACCAGAAATCATCTCTGTGTTCTATTTGGGCATGTTTATTATGCTCTCTCATCACAGGGATAAGAAGGGCGACAACCGTAGGGAGCTACCAGGTGAAACAAATGGAACATCTCCTTTCAAGATAAACAAGAATGTGATGTGTCAACCACTTCACCACTGTTACTCACCATGAAATTTCTTGTCAAGAATCATCTGTGACAATTTCCTTTCCACGTCGGCCTAAAATCAAAGCACATGATTAAAGGGACGGGTATCCACTAGTCAAAGATCACACTGACAAGAAAGTTCTGTAAATGAATTGTAAACCAAACAGCAACAATGTAACTCAAGCTCTGAGCTCACGGTCCCCATTCCACACTATGAAGTTTGAGGACTTTCCAACAAGGCCCATTGAGTGGAAATGCTACCCGCCTCCACATGGCCCTTTCCCCGTCCCTGCTCCCAAGACAAGCTCAGGACTCCTTACCTTGGAGAGTTTGATGAGGCTAGATATGTGTTCAATCTACAAGAAAAGGCAGAGAGACAGTGACACTGAGAGTCCTACTTCCGCCTCTAACCTGGGGGCAGGGTGGGGCTGGGATTGCCGAGTCCGCTGAAACCCAGCCGAGCATCTCCCCGGGGCAGACTCTCTTTGGTCAGGCTCAGGCCTCTCGTGCTCTGTCCGTCTGCCTGCCTGCCTCTCATCACTAGACAATACACACTCCTGTCCCACACCCCTGGAACACAGATGTCTACCACATGCACAGTGACTACAGAAGCAAGGAGCGGACTGCACTTGGGACAAGCAGGGGCAATCTCACCAGCCTCCACCCCACAGCTCGCCCTCAACTCTTGTTCTATGTCAAGAAAAGCCCAAGCCTCTTGCCCACCAGACAGTCTTGGAAGCAAGTTCCTATTCTGGATAGGTGTGGGAAGGGAGGGAACTAGAGAGGATGCCTAGCCAGAGAAGAACTAGAGTCCCCAGGAGGGTCCTTACCTGAACTCGGGAAAAAGGCTCAATGACTCGGATCAGGTTCTGTTCCAGTAAGTTATCATACAACTTGGCCAAGTGTGTACTGATGATTGGATCATCCCGGAGCTCTGCCCGATAATCTGTCAGGGCCTGCCAAGAAAGACGGTCACAGAGATTGGCACAGAGAAGCATGTGAAGCCACGCCACCACCCCTGGCTTCCTAAGTAGTCTGCTGGACCTTGTAAACACATGGGTGACTCAAGTTCTAGAGGATTTGAGATGAAAGAGTTATGACAGAAGGCAGAAGAAAAGAAACACCAGGAACTAAAAGATGGAGCCCTTTCTAGGCACCATCTTTCTGTTGGAAAGCCTCCCGTTGACAGCCCAAACCATGTAAGCCCCAAGAACAGCTCAGCTTGAAAGCCAAATCCACTACACAAGCAGTTGTCCCCAGGTATCCCACAGAGCAAAGAGGGTATCCAGGAAAAATAAGGGGGGGAAAAAAAAGAATTCTGAGGTTAAATAATGGGAAATGCTTGGGGTGCCTGGGTGACTCAGTCAGTTAAGGGTCTGACTCTTCATTGTGGCTCAGGTCATGATCTCAGGGTCGTTGAGATCGAGCCCCATGTCGGGCTGGGCATGGAGCCTGCTCTCTCCCCCTCTGCCCTTCCCCCTCTGTGCCTGCGAGCTTGCTCGCTCTCTCTCTTATAAAGTAAGAAATAAAAAATAATGGGAAATGCTGAATCCCACAACTGGCTCGTGGACTTTTACAAGCACATCAACATAGAGTTGGGCAGTTAACAGAAAGCAAAACACCAATTTTATTTAGCCCTCGTGTTTCCCACGCCCTTACCCCAAGGAACCCCTACTAATAGAAGTGTCCCATCAAACATCCCAAACTTTAGGATAAAATTATCTAGTCTATTTTGTTTATTCATGTATATAATTTATTTTGAGAAATGGTCTCAATATCCAGCCTGTCAGCTGTACTATAAGGTGTTAAGAGAAGCAAGCAAATCATGCCAAGTAAGGAAGTGAAATTGGCAAGAAAGCTCAACGAAGATGATGAATCTCGGGGACAGCCAGAGCCAAATGGTCTAGCCTCCGTCCACACTAAGTTTTTCTTCCTAGATCTACGTTTGTTTTTATTAAATTGGTCATTAAACTCAGAGAAGAGAGGCTCAGAAGAGAATATACAAGTCTCACTCTACTGCTCAAGCATGTTTTCCTCCCATTTCCAACCTTTGCTAACAATGAGTAAAAGTCACAGGAGGCAAAGCGAGCCTGGAAGGTCAACCTCAGGAAGTGTCTTTTGGTCCGTTTGCACACATCAAGACTTCTCTTTTGCCCCCAGAGAAGCAGAGTTGGCATTTCTGGAGCCGAGGAACAAGTGGCAGGGCTGGTGTTGATCCCTGACATGTGAGCTGGGGGACTTCCGGCACCCTCATTGAGCCCCCGCTCCCTCAACCATAAAATGCAGAGAAGGGGTATGCTGTGAAAAATCAAGGTGAAAAAAGATGAAAGAACAATTTTTTTTAAGATTTTATTTATTTGAGAGCAGAGCAAGAGAGAGAGAGAGAGAGAGAGAGAGCATGAGCAGGGGGAGGGGCAGAGGGAGAGGGAGAGAGAGAAGCAGACTCCCCAACGTGGGGTTTGTTCCCAGGACCCTGAGATCATGTCAGACGCTTAAATGACTGAGCCACCCAGGCACCCCGGATGAAAGAGCTTTTTGAAACTGAAAGGTACTATATATAAATGAGGTATTACAACTCAACAAGTTTCATTGTACAAAAGTGCTTAACTATTTCCAGACTTTGATACTGTACTGTAATTAAGACGTAACCATTGGGGAAAACTAGGTGAATGGTACACGGGATCACTGTGTACTATCTTCGAAAATTCTTGTGAAACTATAATTATTCACAAATAAAAAGGTTTTTTTAAGTATGTAAATGCCCCTCTCCTCCACCCATTCCCTACCAACCCAATACCATGCTTACCTTTTCAAAATCTGCCAGTGATCTGTTCTTGCTAGCCTGAGCCACACATTTTAATGCTTCTGTCTAAGAGTAAAGAGAAAAACAGTGACAGCGATCTACTCTGCACACTCACATCCCACCCAATAAATGTCCTAAGCAGTATGCTATGTCCACACAACTTCTGGCTGCAAGGAAGATCCCACCCCACCACTGATCTTCTTCAGAGGCCGGGGAAGAAGAGCTAGAACACCACCACTGTGTCCCAACCAATCTCCCTTTGAAACCTGAAATGACTTAAAAATACTAGAAAATAGGAAGTTAAAAAGAAGAAAAAGAAAAAAGGCCCTTATATAGCATTCTCCCAAGATAACAAGCTAAAAGAAAAAATGACCAGAGAACTGTGATCTCTTTCCCCCTCCTCCAAGACTCCTTATCCCCAAAGCCCACAAACTCTTTCTTGCCCTTAGCCTCAGGTCGTACCTGTGCTTCATCAAGTCTTACTCCGCTAGGTGTGGTACAGAGCCTGAGCCAGGGTCTACTTTCATCAGGGTTGAGCCACCCATATTACACTCAATGTTAAAATGCCACAGAGAGGGATGCCTGGGTGGCTCAGTCATTTAAGCAACTGCCTTCGGCCGAGGTCATGATCCCACGGTCCTGGGATCGAGTCCCACATCAGGCTCCTTGCTCAGTGGGGAGCCTGCTTCTCCCTCTGCCTGCCACTCCTCCACTTGTGTTCTCTGACAAATAAACAAAATCTTCAAAAAAAAAAAATGCCACAGAGGGAGGAAGGTACAATCAGTTGTTGAGGTCACCTTCTAACCTGGTTATAAAAGGCACCTCACCAAGCTACCAAGTCTCCACTCAGCAACAAATCTACAATCTTTCTGGGAGTCTGTCCTGACACCTGCTGGAAAGCTGTCATCAAGGTACAAAGGACCAGAAGGAGCTCTTCTGGTACCAGCCTATGCACCTACATAAGGATGGTGTGTGTTACATTGCAGACTTTGAAATGGTGCAAAACTAATCATTAATGTAGTCTGTCTCGGCCTTTGTCCCATAGACAGACAAATGTCATAATGAGAAAAGCCTGGAACTAAGAGCCAGATAACCCAAGTTTAAAGTCTGGCTCCACCGTTTAATAGTTATCTGACCTTGTCCCTTGTCCCGGACACTTGACCTCTCTTCGCCCGTTTCCCTCAACTCTAATTCTAGATAGAGCAGTAGGTCCTTCACTATAGCAATAACAACTATTACTGTGGTCAAAACTAGGAGCCCAAAACTAGGGTCACTTGTAAAAAAGAAAGAAACCGTCTGTTGTGGCCATCCCTCCAAAGATATGAGATTGCTAATGTGTCTACTGTTTGGAGACAAATGCATTTGGAATCTAGAAAAATTACTTTTACTTTACTACTGATAATCAAAGTACAAAGAAGGGATAGTCCAGGCATCTGAGACCACCTTTACACAGGTCATACCCATACCTACTCAGGCACAAAAGGGGCTACCGACTATCAAAGGCCTCTTGCACCACACTCAAAACTCAGGACATGAGTGGAAAAGTACTGAGAAGCACTCGGGTGAGCCTTCAAAACCCAGTTCCTGCACTAAGCACTTCAACCTCCCTATAAAGCACATGTGCACCAGACCTTACCAAGCTCCAGACTCCTGGAGAATCCAACACTTCATGTTCTGCACACGTTAAGTTTGCAAGTCAGGCTCATGATAGATAAATTTTTTGGTCAAAGCTAAATGAAGCCTAACTCGTGCAAATGCTACAGTTCAGTTCTATAACTCCCTATGTCCATTAAAGCACCAAACACTGACCCTCCAGGCCAAGGATTTAACAGTACAGAAGATACACAGAATGGGCTTAAGGGGTGGCAGGAGGAGTGGCGGGGGGGCCACGCAGAGAATACAGAATGGAGACATGAAGAGCACCGGGCACACGGGGCATGACTGACAACGGACTGGCTTCAGAGTGAGCAGAGATGACAATTACAGTCAAGGTATTCCCTACCTGTCTCCCCGCATACCGAAGTGCAAGCTTCCCGCTCACCAAAGCCTGGACATCTTCTGGGCTAGAAAAAAAAAAAAAAAAGACATACTTGGTCCCTGCTCCAGGACGTTATGCTTCTAAGTATGGGTTTAAGCAAATTTCTTTTTCTCAGAATTTCACTGAGAAGCCTGCCCACGACAGTAAGAGTCCCCACCCCTACACTCATTATGTCCCTCACCTCACAGAAGCCAGGCTATCTATACCCTAGGCCCAAGCCCAGCATTGAAGAGTAGAAAAACTCCAGCATTAAAAAGAAAGCCACAATGAATGTACCAAAAGTAATAGACCCAACAGGCAGGATGATAAATCTAAGTCAAATCCCCAGACAACAGGTCTTGTTAAAACACAAGCCCTCTGTAATGCAAAGATCCAAAAAGTCCTAGTCAATATCACATTTATTCCCAAAGGAATGTGGATAAATTCTGCAGAATTCCTTATAAAAAGATCTGTCCTACTTGCTGTTGTTCCCCTTCTCAAACCTCTCCCTAATGTCTTCCTTAACTACCCCCCATTCTGGTTGGCCCAGTTGGCCAGTGCTGGACTGTAAGCTATTTCCAGGCCCTCTGTCTGGTGCTCAGCAACTCCCTGGTCAGAATAACTGCAGGATGATGAGAACACTCCAAGAGTCTGGAAAGGAGATTTCTCTAATCTGTCACCCCGATTCTCAAAGACTAGCAAGCAAAAATGCTCTGGAACACCTTAGATCCTCCCACCTTATGTCAACAAGCCCCAGAGGCACAGCTGCTGCTTCTAACCAGCCCCACTCCCTGTGCAAGCTATGTCTGCATGGCAGAAACTGAGGTGAAGAACTTGAGTTCTCATATCCCCAAGTTAATGTGCACCTACGTGTTGAGCATGATTTTGCACAGCAACATGTACTTCAGAGATGTGATGGCCTTTGGGCTATCGATGGAGTCATAACCCTCAAACGCCTCATAGAAATAGGAGTATGCAGTTTTCCAATCCTTCTCTTCTGCTGCATGGATAATACCTGGACATGAGAAGAAAGGAGTAAAAACCATATAAAATAACAGAACCATCAAAGATCAGAGCTGGAAAGAGCCTCCAAAATCTATCCCAACCCCATCTACTAGGTGATGACGTCAGGAAAGGATAAAGGACCTGCCCCAAAGTCACTGCCAGCTACTGGTAAAGCTGGGATGAGAACCCAGGTCTTCAGTCTCCCTGTTCAATGTCATCTTGACAATATAAATCCCAAAGGAGTTAGAGACCCTACTTAAAGGGGATCCTAAAAACTACATACTAACATCTTTCCCCATGCTTCTCATCACCACTGCGGTTCTGCTATCTGTTGAAGCCCCTAGAAAAGGCCAGAGTTACCCCTCAGGACATCACCCTCATAGGTCAGGACCCAAACATCCCTGGACTGCCTGCATAACCTGTTTTAACAACATTTCTTTAAGATAGCTTTTCTTTTTTTTTTTTAGATTTTATTTATTTATTTATTTGAGAGAGAATGAGAGAGAGAGAGCACATGAGAGGGGGGAGGGTCAGAAAGAGAAGCAGACTCCCCACTGAGCAGGGCGCCCGAAGCAGGACTCAATCCCGGGACTCCAGGATCATGACCTGAGCCAAAAGGCAGTCACTTAACCAACTGAGCCACCCAGGCGCCCCTAAGATAGCTTTTCTAAGCTTGACATTTTTGTATGTAAGTAGCTCTCATTAGAGAAAAAAATCCAACCTCTTATACTCTCGCTTCAGATAGTTGTCATTTACAGATGTGCTTTTGCCTAGATGCAATCAATATATAGATTTCATATAATGCCAGATCCATGAAATTAATTTAACTGTACAGGGTTAAGCAGTATTTACTCAGGCTGAGATACCATAGTTTATCTAAACAAGTCTCTACTGTTTAGAAGTTGGGTTGATCCCAATGAAGCTAACTTTGATTGACTGCCAACCTATGCTATCACTTGGGATAACACAAAATTTAGTTCTTTCTAGCTTGGGAGCATCTAAGTCCTCAGAGTGTGTATCGGTTCTAACTCTGCTTCAGCCCTTTATGAGCTTAAAGACCTCAGCCTCACTTGTTTACCACAGTGCTTCCCAACATTTTTCACATCGAGGTACAAAGAGAAAGTACTCAGCACCTTGAAGTAAAAGGATGGAAGTGCTTACACATGACCCAAGGGAACAGTGTTTCAGCACATTTTTAACCCACCTATCATCACATAGCTGTGTGCCTCCACACCATCTGGGAACTTCTGACTTAATACCATTTACTGAGTGAAATGTGTCACACCCTAGTACTTTTTACTCTACCCAAGAAGCCTCTCATTTTGAGGCTAAAGGAATCAGACCGTTGTTCTCTACTGTTCTTATCTATAGAGAGCTGGAGAAACTCCACCCTTCTCTTGAGCTCCCTCAAGAATGTCCAACAAACTATTAACACTGCTAAACTAGAGGAGATAAATCCCCATTCCCCATACCTCCTGGTCCAAAGCTAGAAAAGAATAGACCAGACCCACAATTAGACTGGTTTAAAAAAAAAAAAAAAGTAAAATAAGGCCAAGAACTGGTATACTGCTTTCCCAAATACATTAATAAAGAGGGCCCACATTAGGACTCCAAGCATCAAGGCTAGTATATGAGGTTTATTATTTAAAAAAAAACAAAAACAAAAAACTAGACTGTCACTCATTCAACACAAATATTAACGAATGTCTATGATCTGCCAGCCACTGATACAGTTACTACAGTGGAAATAAGTATGAATAAAAGGCCCTCATGAAGCTCATAGTCTGATAGCAGGAAAGATGGTCACCAAAACAAAAACAAGATTAGTACCACGATATGTACAAAAAAATACAGCTTTGAGAGGAGAAGTCCAAAAGAAAAGAAGGCACTAGAGAGGGTTCATAGAGGAGACATGAACTGGATCTGGAAGGATACATGAGACTTTGCCAAGGGAATAGATGAGAAGGGGAATTTCCAAGCAAAGAAGACAAAATACACAAAGGCACAACAGCAAGAACACTCGAAATCATTTGGTAACTGATGAAAAGGAAAAGATGCCTTCCTTTTGCATACCATGTTAAAGTAAAATGTAGCCTATGGATAATGGGGAACCACTGGAGAATTTCAAACAAAGGAGTTACATGATCTGATCTGTGTTTGAGAAAAATGACTTTGGGGCCAGTTAAAAAAAAGTGGATTGGAAAAAGGGATCAGGGACAGTTAGATCAGCAGAAGACTGCTCCAATGGCCTACGCCTTCATTAGAGCAATGACTGTAGAGATGGAAAAGAAAGGGTAGGTTTGGGGACAGACTCCACCTGATCTAGCAACTGACTGGATATGAGGGGTGAGGAGAAAAAGGAGTCAAAATTACTCCAAAGACAATAGCTTGAGCAATATTAAATCAATAATGATACCATTAACTTGAATAGGAAAAAGAAGGTTGAGGGAGGAGTTAGATAATAATTTTGCTTTTTGACATGTTGAGGCTGAGACACTTATGAGGCATTTAGGTATGTATGTCCATTATGCAGCTGGAAATCTGAATCTACAATTTAGGAGAGAGGGAAGCTACTGAAGATCTAGGTGAGGAGACCACTAGCGGCATGCAGCAGCTGAACCCATGAGTGAGTATGGCATTTTAGATAGGAAACAGAGAACAGGAATGGAAAAAAAACTAAAGGAAACAACACTGAGGAACACCCCCACTTAAAAGTAAGAAGGAAGAGGAAACAGCAAAGTGTGACCAAGGACAATTAGTCGAGGGAGGAGAATGAGGAAGACAGTGATGTCAAAGAAGCCTGGAGTGTTCAATAGGGTCAGCTTCCCCCTGAAAATCAGAGGTTATAAGGGAGTTACTGACTTCTTTCAAGGAGTCAAAAGAGACCCCAAAGTAAGGATACTCTTTCAACTTTTTCAGAAGTTGACAGAAACTTGACAGAAAAGAAGACAGCAATTTAGAAAGGAGAAAGGGCTGTGCTTTTTGCAGCTGGGGCAGTTCAAGGACGAAGAGAAAGATACAAGTGGAGAAGAAAGACTGAAGACTTAGAATGGAACAAAAAGGTGAAAGAATCATTCTTAATATGGAGTAAACTGGGCTGTGATACAAATTCTGGAGAGGAAAGAGGGGAGGATTCACGTAAACACGGCCTCTATTTCCTCTGCGAAATAATTCACCTCTTATCCCTGAAGGACCAGCATAATGAAAGAGTAGCAGCTTAAAGAAAGTGCCAATATTGGTCCAAGCGAGGTACTGCGGTAAGAGCTTCACATTCATCATCACTGAATCCTCACCACAATCCTATGAGGAGGTATGATTATTATCACCATTTTACAGATGAACGAAAGATTTTTTTTTTTTAATGTTTTATTTATTTATTCATGAGAGTCAGAGAGAGAGAGAGGCAGAGGCAGAGGGAGAAGCGGGCTCCCCATCTAGCAGGGAGCCTGATGCGGGACTCGATCCCAGGACCCTGGGATCATGACCTGAGCCAAAGGCAGACGCTTAACCATCTGAGCCACTCAGGCGCCCGAACTAAAGATATATTAAGTAACTTGCCCAAGTCACACAAACCAAAATTTGACAGAATCAAATTGACAGAACCAAAATTTCAACCTAGAAAAGGTGGTCTGTAGAGCTCCTCCTCTTAATCTCTGAATGACTAAATAAGCCATCTGCTACTCACAATACCTGATAAGCTGGTAGTGCAGGCATTCTTTCTCTTACACAAATATGGAAAAAAGATTGCAGGAAGGTAACACCAGGACTTACACTAGTTTTCTGCCTCCAATTCCAGTGTTCCTTCCATAATGATGATAAACTATGACTAATAAAAGCTGCTGACCACAAGAAAAAGCATTCCACTGCCAATCCATGACCTCTGAGCCCAATATTCACACACTCCACCAGAAAGGTATCCACTATACTCAACTGAAATGCAGGATAGTGGAGGAGGCCTTCCTTAGCCCTGATCTGAGGCCCTTTGAAAAAGTCCAACATGCTTTACCAAGGTCTCCAAGTTACAACAGACTTGAGTTAGTCTAACCCTGGAGAGAAATAGTACCCCCTAAATGAGTGACTCAAATGGAGGTTAAGGGAGCTTTTTAAACCTATCAGGGTATTGGCTCTAACAAACAGGTTGCCTGGCCAGCCACAGATAAGCATGTTCTTAATATATTTTAGACAGTTAACAACAAGTTAATAGGAGGGAAGGTACCCTTCTAATTGGGTTTCTCTGAGAAGTTTGAGCGGAATTAGCCAATTACCCATTCCCCACTGTGAAATAAGAAGAGCTTTAAGAAAACATCCCATGAGTAGCTAGGGTGTTACCTGACTGCATATCCAAGGTGGCCTGCAATTTAGGGGGGCAGTAGATAGCATTTGCTGTAGTTCGAGCAGAGGTTAAGGCAGCTCGGGCTTTCGGCAGGTTGCTCAGGGCATGGTATGTTTTGCTTTCTAAAAGCTGTACTTCCACCAAAAGGGCTTTATCATCCATCTTTTTCAACTCCCGCAGCAGCTGAGAACCTAGAGCAGGAAAAAATATATACCCCTTTGTTAGCCATAATCATAATACCTTAATACTATAACATCTCACTCTCCCACCCTCACAAGAACACTTAGGATAAAGAAACCTGCCTGAACTCAAAGAGAAGTGGTCTATTTGCAAGAATTAAATTTTTTTACTAACATGTTATCTTCCCAAAGAGAAACACAGATCTCTTTCAAGTTTTCGGCACACTAATGAAAACATTAAGAGCCAAAAGTCCTATAAGCTTCCTTCAAAGATTGGAATACAATGAGAAGTTCCACCCAGAACACGCTGAAACTAGTTATTCAGTTCAGACAGCCACTAGATCGCATTCTCTTCCTGTCTAGGAATCCAACGACTATATAAGAAATGGCAGGCACTAAGGTTGGTAGGGGAAGGAAAGAGTTCTGGACATGCCAATGCTCTCCAAATACACTTTCTTCCCATCTCAGATGAGGAAATCAAATCCAAACAGACTTGCGTCATATATAAAAATTAACTCAAAATAAGTCAAAGACCTAAACCTAAGAGCTAAACCCATGAAACACAGTAGTAAATCTTTGTGATCTGGAATTAGGCCAATGATTTCTTAGGTATGATACCAAAAGCATAAGCAACAAAAAATAAATAAATGGGACTTATGGGTGCCTGGGTGGCTCAGTCGGTTAAGCATCCTACTCTGGATTTCGGCTCAGGTCATATCAGGGTTGTGAGATCAAGATGCGTCGGGCTCCACGCTGAGCATAGAGACTGCTTAGGATTCTCTCTCTCCCTCTCCACCCCCCTCCGCCCCCCACTCGCGTGCATGCACACACTCTCTCAGAAATAAAATAAGATTAAATTAAAAATAAATAAATGGATTTTAAATTAAAATGTGCCTCAAAGGACACTACTCAAGAAAGTGAAAAAGTAATTCATAAAATGGAGAAAAAAATTGCAAATCATGTATCTGGTAAGGGACTTTTATCCAGAATAAACAATAAAAACACAAACAACCCAATTAAAAAATAAGCAAAGGATTGAATAAATATTTCTCCAAAGACATACAAATGGCCAATAAATACATAAAAAGATGCTGAACATCATTAGTCACTAGGGAAATGCAAATCAAAACCACAATGAGATACCACTTTCACCCCCACAAAGATGGCTAAAATGTGGCATAAGCACACAATGGATATTCGGCAATAAAAACAAAGTAGTGATACATGCTCCAACATGGATAACATGAACATGGATAACATGAACACATGCTAAGTGGAAGATGCCAATCACAAAGACCACATATTATATGACTCTATTTATATGAAATGTCCAGAACAGACACATCCATAGAGGCAGAAAGTAGATTAGTGGTTGCCTGGCAGGGGGAGGGAACGGGAATGATAACTAATGGGTACATGGGTACAAGGTTTCTTTCCAGGGTGATGAAATGTTCTGCAATCGGATTGTGGTGATGACTGTAAAACTATGAATATACTAAAAACCAGTGGATCATACACTTTTAAAAGGGTGAATTTTATGGTCTATGAATTACATCTCAATAAAACTGTTATTTTTGGGGGGCGCCTGGCTGGCCCAGTCAGAAGAGCATGCGACTCTTGATTTTGGGGTCGTGAATTCAAGCCTCACACTGGGTGTACAGATTACTTAAATAAATAAAACTTAAAAAAAAAAAATCTTTTTAATGCTACTATTCGTTTGAACCAAATGAAATGCCATTTTGCAGGATAAAAACTGAATATTGGCAATTTTTTCACCTTAAGATCATGAGAAGCCATGTTCTTCGATCTGGGGAAAACAGTCCAAATCTACCAATTAAAAAAAAAAAAAAGCAGCAGGCAAAGACTTCAGGGTGTTCAAAGGCCACACAGGGGAAAGGCTTTAGTAAGCTCACTCTAGACCATATACATTTGTACCAATTAATTTCTTGTGTTTTAAAATAGATTTTAAGTGTAATTATAAACAAGTATAATAAACATAATAGTAAAACAGTTGCAGTTTGACCCTTTGGTTTTCTAAATTTGACAGATTAACTCTGGTAAGTTACTTAGAACTTCCAAATGGCATTTCTCCATGACAGATTCAGTAAATGCAAAGCCACTTTAAATCCTTCTTAGAAGTAGGCAGAACATAAATTATTAATATGTAACTAATAAGAGTGGCCAGGTTCAGAATACATTTATTTAGCCAGCTAGGTTGCCTTATTACTTTCTACCAGCTTACTTACCCAAATGCAATGCTTCCTGGTACCTCTTGGTATCAAAGTACAAAGACACCAGTCTTGCCTAGGAAAGAGAAAAGGCATTGACTGAGAAAGAAAGAAAAAAGCCAAAGAAAGAAATCAAAGATTGACAGTCACAGAACTGTTACTATTGAATATACAAGTTCTGGAGAGAGCATCAAATCCAGCCTAAGCAACGACGTAGCCCATGGTACTATCTGCTACTATGGCCAGTGACTGTTAAGCTCACTGTCCTGCTGCTTACTTCTCTGAGCCACACAGCAGGTATTCTCATGAGTGGGATCACTATCAATAATCTTTGGGTGCCTGGCTAATACAAAATTACTGAAAATACTTTTGATCAGAATGGTGTTACTTACATTCACAGCCTGTCCAATGCCTAGAGACCTGAAAGCAGCACTAATGTAGGCACATACCTCCAAGGCTTGGCGTAAGAAAGTTCGTTTCTCTGATTTGGCCCATTCGATGCACTCTAAACACAACTCGACCTGCAACAGAGACAGGACATGCAATATTATGTCCTCACATTCTTCCCACAAACCTTGCTTTGGAGAATAGCTTTAATTCCCTCCTTATATGTTACCCATCTTGCTCTACTTAATGTCTCAGGGGACATACCTTGATCTACAGTATCTCACTGTGTAATGGTTATATCATAATGGAGAATCAACTTGACTTTTTACACACAAAGTATCTTTGTGCTTAGATTGTGTTCTTTTGAAAAAGAGCTTCATCGGGGCGCCTGGGTGGCTCAGTCAGTTAACCATCTGCCTTCAGCTCAGGTCATGATCCCGGGGTCCTGGGATCGAGCCCCACACTGGGCTCCCTGCTCAGCGGGAAGCCTGCTTCTCCCTCTCCCACTCCGTGTTCCCTCTCTCACTGTGTCTCTCTGTCAAATAAATAAAATCTTAAAAAAAAAAAGAAAAAGAGCTTCCTCTTCAAGATTCCTCGTCTACCTTCCCAGGAGGGACCCAGAAATTCCAACATATATATAGCCTGGAATACAGATTTCTACAATGACTGAGAAATCTTTAAAGCAGAAATTTCTCCCTAAATAGTTACAAAGAGTAATGGCAGTGTTAATATGAACCCATTGGTAATAAAGGGGAGAAATTCTCAGCCTAAGCACAAATGCCTTGTTCCTAACAGTTGCTTGTAAGACTCAAAAGGCCCAGCTGGCTCTTCCCTTTCCGATACTAACAAGTGCAACTAACCAATTCATCATCACAATATAATACACTTAGCGTGTATTAAACGGAGTAAAAAGAAATTACAATTAGCCTAACACTTAAAAGGACTTTAAGGCTTTATTTAAAAGTGCTTTGGGGGCACCTGGCTGGCTCAGTTGGTAGAACATGTGACTGTTGAACTCAGGGTCCGTAAGATAGAGCCCCACGTTGGGTATAGAGCCTACTTAAAAAAAAAAGAAAATGAATGAATAAAAAAAAAATAAAGGTGCTGTGAACCCCCAGTTCTACCTGCCACCCAAGCAGTAAGATAATGTGCAAAATAACTGATTTAAAGCAGTGTTCTATGCTAGATGGTCTAACATGCCATCAGGTAGCTGTGCCATACTAGCTTTCAGAAAGTACATATTAAGTACTGCAGATCTTGTATCACTTCTGTTACTGCAAGTTTTGTATTAAGATTCCTAATCAGAGCATAAGATAAGAAACTGAACTTTCGGGGTGCCTGGGTGGCTCAGTCGGTTAAGCGTCTGCCTTCGGCTCAGGTCATGATCCTAGGGTCCTGGGATCGAGCCCCGTGCCGGGCTCCCCGCTCCGCGGGAAGCCTGCTTCTCCCTCTCCCACTCCCTCTGCTTGTGTTCCCTCTCTCACTGTGTCCCTCTCTCTGTCAAATAAATAAATAAAATCTTTAAAAAAATAATAAAAAAAAAAAGAAACTGAACTTTCTGGAGAACTGACTGCTAATACAACAGATCTCTATGTACATCCAAAGTGCTCTTAAGAGGTGTTATAAGGAAGGAAAGGGAACAGCACATAATTCAAATTGACAGATCTTCTGCCTTTAGATCCTAAGTTCAAGCTCAGTAAATAAACAGATGACATTACATGGTATTTGGAGGATTCACCAGTAAGACTCAACGGAACCTGTATAACTCACTGAAGCCCCCTGGTGGCTACTTAATCTCCAGCACTAAATTCAACCGACTGCCTAAAAATTCTCCAAAAACTAAATTAAAAGCAAGCCAACCACAATTTCAGAGTTTTGAGTTATGTTCTGAAAAGCCAAATTCAAAGTAAGATCTCTGTTCATGACGTGAATGGAACTAAAAATACTTTGCTGAATGTGTTTAACAACTAAAATACAAGAGTCCTTAGTCCTATGTGTCTTGGGGGGGGGCTAAGAAATGCTTACCGTCCCAGTTTTACCCAGGGAGCTTTTTTAAGAATACAAAAATGGATGCCGAGGCTCCTGACTCAGTAGCCTGGAACAGAGCCTGGACACTCGGATGTAGATCTCTAGTTCAGAAACACTGAATTCTACTCCATCATCTCAACTGTCCCCATTTCCCTGACAGTCCAGATGTGAAGGGACTCACTCAAGGTCACATACCAGCTGCTGGGATCAGAACTTGACCCTATCTCCAGTGCTCTAGTTCAGGTCAGTACTGACATTTCTCCTAGAGCAGGGATTTTTTTACAAACTGAACTGAGTATCTGTAATCCATTACAGGGTACATGATTTGCACTATCCAGGACTGTAACTGGTAAAGCCAGCACCTCAATTCTAAGGAAAAATTTTAAAGGCCATTGGCCTTGCTACACAACTATTTTGTTTTTGAGGCTTTGTGCTTTGTTAATGCGGATAATGACTAATAAAGGGGATAAGAATATAGGAGGAGTCCCTGCTTCTGGAGAAAGCCCTTATTTGAGTACAAAAGCTTGATGTGATAGAAATCAGACATTTAAGTTTGTTTTTTAAAGATTTTTTTAAATTTATTTTGAAAGAAAGAGCGCACAAGCACACAAGCAGGGGGAGCAGCAGGCAAAGGAAGAGGACGAAGCAGGCTCCCCGCCAAGCAGGGAGCCCGACGTGGGGCTCGATCCCAGGACCCTGGGATCATGACCTGAGCTGAAGGCAGACGCTTCACTGACTGAGCCACCCAGGCACCCCAGACATTTTAAGTTTTAAATCAATACACAACGATTTTTTTAAACGCCTTTATTAACTAAATCCTTATGGGAGAATAGTAACTACTATTCCAAGTCTGAAATTCTCTAGCACAAACTCCTTTTTTCCATGGAAATAACTGTTTCAATAACAGGATTCTATGTAAGGTTTCTCAAAATGTGCTACTGTGGCTTCAGTTGGATAGACTATACCAAAAATGGCTTCCCCTGGGCAACTACCTAGAGATCCCAGAAAGGTAAGGTTAATTTTTAAATTTCAGTTCCCAATTTGGCAAGGTTCTGGCACAGTCCCCTCCTCACCCCAATTCTCTACCCCCCTCCCACCCCTGCCAACCACCCCATCGTCACTCTCCCTTACCTCCACCTACATCCTCACTTTCTAGGCGCTAAACCTTAGCGCTGCAATTCACTCAATCCTAACCTGATTCCTACCACCTTTTGGAATACAGCAAGCTAGAAACTGTTCTGTAAATCTATCTGACTTATGGTTAGTTCCCAAACAGAAAAAGGCAAGGAAAATCTCCTCCTCCATCCTCTTGGGTACCAAACTCCGCAACACAAAACTCCTAGATCTCTTAACAATGTTTACAAACTTCTTCTTTTGCCTCAGGCCACAATACCACTATGAAAGTGACCTACAACTTCCTCCCCTATCCTTTTCCATCACTCAAATAAAAGAACCTAGAATGTTCCAAGATGAATGCATAGCTCCAATTTCTCCAAGTCAGAGACCCTGAGTCACCTAGAGAAATGTAGTAACAACACTTATGCTTATATCTCAATTCAATAAATTTATGTCTTAATTCAAAAAAGTATCTCCTAAGCACCGACCACGGGGAAGGCATTATCCATACATTCCTCCAACAAATACGAGTTCTGTAGCTCCTCTGGGCCAAACTACTCTAAGTGCCAAGGATACAGCACTGGACAGGACAAAGTAACTATCCTCATGGAACTTCCATTCTAAGGAGGAAACAGATGTTAAAAAGGAAAATAAATATGAAGAAAAGTAAAGCAGATGGGACAGCCTAACCAGACACGGAGCCACACGATAAAGGCCAGTAAATCCCACTAGCCAATTACAGGAGAGCGCTGAATTATGATTTAATGGACCTCCACAAAGGAGTAGGAGAACTGCTCGTTACACAAATGCAGTTCCATCCAGAGTTAACTCTATGCTTTGGGAAGGGAAAAATTCCGGAGACTTCGGTGTACAAAGGAGCAGCTTTGATAATTAATTCTTTCTGCCTAGAAAGTTCCAAGTAACACGTGTCAGTCTGTTTCAAACTAACATTTTTGGTCAGCCCATTATAAGGCACCCCATTTCAAAGAAAAGATGGTGGTCCTTCTTCATGAGAACAAAGCACAATTAAAAAAAAAAAAAAGTTAGGGTTAGATAAGACTAACACCCCATTAAAATCACCTTTTCTTTTAAATTATTCATAAAAATAATTCTAATGCTTTGGTTCAAAAGCCATCTAAATATTAACTATTTTTGATCTACCATCATGAAACATAGTTCTGCCACAAATTTGAAAAGTTCTCTACAAATGAATTTTCCACAAATGAAGTGAGTTTATGGTGTTTAAACTAGGCCTCAAAGAATGATTAAGGCAAGAAAGCAGATTTTTACAAAAGACCTGATTTCAAAGTGGGATCCATGTCCTAGATTTCTGAAATTTCTCATTATTTACTTAGAATGCTACTGTGCCCTTTCATACCTTTTACTTATACCCACAGAGGCTAGAGCAAACAATCAGACATATAACCAGCCAGCTTCCTACCCCTGTCCTTATATTACCTGACATTTTATATATTTATTGATTGCCTGCCTTCCTCATTAAAATATAATCCCCATGAGAACAGTGACTGTGTTTTTACAAATGTATCCCCAGTATATGTAACAGTGTTTAGCATACAGTGGGCACTCAGCAAATACTAAGCAATGTATCTATAGGAAATACAACTATATTCTTCCTACAAACAGATTCAAGCAACCACAATCTATCCTGCTTGAATCTGCTTTTTACAGAATACGTTTTAACTTTGGTAGTGTCTCCTCCTGAACTGTAGAAAATACAGCTATCTTTGAAAGTTCAGGGGAGGCTCACTGATTCCAAAGAGGCACTCTTCAGCATGGTTCAGGGTCTGGTCTGAACTTGTAGAGAACATGTACAGGTACACCAGAGTCACTTCTGCACACATGAGACACAAACAGATGGATGCTCACCCCTCCATAAAGGCATATACGCAGTACAAAACACGCCAAGAAGGGATGCCACAAGACTTATTTAGTGCTCACAAGGAGCTCTGTGACACAGAATGAAAGGTACCACAGACACAGAAAACATTACAAAGGTGTGGCAATACAATACCTCAAAGACAAGAATCAGTTTGTGACCCTGATGTAATGAGGATTCCAGGGACCACTGACAATCTCCACTTACAAAGCAAAGCATGGAACAGACCCAAAGTATCAAATGCCCTGTAACAAAGAGAAACTGACATGATAAGTCCTGAGCTGTCCTCCCAGCTCAGCTGTCCCTTCCACATTAGTACCACAGTGCACGCAGGCATTGCTTTCACTGAACAGACTTTTTGTCCATATTGTCTACCTTCTGCCATTAAAGTAGCTTACCTCCTGCCCTGTAGCTGCTTCCATATCAAGAAACAGATCAAGAAGAGATCGGACCAGACGAGCTGCTTTAGCCTTGCTGATGGAATTCAAGAAAGGTCGCACATACTTCAGGAGTCCTCCAAGCTCTGTGTGGAAGGCAATTCAGAAAAGAAAAAGTAAACATCAATATTAGAGACAAAATACCCATTAAAATAATGACCCAAGATCATAAAATCCATCCTTATGTCACTGCAATCAGTCTACTATATGATACATAGTAGGAATTTAAAGCATTCTTAGCAGGTAACAGAGTAGCAAAAATGAGTGAAGAACATATACCAAATGTGTATTCTATTCCACACTCAGCTACTGGATTACTATGAGGGCCCTGGGAAAACCTCACGTCTCTCAGCCTCATTTACCCATCTTAATGACAGATAAACAGCCAAGTGCTCACGGTCTCAGAGCGCAGTTTTCTAGAACATGAAATAAGCTGTGCCTCTGACACCTGAGGTAAAAATCACTTCCTCACAACTGGCAAATCTGATGAGGTTATGGGAGGGGTGTTTTGTTGCTGAATTTCCAAGTCTACCGTAGCAGCTCCCCCTTAAAACAGACTCCCCTCCCAAAGTTCTCCCCAATTTAGGCTTTTAGCAATATCACTTCCCTGGCACTGACTAAACTTTTCACAGAAAACTTAGGGTGTTTTCCCCTTAAACATATACTTAAAATTCTTCATTTACTGGTAAAGCTTAAGTCTTAAACTATGACCAAAAAAGGTGTCCACCACAGAAGTTTTTCTCCCCTTGTATAGGAAAAGAAGGTGGCACAGTCATTTTAAGGGAGCATCTTTAGAAACAAGAGTAGAAATTAGAGAATATTTCAACTCGATAACTATGGAAGTACTTTTGGAATGTAGGTTACAATTACTTTAGTGCCACCGCCTCTTTAATATTCTCCAATTGTGGACTCACCCTCCTGAGGATTCTAATTCAGGGCAAGCAAACCTCACCCTCCTGAGAATGCTAATTCAGGGTCCTGAAATCCTCATCTGCCTGAATAGTCACAGGATGCATGGGACTGTGTCAGGTACGAAAAGAACTTTATACAGTGGAAAAGTTCATTTTTTCCTTCACTCCCCAGTACTGACCTTTGATTCCACTAAGATTTTCCCCATTCTGCCACTCCATTCACCCCTGCATAGACTAGACATGTGTGTTCTTTCACGCCTCACTCCTGCTGCATTCCCATGTAGAATTTCTCCCTCATCTTCTTGATCTATGTAAACCTCAAGATATCCTTTTAGGTCCAGCTAAAGTCCTATTATGTCTTCCAAGCCAACTCCAGGCTGCACTGATGCTTCCCTCTCAAATTCCTTTTACATTTGTACAAATTTTAATTATACAACCATAGCTTTTTAAAAGTAGTACAATGTCCCTTCTCCCACAGTATTTCCTACTACGCTAGAACAATTCTGAACAATCTCTAATGACAGAAATGTTCAGAAAGCTGACTATTCGAATGTTAGTCAAACTGAATTGTTCTTTTCTAAGACCCAAGTCTTTCCCTCCTTCCACATGGCTTCAAATTTCTGAAGATAACTACCATTTATATCTGCCTAACTTTCCCTTTCTCCAAACTAAACATCTTTAGCTATTTTAACTGTTCCTCCAATGTTCTGGTTTCTAGATTCCCTGTCATTGAATAAACTCTAGTTTGCAAACATACCACTTGTAGTACCCAAAACTGAAAACAATTCTCCAGGTAGGGTCTGACCAGTAGAGTCATGGCCTAATTCTCTTGATCTGGCCCCACAGGTACACAAGATAGTCTACTTCCTTTTTCTTAATAGCACTTCTGTTCAGACTGGTCCATTAAGGTCTTTTTTGACAGGTAATTCCTCATCTTCCTCTGTTTTGATAAATACTTTTAAATATATAACTTTGTACTTACCACACTGAATTTAATCTTGCTGGCTTTGGCAATAACTCTGAATCTTAATTCTGTCCTCTACTGTACTGAGTCATCTACAAAAAATAAGCAGGCCTTCTGAAAAGGCTTTAGCCATAATGCCAGATGCTGACCGATGCTAGAGACTTCCCTCTAGTTGACCAATGATCTTCATACCCTGTACCTCTCATTAATATTATGGCAAATGTTCAAAGGCCTTGCTTACATCAGATATGTAGTCTGTATCATTCCTCTAACCCAGAGGTTGGTAAACTTCTTCTGTGAAGGGCCAGATAGTAAATATTTTCAGCTTTTTGGGCAATGTGGTCTCATTGGCACAAACTCAACTCAGCCACTGCAGTGCAAAAGCAATCATAGACAATATGTGAACAAACGGGTGTGGCTGGGATCCAACAAAACTTTATTTACAAAAACAGCTGGCAAGCCACTGTCTGTGGAGCCCTGCACATCTACTGGTCTGATAAGGCTAACCAAAGAGAATGAAGGTGAGTTTGAAATAATCTTTTCTTAATAAACCCATGGTCTTAAGTGATTAAAACCTACTTATCAAATAATCTGTCCCAGTATTAGTGATTACCAGTTTAAAGTGTCTAGAAATTCTTCTCATTATCTTCACGCAAAATGAAACAATATTTGCCCATCCTGTTTCCTTAATACTTCTTCATCCTCCATGACTTTTCTCAGAATAATAATAGTGGCTCTATAAATACATCTGCTAGAACTATGCTTCTGATATTAAAAGACAGAAACTGTCAGAGCCTAGAGACTTGAACTTATTTAAAGAGCCTATCTGCTCTCTCTTCTCTCACCTACCTTGGCTTTAATTCTTTCTGATGCTTTTTTCTTTTTCTTTTTGAAAATTATTTTCCTTCCTGGAAAAGGCTGAAGTGAAACATGAACTAAGCAGCCTGCCTTTTGCTCTAGCACCTGCTAGCATTACAGTATTTGCTCCAAGCACTGATAGTGTTATTCTTCTTACCCCAACAGAAAAACAAATGACCTCTTAGTTGCCAAAGATTCAGTTCACTTTTCATTTCAGTCTATTGTTGCTATTCATTCTCGGTTATAGTCTCTGTTTCTTTCCATTCTCATACATAACAAATTAATTTTTTAATTCCCAAAGAATCATACTACTTCCTATTGAGATTATTTACAATTATATGACCCAAACTTCCTTTTTAGAAGGTCACAGAGCTCAAAATAATCCTTTCAGAATCTCAAGCTATGAAATCTGCGGATCCTGAGCCTAGCCATCATGTCTGATGATGCTCAGCACCACTTTCAACCACAATTATGCATCAAACCTTGCCTTATTCACTAATTCCCAAATGACTGCTACAGGTCAGAGACCTTATCTTAAATTTTTTGAATGGAGTACTTAGCACAGTGCTAATTGTATATTAAGTGCATAATAAAACAAAATTAAAGATTAATGGACTAAACCTATTTTCTGTTCTCAGGGAACCAAAAATCAAAGGAAAGAACATAAACCTATCAATTATGAAGAGCAAAGTTAGGTACATGAATGGAGGCCCCAAGACCTCCTTAGAGTTTCTATTGTATATACCTATACTCATCAAACTCTTTCTTAGAAAACAATGACAAATGACCTGGAAAAGTTTCTGAAAGTCCTTATGATTCACCTGTTAAATTGTAATAGGTTTAGCTATACACTTCTCAACTTCTCAGGTACCGAATCACAAAAAGGGGAGGGGCAAGGAATAAGGAGAGAACAAAGCATAAAATACAAATTTCAAGCAAAACAGTTAACATTTTTGCATAAATTTTTGAAGCGCTGACTGTACTACATGCTATTTGTAATTGTCCATGCTACTGGAGGAAAACAGATATTTGGAAATTTCAACAACAGAAAAATCTTAAATCACTTTATCTGACTTTCTAATTCTTTCAGGAAAATTACCTTATTAATTATATTTTGTATGGACTAATTACAAAACTATTATGCAACCCCAAGCTCACATTAACTGAGAGGCAAAAGGAATCCATAAATATGTTAAACAGGAGGGAAGTCAGTCTAAAATGAAAAAAACAGGGATGCATGGCTGACTCAGTTAGAAAAGCATGTGACTCTTGACCTGGGGGTTGAGTTCGAGCCCCACGTCGCGTGTAGAGATTACTAAAAAAATAAACTTAAAAAAATAAATAAAGTGAAAAATCCCAGCACTAACCATTGATAACCCATAAGTGATTAACTATGGAAAGCATGAACCATAAGGCCTCAAGCTCTGAAGTGGGACTAATTGGTTCAAATCCTGGCTCTTCCACGTACTAGATGAGTGAGTGACCTTGGGTAAGTTATTTAACTCTTCTGTGCTCAGTTTCCTCAGGTGTAAAATGGACAATAGTATCCACCTTATCGAGTTGTTTTGAGGACGCAATAAACGAAATCATTTCTGTGCTTAAAAAAAAAAAAAAGAGTAACTTGTTGACAGTATTTAAAAACTGTCTTACTATAAATATCTTTAAATGATATTTTAAGTAAGATACAAAAGCCATATAAACACATCCTCCAACTGCATATACCTTTACTCAACTTTTTATTGACTGAGCCTAATAATCAATGTTAGTCATCCTTAAGTTGCAAAAGATCTTAGTTCTCAAGTTCAAGAAGTTTTGCTAACTTAACACCTCTTGAATAACAATATTATTTTGGGTAAAGTAATTCATAAAGTCCCTTACCAGAGCTTAATCCATTCTAAATTAGATAAGATCTAAATTCACTTTAAAGTTGACAAAAATCATCCATTTTAAGCTTAAGAAACCCTGTCTCTAAATACTATTACCACTTTACTGGTCAAAGGCCCTTCCTGGTCTCTTATTCCAGTGACTCTTATTCCGAGGACACCGTCATCAGAGTATCTCAAGCCTAGAAACTCAATGGTTCAATTACAAATAGAATGTTTGGGCAATAACATGCACAAAGTCCCAGGTAACAATGGAGAAATCTCGGGAAGGCTCTTTCCATTTAATGTCTCACTTACTCTCCATCAGGAAAAAAGGACAGCTACTCACTGACTTGGATGCAGAATCCCTAGTCACTTTCAAGTCAGGGGCCTAAGCTGCTGTCCATCTTAAATGTATCAGAGCTGAAATCGCTAAAGACAGCTGCTACTGGTGCTGCTGCCCCTATGTAAGGGAACACAGTGAAAATTCAAACCAGAAACAAATCACAGATCACTATATCCCAAAAGGAATAGGATTTTCCCACACCTGCAGAACAAAACTGTTCCACGAAAGAACTGAATTTAAAGGTCCACCTACCTTCCTGCTAAAAAACTGAAGCTCAACAAGTTGACGTAAAATGGAAATATACCACCAATAAACTGTGTGGATGCATTCCTATGTTCCTGTACTCCAAGAGAAACGAAACTTCACCCAGCATTTCAGGTAAAAGAGAAAGCAACCCATTTGCAGCACTTACCTGCAGCTTGTCCAGTCTTCGCCAAGAGAGACCCCAGTTCCAGGATACTCTGCTCTTTGACCTGCACTGCCTCCTCATCATTCTCCTGAATGTCACGCTTCACTGGGAGAGGAAAATGCAAACCTTCTTAAAATTCTGACAAAAAATGAAGACTGAGGGAAATTTCACCCTCACAAGGCCAATTACAAACTCAGTTACCAAAAGACAAATTCTAGAGAGCTTTAAAAAAAAAAAATTCTTAAAAAAGTGAAATCATCATGTAAGATATGTCCCATATAAATCATAAAAATAGATTCCTCTCTGATTTTAAATGTGCCTTTTCATTCTATGAATCAGAATTCCCCTTACCCACATACAATGAGATTTCTGTTGCAGTCACTTGGTTAAAGCAAAAATCCAAACAAGTGCTTCATACTTGTGGTGCTAAGCCCGTTAGGCACTCTGTTATTGAAAATATTAAACATGCCTATACGTTTACCTGCCACAAACTAAAATCAAAAGACCATTATTTACTGATGACTAAAAAAAGTCAAGAGTCTTTCAATAAACTTTAAGTCTGTGGAAAGCCTCACTAATGGGTGTGCTAGGGATAAGCAGTTCTACAAAGCCATTCAGGAAAAACAACCCAATCAAAGCTCCAGTGTGATCCTTAGGAGGGACTGCGGCTTTATAATGGATTCAGGACCTGTTAAAATAACTTTGTGCTATCTGTCCCACTTTCAACTGTTAAAAACTATTTTACCACTCAAACACTGAATAACCTCTCTGAGTTTGTGGTGATAATTTTAGTGATCATCACTAGTTATCACTTCTCTTACAAAGCATCATGACTTGACAAAAACCAAGATTAGATACTCCATGATGGAGTCTGGAAAAAGTAAGACTGTACCCATCATGACTCAAGCTTGAAGAGGGAAGCTTTCAGGGAACTCTCTCCTAGTAGAGTGGACAATCACAAAATACTCCAACTATAATGCTTACCATAATTTCGCTTTATAAAAGACAAAATATTAGGCACTTAGCACAAAAAAATAAAATAAAATCCATGCTTCTCACATTAGTGTGTACTCACAAAATAAAAATATATATGTGATTGAGATGATGCTGGTTCTATAATTTTAACTGACTTAATTCAAGATCAGAACTTCAAAATTAAAACCTTTCATTTACCAAAATCATCCATCCACAGATGCATCTTAACCCCCACCTCCTCTCCTTCTCCAGGACCCCCAAAGATAAAGACATCAAGATCTTGTCCTTGTCTTTTCTCCATGCAAGTCAGGGATACCAAAATTCAACAGACTAGAAGTCAAGGTAAAAGCCAACATCCTGGAGGTCCCACATACACGTGCATTCTTACGCTACTTGTTGATCCAATTTGAATCTTCTCAAACTACGTTAAAAAGATCACATTACTACATGTGCAGTGAAGAGCTATCCCATGCCCTAACTGAACCCTTTACGACTTGAACATTAAAAGCCTTCTCTGTCATCACAAATTTATTTCTATTCACACCTGAATCCCGGAAGAAACTTCTCAGAAGCGACTGGCTGGAGCTCCCGTTTCAGTTTTCCTTTTGTGTGCAAGATGTAAGGCAATCTACTACAAACTGACTTTAATTTTCTCTGGCAATCTGCGGCGGACCAGTTCCCTGAACTCCGCGGTTGACAACTAACTCCCCGAACTCACTTCCCACCTCTACAGGGGAGACTAGGACGATTAGTCACCTCCTCTAGCCGGGCGGTCCCATCTCGCTCTTACACCCTACAAGGGGGCAAAGGAACGTCTCGGGCACCTCTTCAAACCAAATGCCAATCTGCGGTGTGTGTCCCCTCGGTATTGCCCACATTCAGAAAGAGATCTCCCTTTACTGGAGCCTTCCGCTGTGAGGCTGGAGAGAGGTAGCAGCTCCCAGCGTCCCGAGGAAGAAAACTCCAAGAGAAAAGCGAGCGCTCGCTCTGCCACCCGGAGCGGGCTGTGCTGATAACAACGGCGGGAAACGCTGTCTACAGCGAGTTTCTCCAAGGCCCTTCAACTCGAGGCTCTCAGCCCTGTTCGCGACAAGCCCGCCGGCCGGCACTGCTCGCGGTCCCGGGCCAGCCCGCACGGGCCAGAGCCGGAGCAAGGCTGGGGAGTGGTGGGGGCCCCGGCTCGGCCCACCCTCTCACTCCACGCTGAGCCCACCGTGAGTCAGCAGCCGGCAAGTGGACGCCGGGGCTGCCTCGAAGCTTCCCACCCGGGTGGGACCCAGGGGGCTCCAGGGAGCTGCGAGCGGCCTGTGCCCCCGGCCCGGCCCCCCTCACACACAGTGAGTCAGCAGCACCAGAGCCGGCTAGCCCGGCGCCGCTCCGCCACCGCCGGCCCACACAGGCCGAGCTGAGCCGGCAGGGTCAGAGAGGGGGCGCGGCGACCTTTACCGATGGAGTGGAGAATGTCGATGGAGGCCTCCCGGTCGGTGCTGAGTAGAGACTGGGCTCTCTGGAACTCCACCACCGCCGCCGCCGCCATCTTACCGCTTTCACACCGTCCCCGGCCGCGGCCGCCGACGCCGGAAACACACTCCCGGAAAGCCCGCCCTCGCCACCCTCTTCCCCCCATGGCCCCCTCCCACCTCTCCCGTTCCCAGAGCACCACGGGAGTTGTAGTCTTGCCGCCGGTCGGGGATTGAGGGGTGAGGATGAGAGCTGGGGCGCCCGGGCAGGTGGGCGGCAAGGGCCGCAGCACCGCCTAGCGGTCAGTCCGCGGGTGAAAGAGGCGGCGCCTAAGCGTTGGAGCCGAAGGCTAGTACCCCACCCACCCCAAAAGAGACCTCTCAACAGCAACTCTCCCAGCGCGCGCCCTTGAGAGGACTTTTTGAGCACCCGCCTAGGTATTCATTGAAAGCCGTTTGGCTTTCTTTGTCGCTTCCACGTTTAACCATTCATTCAGGGCAGTAAACGATCTTATTAGTGCTCACGATGTGGCAGACAAAGAATAGTACCATTCAAAAGCGTTCAAGTGTCTAACAACATTTGTCTCTCCCTTTCTCTCTCTCTCTCCCTTTCACACACACACACACACACACACACACACACACACGTTCCAGGCTAGAATCCTACAGAATCATAGCCAGCCTGTTAGATTAAACCCACCAGCGTCGGGGAGAACTGACGTTAGAAAGTGAAATACCATCTTTACCCCATTCACTCAATAAATCCCTCTTGGGGGTCACACGGAAGTCTAACGGCTACCTGGACTCCCCACTCAGAAAAGGAAAAAAAAATGGATTTTTCTAATATCTCCAGTTCCTCCAATTAAAATCACATATCTGAAAGTCCGTCGAGTGAAAGGAGAAAAGACATTCTGTATGACCACTGAAGGGTGAGCTTAAGGGAAGGGCTAAAAATATACAGAGGCAGTTCAATATGAGGAAGATCTTTCTCCCGGTGAAAATAATCTGAAAACAGAATATGCTGTCCCCTAAAGGGACATGTAAAGGGAAACAACATTGCACTCCTCTGTCACTGGGTTAGGCAATTTATATATTTATCTTCTTTTATCCTTCCAACAATGTTCTGTGAAGAAGACACTATTTACACTCCTTTCATAGGTGAGGAACGGGGTTTAAAGTGATTTGGTGAAACTCATCTGGTAATTGACAGAGCTGAGATCTGAAAGTTAGGGAATGCATTCCTAGTTCCTGGATGTGTCCAAATGAAAACTGGTTAACATCTCATCAAGTTGTAAACAGGATTCATGGCGTTGGTGAGGAAACTGATTAAAAGGCTTCTAGATTTCTCCTAACTCTGAGATTCCATGAATCTCGGTATAAAACTAAGCCTTTCTTTGCTTAGAAAGGGCATTCCTCCCTCCTCAATTTGGTGTGCAATTAATATATTGTGCCAGAGGGGCACCTGAGTGGCTCAGTTGGTTAAGCGACTGCGTTCAGCTCAGGTCATGATCCTGGAGTCCCAGGATGGAGTCCTGCATCGGGCTCCCTGCTCAGCAGGGGGTCTGCTTCTCCCTCTGACCCTCCTCCCTCTCATGCTCTCTCTCTCTCGCAATAAATAAATAAAAATCTTAAAAAATATATATATATATATATATATATATATATATATATATAGTGCCAAAATGTTAATGAGCTATAAAATTCCAAAGCTGAGAACAACAGGAAATAAGGATCTTCACCTTCTAAAGAAGACCTACCAGTTCATCCTTACTACTTTAGTAAGTAAAAGATTTACAAAAAATGACTAGACCAATCCTAAAACCTTCATCTACTTCCAGCCTCCATCAGGGAGAGAGAAAAATTCAAAAGGAATTCATTAGAAGAAATCATGGAAGACGATGAAATGCTCACCTCACTATAAAGAGGAAGCACTACAAAAGACTGGGGGTGTCTGCGAGATCTTTCTCCCAAGCTGGTGAGTCTCGCTGACTACAGCAACTTAGCCATCTCTGTGCATCCACCATGGTTAAGAGTTTTGAGGTGAACCAGACCTGTCTCTCCAGGAGGTTGGGGCCTTCACGCGCATTCATGAAGATGGTTACCACTTTTGGCCTGCAAAATTCTGAATTAGGGAAGGGGGCTGATACATTCCACAATAGGACAAGGAGAAAGGGCAGCAATGGGGCAGCCTCCACTACCTGTGTTCGGCAGAGTCAGGTGGCCAACTCAATAGGGCTTCCCACCAGAGTGAAAAGACCCAGTAATAGGCTAGATGAGTGGACACCAAGAAGCAGTGACTGAAGAGGGATCTTAAGATTCACAGGTATAGCCTCCAAAGAACCCATAAATGCTCCCAACAAGAGAGAATCAGCCCCTGGATCTCTACTTCTGATGACATTAGTCATGTGAGACACTTTTACTTCCTTTCTTTAATCCTTCCCCTAATGACAGAGGAGCAGAGTGAGAGAGGGAAGAAAAAGAAGAGAGGAAAATTATAAGCTAAACAAATATTCCCAACTGAGAGTCAGAGAGAGGAGAAGCTTTAAATTAGATATGGAGTCTCAGTCGGTTGAGTGGCAGACTCTTGATTTCAGCCCAGATCATGATCTCAGCGTTGCGAGATCAAGCCCACATCCCTCCAGCTCCACGCTCAGTGGGAAGTCTGCTTGAGGTTCTCTGTCGGTCTCTCTCCCTCTGCCCCTCCCCTGCTTGCATGCACTCTCTCTCTAAAATGAATAAATCTTTAAAAATTAAAAAAATAAATAAATTAGATATGAAATTGATGTTTTGATTTAGGTTAGACTGGACTTTTTTTTTAAGATTTTATTTATTTTTTTGACAGAGAGAAACACAGCGAGAGAGGGAATACAAGCGGGGGAGTGAGAAAGGAAGAAGCAGGCTTCCCGCGGAGCAGGGAGCCCGAGGCGGGGCTCGAATCCAGGACCCTGGGACCATGACCTAAGCCGAAGGCAGACGCTTAACAACTGAGCCACGCAGGTGCCCCTGGACTTTTTTTTCTTAATAAACTTTTTTTTTTTTTAGAGCAGTTTTAGGTTCACAGCAAAAGTGAGCAGAAAGCAAAGATAGAATGGACTTTAAATCATTAGAAATGACCTTAAAGTTAGGAGATCTGTCCAAGAGGTTATCCGGGGGGGAAGAGACGGGAGATCCAACAAAGACTGGACAGAGGGATGTAGCTTGTACCTGTACCAAGTCCTTCAACATATTTATTACAGCACCACCATCTGCTGTTTCCTAGTTACCTAAACTAACTCCTCCTTTCTCCAACCAGTGCCATCACAGCTAAACATTACCTACTATTTATTCTCCTGAACATGTTCCTCGGGTACTAGTTCCACATCATCCTCTCTAACATTTTTATTTTTTTTATTTTTTTTTAAGATTTTATTTATTTTTTAAAGATTATATATATAACCTCCTACTGGTCCTCCTCTTTGGAGTTATGCGGTGATCCCACAGGAGATGCAAGAGGCATACAGGACTAGTTTATTACACTACTTGGCCTTGATCATTCCCTTTCTTTCACATCAAGTCCAAGAGAGTGATCTCGACACCTACATTGTACCTTTTTCTTTCAAACAGTATCATCAAGCAGAAAATGCAATAAAAGGACCACAGGTTTTAGAGCCACCCACTTGCTTTCAAAGTCCAGACCAGCCACTTAGTAGCTGCTGATTTGTAACTTGTTTCTTAATTTCTGTGATCTTTGGTTTTCTCCTCTGGAAGAAAGAGCTCTCAAGGTTTCTGTAAGGATAGGAGATAAGCTAATGTGGAGACATGTTGAATAAATGTTATTTTCTTTCCATGTAGCATCTTCCCTACAGAAAAGTGAGAAATAACTTATGTTATAGGGATCACTAGCTACTTCTTACTAGTCACCTTTCCCTGACTGCACTGACAGGTAACTGATGTTCTTAAACTTAAGTAGTACAAAACTGTAAGTCATTCTCAGGAATGTGACATTCTCAATGTCACCAAAAGCTCCCCCCAACCACCACCTTCTTGCTCAGTTCTACCATTCTTCTCCATGCTGAGCTTCCTCAAATGTTCTCTGCATGTATCTGATAGTCTGGGCCCTGGGAGGGTCTGGTTACCATCCCCTTCACTGGGGGCTACAAAGTGTTGCATAATCTGGCCCCTGCCTACTTCTCCAACGTCGCCCCTTACTCACTCTGCTCAGTTGGCAACTTTGGGGTTTTTTTCTTTTCTCTTTTTTTTTTTTTTTCCTCAAACATGCCAAGTTCCTTCCCACCTCAAAGCCTTTATGTTCCTTCCTCAGATTTCAGCTCAAAGATCATTTCTACAAAGGGGGCTTCTGTGTCATCCCATTAAAAGTAATCTCCTCTACCTTCAGTCCAGTAACCATCAAATCACTCTGTTTATTTCCTTCTTGGGGTTTACCACAGTCTTTGATTTTACTATGTCACTCATGTAAAGCTCACTTCCCTCCACAAGGTTTCAGGACCTTGTCAATCTTGTCCACCATTATAGCCCCCAGCTCCCACAATAGTGGCTTCACACGTGGCAAATACCCAATAAATATTTGCTGGATGAATGCTAGTATCTGTCCTGCCACAAACTTCTGCTGCTCTAAATGTCCATATCCTACACCATGTGACTGTTTAGCCTTTGCTGTTTAGATTGCGGTAGGGGTGATGGGGCTGTCCCAGATTAGCCATGACGTAGGGTTTATAGGGACTGTCCTGAAAAGACTACTGGACCAATCCAATTCCCCTCTGAGGAACTGGGGAATGGAGAGACTGAGCCAGTTAGCCAAGGGAATTGAAATCAAAACCTGTCACTTGGAACCAACGAGACCCATGTTGGTAGAGGGAAAACTCAGTAGATGAGTGAAGAGAGACAGGAATGTCATGGAGGAGAATCAAAACACCACCACAGAAGGCCACCTCAGTTCCTAACAACTTTCTAATATCTACCTCTACCCTCATGAGGCCCAACCATGCCATATGCCCCATTCTTGAAATACTGGGACATGTTTCCTTTCCAAGTATCTTCCAATCCTTTTCATGATGTTAAGTAGAAAGGTTCAGTGTGGTGTCATTATGTTTTTAATGGCTCTCTAATATTCTTTCATCTTTCTTTTTAACAAAGTGAGAGGAGGCAACAGTATCTACCTGGAGTTAGGTTTCCTTGTTTTTGTTTTTATGGTTACATCCTAGTTATGGCCAATAATACTACTGATTTTCCTTTGATGGTAGAGACATTTAGTTACACTGAAAAACAAAGTGGGTCAACTTAAATAACAATACATAGTATGTGGACATGGAAAAAATCAGGACTGTGTAGGATGAGCAAATGATTATTTGATCCAGAAAATCAAATTCTGGTTTCAGTACCACTATGTAGCCAACCATCTACCTCCCATTATCTTTCTTTTTATTCCAAAATCACATCTCTGATTGGAAGACCAGGAAGTCCTTTGGGTTCCTGCCTTAGAATAATAATCTTTAAAGATGGCTTTCAAGTTACTTCTGGCAAAGGCACTATATACTGTAGAAAAAAGAATATGGAATTTGAAGTCAGGCAAACATGGAGCTCAAATCTTCACTTTACTACCATCTAATAGTCAAATTACTTAAACTCTCTGAGACTGAATTTGGTCATCAGTAAAATTACTTTTAGAATCTACTCCAGGGACACCTGGGTGGCTCAGTTGGTTAAGCGTCTGCCTTTGGCTCAGGTCATGATCCCAGGGTCCTGGAATTGAGCCCTGCATTGGGCTCCCTGCTTAGCAGGGAGTCTGCTTCTCCCTCTGCCTGCCACTCCCCCTGCTTGTGCACTCTCTCTCTGACAAATAAATAAATAAAATCTTTTAAAATAAATTAATTAGGGGCAGCTGGGTGGCTCAGTCGGTTGAGTAGCTGCCTTCGGCTCAGGTCGTGATCCCAGGGTCCTGGGATCCAGCCCCGCATCGGGCTTCTTGCTCAGCGGGGAGCCTGCTTCTCCCTCTCCCTCTGCCTGTCACTCCCCCTGCTTGTGCTCTCTATCTCTCTTTCTGTGTCAAATAAATAAATAAAATCTTTAAAAAAATAAAAATAAAAAAATAAAAATTAATTAATTAAGGGGCACCTGAGTGGCTCAGTCGTTGGGCGTCTGCCTTCAGCTCGGGTCGTGATCCCAGGGTCCTGGGATTGAGCCCCACATCGGGATCCCTGCTCCACGGGAAGCCTGCTTCTCCTTCTCCCACTCCCCCTGCTTGTGTTCCCTCTCTCACTGTGTCTCTATCTGTCAAATACATAAATAAAATCTTAAAAAATAAATAAATAAAAATTAATTAATTAAAATAAAATAAAATCTACTCCATTTGAGGGGCGCCTGGGTGGCTGAGTCAGTTGAGTGTCCAAATCTTTCAGCTCAGGTGGTGAGATCCAGCCCCACATCGGGCTCTGTGCTCAGCGTGGAGTCAGCTTGTTCCTCTCCTTCTTCCTCTGTCCCTCCCCCTGCTCTCACCCTCTCTAAATAAATAAATAAAATCTTTTAAAAATATATACTCCATGGGTGCCTGGGTGGCTCAGTCATTAAGCATCTGCCTTCAGCTCAGGTCATGATCCCAGGGTCCTGGGATCGAGTCCCACATCGGGCTCCCTGCTCAGTGGGGAGTCTGCTTCTCCCTCTCCCACTCCCCCTGCTTGTGTTCCCTCTCTCGCTGTCTCTCTCTCTGTGTTGAAAAATAAATAAAATCTTTAAAAAATAAAAATATATACTCCATTTGATGGGGTTGCACAACAATGTGAATATGCCTAATACCACAGAACTGTACACTGAAAAATGGTTAAAATTGTAAATCTTATTCCGTGTATTTTACCAAAATAAAAAAAAATAATCTACTTCACAGAATTGTTTGAAGATTAAACTTTTAAAGACACTGTAACACTTCAGCACTATTACTGACACATGTAAGTGCTCAATAAATGGCAGCTCTTTTTTTTTTAAAGATTTTATTTTATTTATTTATTTGAGAGAGAGCACAAGAGGGGGTAGGGTCAGAGGGAGAAGCAGATTCCCTGCCGAGCAGGGAGCCCGCTGCGGGACTCGATCCTGAGGCTGCGGGACTTGATCCCGGCATTCCGGGATCATGACCTGAGCCCAAGGCAGTCGCTTAACCAACTGAGCCACCCAGGCACCCCTAAAGAGCAGCTCTTAAAAGATAGTTGAGTTGGGGGGCGCTTGGGGGGCTCAGTCGTTAAGCGTCTGCCTTTGGCTCAGGTCATGATCCCAGGGTCCTGGGATCGAGCCCCGCATCAGGCTCCCTGCTCCGCGGGGAAGCCTGCTTCTCCCTCTCCCGCTCCCCCTGCTGTGTTCCCTCTCTCGCTGTCTCTCTCTCTGTCAAATAAATAAATAAAATCTTTAAAAAAAAAAAAGATAGTTGAGTTGGGGCACCTGGGTGGTTCAGTCAGTTAAGCAGCTGCCTTTGGCTTAGGTCGTGATCTCAGGGTCAGGGCATCCAGCCCTGCATCGGGCTCCCTGCTCAGCGGGGAGTCTGCTTCTCCCTCTCCCTCTGCTGTTTCCCCCACTTGTCTCTCAGGCTCTCTGTCAAATAAATAAATAAAAATCTTAAAAAAAAAAAGAGAGTTGCTGACTAAATTAGCTGATAAGCACCCACTACTCTGCTTCCTCAGGGAGCCCTCATAGAGGGCTAAACGAACCTTCAAGTAGTGATTTTTATAGCAATAGGCTCTATCAATCGTCAGTTCTGTTTCCAATCTTAGACTTCCTCACCCTCATCTCGCCTCCCTTCCCCCTCTGTCAACCTTCTTTCTGTCCCTCCACCATTCCAAAACACACTACAAAGTCCCAATCTCCCCCGTGCTACCCTATATTCCAAAACTACTTCTTTCCCCTGTAGAACTCTTAATTTTTTTATTTTTATTTTAAGTAATCTCTACACCAATGTGGGGCTCAAAATCATGACCCTGAGATCAAGAGTCACATGCTCTGCTGACTGAGTCAGGCAGGTGTCCCTATAATTGTTAATTTTTCACTGAGCTTTTTAAAAGTTTTGTGTCCCATAAGATGACCAAATAGGGGAATGTTATAATGTGCTATCCCGCTAATCCATAGGGTAACACTTCTACTTCTTTCCCCCGTACTCTGTGCAGCAGAGAGACAGGGAGCTAAGCTAGTGGTGATTCCCCAGCTCTGCACGCTCACTGCCCTTGATGTTCTAGAGAGGAAAAGAAAGTAAAAAGTAGGCAAAGTATGTCATTATTATCTTTTCATCTCTCTTCGGAAATCCTTCTCTCTCACAGTGCTACCTCTCCCTAGACCTCCAGATACCTTATTTTTTTAAAAATATTTTATTCATTTATTTGACAGAGACACAGCAAGAGAGGGAACACAAGCAGGGGGAGTGGGAGAGGGAGAAGCAGGCTTCCTGCTGAGCAGAGAGCCCGATGTGGGGCTTGATCCCAGGACCCTGGGATCATAACGACTGAGCCACCCAGGCTCCGCCTCCAGATACCTTATTGTATTTGTGTTAGTGACACATTCTGTCTTTAACTAAAAAGGTCTTTATTTTGACTCTCATTCTTAATTGACAGTTCAAGTGGATATAAAATTCTTATATTGACATTTACTTTTATTCAGCATTAAAGATGACTGTTTTCAGTCTAATTGAAATTCCTTTGTAGGTAATCATCTTTTCTCTCCAGTTAATTTTAATATATTTTCCGTCCTAGACTCTCTACAGTGTCACTACAAAATATTCACATTCTAATGAACACTCAACTGTGCTTCCTGAATCTAAGGATTCATGCCTTACATTAACCCTGGAAATTTCTCAACCATTATCTCTTTAACTATTGCCTCCTTGGTTTCTCTTCTCTTCTGGAAATACTTTTTGATGTAAGTTAGATCTGCATCGTCCAACACAGTAGTCACTAGTGGCTACTAAGTACTTGAAATGTGGCCAGTCCAAACTGAGCTGTGGTACAAGTGTAAAACACACACTGGATTTTAAAGACAGTGTGAAAGGGCTGCCTGGGTGGCTCAGTCAGTTAAGCATCTGACTCTTGATTTTGGCTCAGGTCATGACCTCAGGGTCATGAGATTGAACCCCATATCAGGCTCCATGCTCAGCAGAGATCCTGCTTCTCTCTCCCTCTCCGTCTGCCACTCCCCAGTGCTCACGCTCACTTGCTTGCTCTAAAGTAAATAAATAAATCTTTTTTAAAAAAATAAAGACAGTGTGAAAAAAAGAATTGAAAATAACTCATTTTTATATTGATTATATGTTGAAATAATATTTTGGATTAATTTCATCAGTTTCTTTTTACTTTAATATGAGTACCAGAAAATTTTAACTTGGGGTGCCTGGGTGGCTCAGTTGTTAAGCGTCTGCCTTTGGCTCAGGTCATGATCCCAGCGTCCTGGGATCGAGCCCTGCAATGGGCTCCCTGCTCCGCGGGAGGCCTGCTTCTCCCTCTCCCACTCCCTCTGCTTGTGTTCCTGCTCTCGCTGTCTCTCTCTCTCTGTCAAATAAATAAATAAAATCTTAAAAAAAAAAAAAAGAAAATTTTAACTTATGTATGTATCTCACATATTTCTTTTTCTTTTTTTAAAGATTTATTTATTTAAGAGAGAGAAAGAGTGTGCTTGTGAGTGGGGGGAGGGGCAGAGGGAGAGAATCTTCAGTTCCCCGCTGAGCCCTGAGACCAACTCATCTCATAATCCGTGAGATCATGACCTGAGCCAAAACCAAGGGCCAGATGCTCAACCAACTGAGCCACCCAGGCACCCCTTGTCCATTATATTTCTATTGGACAGCACTATTAGACTAGTTGCTTCTTTTCACCATATTTCTTTTTTTTTTTTTTAAGAGCGAGAGAGAGAGCACAAGTAGGCCGAGTGCCAGGCAGAGGGAGAGGGAGAAGCAGGCTCTCCGCTGAGCAGGGAGCTAGACATGGGGCTTGATCCCAGGACCCCAGGATCATGACCTGAGCTGAAGGCAGCCACTTAACCGACTGAGCCACCCAGGTGCCCCTCTTTTCACATTTCTTATCTTTTCCATCTTCCTTATCTCTCTACACTACATTCCAGGTGATTTTTTTAATGTATTAATAGTTCACTGATTATATCATCAGCTGCCTCTGATCTGCTACTTTATCTACTACTAAGCTTTAATTTTAAACAAATTGAAATATATGTTTCCATTTTGACAAGATTTATTTGGTCCTTTTCCGAAGTATTGTATTATCTTCTTATGCATCGTGTTCCTTCTGTTATGTTTCTAAGTATTTAAACCAAAGTCTACAATCTGTACCTGGTAATTATTTGATACCAATTCTGCAGCTTGTTGTGTCTACTGAATTTCCCTCCTGGAGGATTTTTTTCTCGTGTGTTTGTAATTTTGAAATGTGAGCTCATCTTGCAAAGGGTTTTATCTTTGTTATTCCCAGGAGACCTGGATTGAATTTCTTCTGCCAACCTGTCGCAATATCACCATTCCATGACTAATCTACATTAGTTTACAGACTTTGGGGAATTCCTAGACTATATAGATAATAATAAAGAAGAAAGGCAGTTACCATAAAGATAATTGATGTCCTTGAAGTAAAGAACGTAACAAATAAAATAGAAAGATTATTCAAATAAATAACTTTTGAAAACGTCTTTTTTATAAATGAAAAAATTAGTTACAGGTTGAAATAACAAATCATAGTCCAGGAAGAAAAAAAAACAACTGACACAGAATGGTAGACACAAATCTCTATCCCAGTTAAGAAGCAAAACACCAAAGTTAAAGAAAGCATTCTTTGGACAACCAGACAGAAAAAGCAAGTTGACTAAAAGGGGTAAAGTGGAGTTGAGAATCAAGCTTGTCTCAGACCTAAATCAAGGTTCAATGCCAGAAGACATTGAAATACTGTTGCAAATTTGAAAAGAAAGAAAATGTGACCCAAGAATATTATTATCAGTCAGGATATTGTTCAAATATAAGAGAAACAGACAGATATGCTATTTGCAACATTGGGAAAAATCAGGGAATATAAGACAAAGAACTTTTCTAGAAAAAAAGTTGATAAAATCTATTTTAATGATGGATCAAGACAATGAACTCAATAATGGGAAAGCATTGCAAGGTTTTTCAATGTTAACTTCAATTTCCTCATCTTTCTTTTTTTTAAAGATTTTATTTATTTATTTATTTGAGAGAGAGAGAGCACAAGCGTACAAATGGGCAGGTGTTGGGGGGAGGGAGGGAGGGACAGGGAGAGAGACAAGCAGACTCCCTGCTGAGTGTGGAGCCTAATCCCAGGACCCTGAGATCATGACCTGAGCTGACGTCAGATGCTTAACCAACTGAGCCACCCAGGTGCCCTTATCTTTCTATAGTAAAATGTTGAGCAAAAGTGTCCCCCCAAAGTAGCTAAAATATGTAATTATTTCAATTATTTAATGTTTTTATCAGCCCTTTTCTTAACATTGAAGAGATCGTCTGGGAAATAATAGCTCTTCCAATGGAGAAATATTTACTGAAGTTCAACCATTTCTTCAATTTTACTTTTTTTTAAAGTAAACTTTACTCCTAACATGGGGCTCAAACTCACCATCCCAAGATCGAGAGTCCCATGCTCTATGGACTGAGCCAGCCAGGCACCCCTCTTCAATTTTACTTTAATTTCCTTTTTTGTTGTTGTTAATTACCAAGAAAAAAATTAAATGGAAGAAAGTAGTAGAAATTATAAAACAAACACCTATATTCCTACCACTCAGAATTAATAATTATAAGTGTGTCAACTTTTATTCATCTTCTTAGGAAATAAAACATTAAAAAGAGAAAACTAACATCCCTTTCAGCCACCATTCCCAGTCCCATCCCTCCCACGCAGAGCAAAAACTTTTCATTCAGTTTAGATAGAGACAAGTCAGTAACTGATATACTGATTGCTTTGTGTAAACAATCATTTTTTATTTATATAATGGTAGCACATCAAACATAGTGCTCTGCATCTTGTTTCTATCATTCTACATTGCAGAGTGAGCTGCACACAGAGCTATTTTCTTCCTCTTAACTGTACAAATTGCACTGTATGACTATCCCACATTTATCCATTCCACTATTTTATTTTATTTATTTGAGAGAAAGAGCAAGAGTTGGAGGAAGGGGCAGAGGGAGAGGGAGAAGCAGACTCCCCGCAGAGCAGGGAACCCAACACGGGGCTCGATCCCAGGACCCAGAGATCATGACCTGGGTTGAAGGCAGATGCCACCCAGGCACCCCTAACCATTTCCACTATTAACGAACACTTAGATTGTCACTCTTTGTTTTTTGCTGTTACAAACAATGCTCCCATGAACATTCTTGCACATGTGTGGAAGTTTCTCAGTATACCTAGAAGTATATGGTTGGATTATATGAATAGGCTCATTTTCAGTTTCATTAGATACTGTCAAATTGCTCTTCCAAATGACCACGTATCAACACATCCAACCCTCTCTCAAGTGGTGTGACAGAATACCATTTTCTCCATATCCATGCCAATACTTGGCATTTTGGACAATCTAAGTGAAATATTACCTTGTTTTGTATTCACCTATTACTAATAGTTTTGGGACTACTTATAAGATGGCTCAATCTTTTAGATTGATTCTTCCTTTTATAAAAATCAAATTTCCTCTTAAAAAAGTTTTTTTTTTGGGCACCTGGGTGGCTCAGTCGTTAAGCGTCTGCCTTCGGCTCGGGTCATGGTCCCGGGGTCCTGGGATCGAGCCCCGCATCGGGCTCCCTGCTCGGCGGGAAGCCTGCTTCTCCCTCTCCCACTCCCCCTGCTTGTGTTCCCTCTCTCGCTGTGTCTCTGTCAAATAAATAAAATCTTTTAAAAAAAAAGAAGTTTTTTTCCAGGCACCTGGGTGGCCTCCCTGCTCACTGGGGAATCTGCTTCTCCCTCTGCCCTCTGCCCCTCCCCCTGCTTGTGCTCTCTCTCGCTCTCTCAAATATATAAAAAAAAATTTTTTTCTTCACATCACATTTTGACTGGTACTAAATTGCTACTCCAGATGACTTTTGGTTACTATTTGCCTGGTATATCTTTTTTTATTTAATATTTAGGTTTTCTATGTTATTTTACACGTGTCTTTTATAAATTTCATATTGCTGGATGTTTGTATATGAGCGTGATTTTAATCCAAGATGAGCTTTTAAAAAATTAGTGTATTTAACCCATTTTATTTTATGGTAATTTCTAAAATATTTTAATTTTGACCATTTTATTTAGTTTTCTATTTAATGTATCTTCTCCTTTTTATTTCCCCATTGCCACTTTCCTGCCTTCCACTGGATTGATCAAGTTTCTTTATTCAAATTTTTTTCTACTCAACTTTCAATCGTCAAGTGGCTACCTTTAAATTATTACACACATAATTGAACTTTTTCTCTAATAATATCCAGAGTTAATATCTATACCTTCCCCTTGAACAGACAAGATCCCAAGATCCTTAAAATGTTTTTACTTCCTTTTGCTGAGTGCTCACCTACCTCAATAAAACATAGCTACCATGTTGATACGAGTGGAATTTCAGTTCATGACTACTTTAAAATGTTTTAATCTAATTAACATTAGGCAGTTAAATTCCCTAATGCATTTGCTTACTATTTCTTATTGCCCTCATTGTTCCCTACTATGTTCATTTTTCTTCTTATGGAACACATCTTCTAACCAAAACTGACTACAAAATGATGCACTCCGTAGGTGTATCCTTTGCATGCACCTAGATTGGAGCGCTCCTAGGGTGAGGCAGATGTTTCACTTCTGGATGAAACTGCACCTGGGCTCGAGTCCCCAGAAAATCTAACAAAAAGTAGTTATTTCAGAGTGAGTCTATGGGTGTCAAATTTTCCAAGTTTCCTGTGTACCTCTATTTGTATTTTCTCCACAAATTTGAGTGGTGGTTTGGCTGGAATAGAATTCCTAGTTGCAACATTTATTTTCCTTTCAGCACTTTGAAGAAATTGTGAAGTTGGAAAGTATAATTCTGTCTTAAAGAAGAGAAAGGTGACATGAAAAAAACCTAAGTCCTTGTTGAAGGAAGCAATTTTATGGATGTAAAAATACTTTGTATAGGAGTTGTAACATTACTTGCCATTCTCTACACTGATAAGAACTGAAAGATACAAAATATTTACAACTCAGCCACCTAAAGAAAGAGCCATGATCAGAGTAAAAGGTTTCAAGTTAAAATTGGCATGCTCTGTTTTCTATCATAATTTATATGTGCTTCTTAGCAGAGACAGTGTCTCCTCGAGATGTCATATTGTTTTATGTCAAATCTATTCTTCTTACATGTGAAAATCCCCTCACCCCAATGTTTGGGTTAACTCCAAAGCTCATAAAACATGTTTTAAAGAATTGCATAAAATCAAAACATCAAATGTAAGAAATATTGATCCATAATATATGCTTACTGTTATTCACTTAAAAAGTTTTTTTAAAAAATTATAAATGGTCTCATTTTATTTATGCATTTCCTTTGATCTTCCCTCCAATGAATAGATAATTTGTATAACTCCTGGGCAGAGACTGCAGTTCAGTTTTCCGATCTCCCTATGCTATCAGGCTTGAGTTTAGGTGCTGTGGCTGGCTCAGTCAGTGGAGCGTGCGACTCTTGATCTCAGGGTTTTAAGTTCAAGCCCCATGTTGGGTGTAGAGATTACTTAAAAATAAAATATTTAAAACCAAACAAATAAGCTTGAGTTTAAAGGTACATCATGAAGTTTTCTGGAAAAAAAAAAAAAAAGAACACACCACGAAGCTCCTTTTTTCCCACATGCTTCACTGCATTCTTGTGTCTCTTGTTGCTGATAAAAGGTCAGATGCCAATCTGATTCTCATTTTCTCAGGAATCTGCTTTTTCTCTCTGATAATTTTAAGAATGTTTTTATTTTTCATGCTCTGCAATGTCATTACATGACTTTGTATAGGCTTTTTCTTAAGTATTCTCTTCAGTAATTGTCTCCAAACCTGTAAACTACAAACAAAATTCAAGGTGTTTTAAAAAAAAAAAGGGTGGGGGGCGCCTGGGTGGCTCAGTCGTTAAGCATTTGCCTTCGGTTCAGGCCATGATCCCGGGGTCCTGGGATCGAGCCCTGCATCAGGCTCCTTGCTCAACAGAGAGTCTGCTTCTCCCTCTTCCTCTGCCACTTCCCCAGCTTGTGCTTGCTCTCTCTGTCTCAAATAAATATATAAAACCTTTTAGGGGCGCCTGGGTGGCTCAGTTGGTTAAGCGACTGCCTTTGGCTCAGGTCATGATCCTGGAGTCCCTGGATTGAGTCCCTGGATCGAGTCCCGCATCGGGCTCCCTGCTCGGCGGGGAGTCTGCTTCTCCCTCTGATCCTCCCCCTCTCATGTGCGCTCTCTCATTCTCTCTCTCATTCTCTCTCTCTCAAATAAATAAAATCTTTTAAAAAAAAATTTTTTTTTAAATCTTTTAAAAAACAAAAACAAACAAACAAAAAACCAGGGGTACCTGGGTGGCTCAGTAGGTTGAGTGTCCAACTCTTGATTTCAGCTCAGGTCTTGATCTCAGAGTTGTAAGACTGAGCCCCTCATTGGGCTCTGAGCTAGGTAGGGAGCCTGCTTGAGATTCTCTCTTCTTCTCCCTCTGCTCCTTCCCCCGACCCCCACCAGCACTCATGTGCTCTCTCTCTGTCCCAAATAAACAAACAATAAGAGTATGCTAAAACTTATATGAAGGAGAAAGGTCCATGAATGGCTCAGATAACCTTAAAAAAGACGAGTAAATGGAGAAAAGGAGGCTCGCTCTACCAGATATTAAGACATATTGCAAGGCCATATAATAGGGTATCGGTGCAATAGACAAATGGAACAAAGCAGAGAACTCTAAGAAGGACCCATTTATAAAGAGAACTTGATATGCAATTTTTTTTAATGATTTTTTATTTTTATTTTTTTATTAGGCAGGGAGAGAGTACAAGCAGGGGGAGCAGCAGGCAGAGGGAGAGGGAGAAGCAGACTCCCCACTCAGCAGGGAGCCCGATGCGGGACTCAATCCCAGGACCCTGGGATCATGACCTAAGCCGAAGGCAGACGCTCAACCGTCTGAGCCACCCAGGCACCCCCTGATATGCAATTTTTAAAAAGGCATCACAGGGGCACCTAGGGGGCTCAGCCAGTTAGGCATCCGACTCTTGATATCAGCTCAGGTCTTGATCTCAGGGTCGTGAGTTCGAGCACCAAATTGGGCTCCACACCCTACTTAAAAAAAGAAAAATAAAAAATAATTTTAAAAAGTATCACAAATGAATGGGGGAAAGAAGAGATCATTTATTAGGTGAGGTTGGAAAAACACATGTGGAAAAAAATAAAACTGGATTGCTACCTAACAATCCTCTGAAGGGTGAAATCCAGACCAGTTAAGGAACTAAATGTGAAAGTAAAACTATAAAGCAAAGTGACAGGGGAAAACTTAAACTAAACTTCAAAAGCACAAACTGTACAGGAAAACAGACAAGAATTTCACAACATCAAAATTGTTTCTATCCACGAAAGATACCACATAGAGTTAATGGGTGACAAAGGAAGGAGGTATTTGCGTTGTCTAAAGCATAATAGGGGATTGCTATCTAAAGTATACAAGGACCCAAGGGCCATCTTTCTGTTCAGCCATTCTCAGCATGGCTTTTGTCCCCGGGTGGCTGCAAGATGGTCACTGCAGCTCCAGACAGTTGATCCTCACACAGCTACATCCAAACTCAGGAAAACTGTCGTTCTCTACATCTCCGGGTATTGTGGAGAAACACCTTTCATAGACGTCTCCTAGCAGAACTCCCCTGTGAGGTCCCATTGATCGGGACTGGGTCACACATCCCTGCCCCGCTGCAAGGGTGGCCTTTGTGGGCATTCTCAGCATGTGTGGTGGAAGACAGACTGGCCGGCAGGAAGAGGGCTGAGAACTGCCGTTGCAGGAGTCACAGAGAAAGCTGCCACGTCTCCCCTCTGTTTTCTCCACTCTCATGTCACTCCTATGAGGCTGACATCAGCACTTCTTCATGGACTCCATAGCCTTGCATCACCTCCAATGATACTAATTATACTTATTCTAAAGGCTTGTTCCAATTCTATTAGCTACGTTTTGAGTGAAGTTCTGGTTTTTTACTCTATTTCAAGTGAAGTTCTGTGTTTTACTCCAATATACTACTCCCATATCTAGGGACTCTTTACCATAGGTCCATTTTTTTCCCACTAAGATCCCTACTAGATTTAAACTTTCTCTACTTGGGCAGCTGACCTTGGGGTTAGGGATGTAGCTGAGGAAGTTACAGATTTGATTGTTGGGGCTTATACCCTACGTGGTTTTCAGTGACACTGAAAGATGGGTAGAATATGCTACAAGGAAAAATGCCTCAGCAGCTAGTTTTCCAGACTTAAGTGCTCCTCATTTGTCTTTGGTATTGCCAACCACCTGAGACACTGCCTGAGCTCTGAGATACTGCTCCTATGTGGAGATAGTGCTTGCAATTGTGTGAACTACAGAAGGAAGGATGGAGTGGGGTACAGGGAGAATAGGCCTGGAGGCTTTGACTGTAATACCCAGCTCCCATTGTGAGGCTTCCTTTTGCTCCCAGTTTCCACCACCTCCCATCTGAGATAGAAGCCCCCACTTCTTGTCCTACTATACAACGGATTCCCACATGCACACTGGACTGCCATTACCTTCTTTAATTCAATCCCACCTGATTTTAGTTGGGAATTCCTCATGATCTCTAAGAATGCATCTTGTCTTAGAGCTCATCTATGAATACATTAAAATTCTTTTTCCCTATCATTTCAAGAGTTTGGGGAAAATGACTGAAACTGCAAGATGTGCTCAGTTCACCATCTTGGACCAGAAACTCTTCCATAAAATTCAAGTAAAATACTATTTTTGTTTTTAAAAAATCATCATGTCTGTTTCATTTATGTATTTTCTTCTACCTGTCCATCCATCCATTCATCCATCCACCCATCCAACCATCCATCCTTCTATCTATATATACATAAAGGGAAAGATATCTGGAATTCTTTTAACTTAATATTAAAATGGTTATTTCTGGGTGGTGGAATTTAAAGGTATTTTCTAATTTTTAACTGTTTTTCTGAATTTATAATAAATATGTATCATTTTTACAAATAAATTCATTCTTTTTTTTTAAGATTTTATTTATTTATTTGAGAGACAGAGAATGAGAGAGAGAGAGCATGACAGGGGGAAGGGTCAGAGGAAGAAGCAGACTCCCTGATGAGGAGGGAGCCGGATACGGGACTCGATTTCCGGACTCCAGGATCATGACCTGAGCCGAAGGCAGTTGCTTAACCAACTGAGCCACCCAGGCGCCCACAAATAAATTCATTCTTAAAAGCATGTTAAGTGTAGTTGTCTTTCAGTGTTACATGTAACTTAATCTTGCCCATCTGCATTTCCCAGTTTCAACAGTGTACCTACGTTTTATTATAATGTTAAGAAAAAGTTCAAAAGGTGAAATCGGCAGTCATCAGGACCAGTAAGTAGTTCAGTGGTACCATCAAATATACTGAAGAGGGGACACCTGGGTGGGGCATTTGGTTAAGCAGCTAACTCTTGGTTTCAGCTTAGGTCATGATCTCAGGGTCGTGAGATCAGGCCCCACATCGGACTCCACACTCAGTGTGGAGTCCGCTTAAGACTCTCTCTGCCCCTCCTCCCTCAAATAAATAAATAAATCTTTAAAATATGTGTGTGTGTGTGTGTGTGTGTGTGTAATACACAGCTCCCATTGAGGATATGAGGAGTATTGTTGTTTTCAAATAGGAGTGGTTTGAGTCATCATATTTGGGTCTAAGTAATGAAAGGGATTAAACCATGTACACGTAGGAAACACCCATATCAGGACTTTCACAGTTGAGTTATAAGTGCAGTCAAGTCACTCTTCTAAAAGCCCCTTCTCTGTGAAGACCAGATGCAAAAGAGAGAGTTCAGAAGGAACTGGTCCAAATGACCAACAACTGATGAATGGATAAAAAAATATGGTCTATCCATAGAATAGAAAATTATTCAGCAATAAAAAGGAATGGAGTATTGATACATGCTACAACATGGATGAACCCTGAAAACAGTACACTGAGAGAAGCCAGTCATAAAGACAACATATTGCATGATTCCATATATGAAATGTCCAGAATAGGCAAATGTCTAAAGACAGAAAGCAGATTGTTTCCAAAGGCTGGGGGTGTTGGAGGGAAAAGGGGAGAGACTGCCAATGGGTGTGGGGTTTCTTTGGGGGATGATGAAAATGTTCTAAAACTGATTGTGGGGATAGTTGCCCAACTCTGAATATACTAAAAACCACTATTTTACACCTTAAATGGGTGAATTGTATGGTATGTGAATTATATTTCAATAATGCTGTTTAAAATAAAAAAACTGGGGCCACCTGGGCAGCTCAGTCGTTAAGCATCTGCCTTTAGCTCAGGTCGTGATCCCAGGGTTCTGGGATCGAGTATTCAGTCAGGCTCCTTGCTCGGCGGGGAGTTTGCTTCTCCCCCTGCCTGCAGCTCCGCCTGCTTGTGCGCTCTCTCTGACAAATAAATAAATAAAATCTTAAATAAATAAATAAATAGGAATACATTTTAAAAAATAAAAATAAAATAAACTGGTTGCTTACACATCTGCCTCTTTGTGAGAAGTATTCAGGTTTTTCCTTGGGCCTCTGAAATCACACTCTATCCTAGGAACATTTGTTTGGAAATGCATTTTGTGCGAGAACTGGGGCATTATTAGAATCACAACCATTTATAAAGGGCTTCATGATGTCCACAACTTGCTCCATGTGTTCCTCCTCCAAAAGGTGAACTGAAATGATTAAAAATATGGATTATGAGGGGCGCCTGGCTGGCTCAGTTGGTAGAGCATGCAACTGGATCTCAAGGTCATGGGTTTAAGCCCCGCACTGGGTATAGAGATTACTTTTTTCTAAATGGTGAAAATAAAGATTAAAAGAACAGGATTGGGGAGCGCCTGGGTGGCTCAGTCGTTGGGCATCTGCCTTTGGCTCAGGTCATGATCCCAGGGTCCTGGGCTCCTTGCTCAGCGGGAAGTCTGCTTCTCCCTCTCCCTCTCTGCCGCTCCCCCTGCTTGTGTTCCCTCTCTCACTGTGTCTCTGTCAAATAAATAAATAAAATCTTTAAAAATAAATAAATAAATAAATAAATAAATAAATAAATAAATAACAAAAAATAAGGGGCACCTGGGTGGCTCAGTCGTTAAGTGTCTGCCTTCGGCTCAGGTCATGATCCCAGGGTCCTGGGATCGAGCCCCGCATTGGGCTCCCTACTCGGCGGAAAGCCTGCTTCTCCCTCTCCCACTCCCCCTGCTTGTGTTCCCTCTCTTGCCGTGTCTCTGTCAAATAAATAAATAAAATCTTAAAAAAAAAAAAAAGAACAGGACTGGAAGTGCTGGTGTTATTGTAGTTAGAGGCTAGCAGTAAAGGACATGATGCCCTATCTGTCTTAGGAGCTCCTGAGCATGGCAGTGCTTATCAAGTAACTGATAGGGAAACTTTCCCATATATGACTTCAATTCACCCTCGAAACAACCTTTACTAGCAGGCACTACAGATCTTGGTTTTTGTTTTTTAGTTTTTTTAAAGATTTTATTTATTTATTTGACAGAGACAGACACAGTGAGAGAGGGAACACAAGTGGGGGAAGGGAGAGAGGGAGAAGCAGGCTTCCTGCTGAGCAGGAAGCCCAATGTGGGGCTCGATCCCAGGACCCTGGGACCACGACCTGAGCCGAAGGCAGATGCTTAATGACTGAGCTACCCAGGCGCTCCCAGATCTTGTTTTTATAGATGAGGAAACTGAGGCTAGCTTAGAGAAGCAAAGGAACTTGCCAAGAACCCATGGTCATGGAGTCAAGGAGACTGACAAGGTAAAGACTTAACTCACCTGAGGACATCTCCAAAAAACAAAGCAACGCACTCAGATATCACCCCTCAATGCCCATGTTCTTGGCAGCATCTTATCATTCAGGCATACGGCAGCTTTATCTTCTCTGAAAGTCACCATTTCTCCTGACTCTTTTTTACAGAGACAATTTTTCCTGACCTTTTCATTACCTGGATTCATCTGAAGAGCATTTCATTATCTGTTTTTGAAGAACCTTCTTAGCCCAATAATTTTCCTGTCTTTTCTTGAGGGCCTGGTGCAAGCCAGGGAATTCCAGGTACCTCTTCTCTATATTTGCTTCTCGCGACCTGATAAACATTTCTTCAAGGTATGGCAACACAGAACTACCAGCACATCGTTAGATCTCCGAAGTCTGGTCAGGGTCCTGGATATCTCAGGGAGGGTCTTTCAAACCCACGTATATTTTTAAGAATTAGAGGGAGTCTGCTGTTTGTTATAAAATGGAATTTACTGCTTCCATCAGTTTTGGCCATCTTTAGTGACTCCTATCCCATCCCCGCCACACACTGATATACACAGAGTCACAAGGTTGCATTGTGCACAATGCTTCTGATCAGCATACAGGACTGAGACCTACCTAACAGAGGCCGGTCCTCAGATAACTTCAGGACTTACACCCGGTTCTCCTGACTTCTACCTCAGGTTTACTCTGTGTTACTCCACACAGCATCTTATGTAGATGATTCACACATATAAGTGCAAACTCTTGACAGAGCTGCACGGTTACTAGACAAACAAGCATTCTGTGTTAGCCAGTAAATCACAAGCTACATTTTTAGAATGTTTCTCTTCTGACTTGGCTAACTCCACAATACATACAGGTGCCCAAATGCTGAACAAGAATTTTTTGTTGTCGGAATGAGTCTTCCTAGTAGAAATTATTCCTGGTACAAATGGTGGTAGTTTCTCCATTATACAATGTATAATGTAAATGTGTTTATAATCTGAATGGCTAATGACAGCCTTCCCTGATATCACATAGTTTCTCTTCATCCATCAGTTTAATCAGTCAATTAAAAGATAGAGATCTTAAATAGGACTCTTTGTACACCTGGGGTTATGATCCCATTTGGGGTCTATGCCTTTTCAAACCACCTCCTTAGAATCCTAAGCAGAGAGCAAAGAACAGAAATTCTATGCCATTAGTTTGTAGCCTACAGATCAGCAGATTGTAAAGATCCTCTACCTCTATTATTCCATTTAATCCTTCCAGCAAACCTATGGAAATAAAGATTATGTAACAAAAAGACACATTGCTAGAAAAGATCAGAGCTAGTATCCAAATCCAGGTATTTCCAACCTAAGAACTGATGCTCTTCCTACTACACCATGATTTAAGAGACAGACACATTCATGTAACAATATGACACAAACAATTATAGGATAGCTTCTCATAAGAGAAGTATAAATGAATGCTGCCCAACCCCCCTAATAAGGATCCTTATTAGCTGGTAGAAAATTGGGGAAGAGTTCAGGAGGAAATAGCAACTGAAAGAGGCCTTTAAGAATGGATAAAATGTTGGGGCGCCTCAGTGGCTCAGTCAGTTAAATGTCCGACTCTGGATTTCACTCGGGTTATGGTCTCGGAATCCTGGGTTGAGGTCCTGGGATCAAGCCCTGCTCAGCAGGCAGTCTGCTTGTCTGCCCCTCCCCCTGCTCACGCTCATGTGCATGCGCTCTCTCTCTGAAATAAATTTTTTTTTTTAAGATTTTATTTATTTGGGGCACCTAGGTGGCTCAGTCGTTAAGCGTCTGCCTTTGGCTCAGGTCATGATCCCAGCGTCCTAGGATCGAGCCCCGCATCGGGCTCCCTGCCCGGCGGAAAGCCTGCTTTTCCCTCTCCTACTCCCCCTGCTTGTGTTCCCTCTCTCACTATCTCTCTGTCAAATAAATAAATAAAGTCTTAAAAAAAAAAGATTTTATTTATTTGTCAGAGAGAGAGAGAGAGAGAGCACAAGCAGGGGGAGCGGCAAGCAGAGGGAGAAGCAGACTACCTGCTGAGCAGGGAGCCCAATGCGGGACTCAATCCCAGGACCCTGGGATTATGACCTGAGCCGAAGGCAAATGCTTAACAGACTGAGCCACCCAGGAGTCCCAATGAATAAATCTTTAAAAAAACGAATAAAATATTATTCAGTCCTGAAAATATAGCCATCAGATAAATTCCCCATGCAGATTTACAGGGGACTATCCTTCATACTCATACTTCTCCTGAAAATTCCTCAGTACTTCAGAGCCCTGCTCATTTTTTTTTTAAGTTTTTATTTAAAAATCTAGTTTACAAACAGTGCAATATTAGTTTCAGGTGTGCAATATAGTGATTCAACACTTCCATACATCACCCGGTGCTCATCACAAGTGCACTCCTTAATCCCCATCACCTATTTCACCCATCCCCCCACCCACCTCCCCTCTGGTAACCATCAGTTTGTCCTCAGTAGTTAAGAGTCTTTTCCTTAGTTTGTCTCTCTCTCTCTTTTTTCCCCCTTATTTGTTTTGCTTCTTAGATTGCACATATGAGTGAAATCATATGGTACGTCTTTCTCTGACTTATTTCGCTGAGCATTATACTCTCTAGTCCTATCCATGTCATAGCAAATGGCAAGATTTCATTCTTTTTTATGACTAATATTCCATGTATATGATGTATATGTATATATACACCACATCTTCTTTAACCATTCATCAGTCAATGGACACTTGGGTTCTTTCCATAATTTGGTTATTGTATATAGATAATGCTGTTATAAACAGCAGAGTGCATGTATCCCTTTGAATTAGTACTTTTGTATTCTTTGAGTAAATACCTAGTGGTGCAATTGCTGGATTGTAGGCTAGTTTTATTCCTAACTTTTCAAGGAAACTCCATACTGTTTTCCACAGTGGTTGCACCAGTTTGCATTCCCACCAACTGTGCAAGACGGTTACCTTTTCTCCACATCCTCGCCAACACCTGTTGTTTCTTGTGTTGCTGATTTCAGCCATTTTGACAGGTGTGAGGTAATATCTCGTTGCAGTTTTGATTTGCATTTCCCTGATGATGAGTGATGTTGAGCATCTTTTCATGTGTCTGTTGGCCATCTGGATGTCTTCTTTGGAGAAATGTCTATTCATGTCTTCTGCCCATTTTTAATTGGACTATTCATTTTGGGGGTTTTGAATTTTAAAAGTTCTTTATGTATTTTGGATTCTAACCCTTTATGAGATATGCCATTTGTAAATATCTTCTCCCATTCCGTAGGTTGCCTTTTGGTTTTGTTGATTGTTTCCTTCACTATGGTGAAGCTTTTTATTTTGATGTAGTCCTTTTTTTTCTTTTTTAAAGAGAGAGCAAGCGAGCATGTGTGAGCAGGGAGGGGAAGGGCAGAGGGAGAAGGAGAGAGAGCATTTTAGGCAGGCTGCACACTCAGCATGGAGCCTAACTCGGGGCTCAATCTCACGACCCTGAGATCATGACCTGAGCCAAAATCAAGAGTCAGATGCTTAACTGACTGAGCTACCCAGGCACTCCTTGATGTAGTTATAATAGCTTATTTTTGCTTTAGTTTCCCTTGCCTCAGGAGACATATCTAGAAAGAATTTGCTACAATTGATGTCAAAGAAGTTACTGCCTGTGTTCTCTTCTAAGCCTTTTATGGGTTCAGGTCTCACATTTAGGTCTTTAATCCACTTTGAATTTATTTTTGTGAGTGGTGTAAGTGTTCCAGTTTCATTCTTTTGCATGTTGCTGTCCAGTTTTCACAACACCATTTGTTGAAGAGACTCTTTTTCCCACTGGATATTCTTCCTGCTTTGTCAAAGATTAATTGACCATATAATTGAGGGTTTATTTCTGGGTTTTCTATTCTGTTCTATTGATCTATGTTTCTATTTTTGTGCCAGTGTCATACTGCTTTGATTACTACCTCTTTGTAATATCACTTGAAATCTGGAATTATGATGCCTCCCATTTTTTCTTTTTCAAGATGGCTTTGGCTATTCAGGGTCTCTCATGGTTCCATACAAATTTTAGGATTGTTTGTTCTAGCTCTGTGAAAAAATGCTGGTGGTATTTTGATAGGGACTGCATTAAATGTATAGGTTGCTTTGGATAGTATAGACATTTTAACAATATTTGTTATTCCAATCCATGAGCATGGAATGTCTTTTCTTTGTATCATCTTCAATTTCTTTCATTAGTGTTTTATAGTTTTCAGAGTACAGGTCTTTCACCTCTTTGGTTAGGTTCATTCTAGATATCTTTATTATTTTGGGTGCAATTGTAAATGGGATTGATCCCTTAATTTCTCTTTCCGCTGCTTCATTATTGGTGTATAGAAATGCAACAGATTTCTGTATATTGATTTTGTATCCTGCGACTTTACTGAATTTATCAGTTCTAGCAGTTTTTGGATGGAGTCTTTCAGGTTTTTTATAGAGAGTATCATGTCATCTGCAAATAGTGACACTTTTACTTCTTATCTATTTGGATACTTTTATTTTTTCTTGTCTGATTGCTGTGGCTAGGACTTCCAGTACTGTGTTAAATAACAGTGGTGAGAGTGGACATCCCTTTCTTGTTCCTGAGCATGAGGAAAAGCTCTTAGTTTTTCCCCATTTGAGGATGATACTAGCTGTGGGTCTTTCATATATGATCTTTAATATGTTGAGGTATGTTCCCTTTAAACCTTGGTTTAAAGGTTGAGGTTTTTATCATAAATGGATGTTGTACTTTGTCAAATGTTTTTTCTGCATCTATTGAAATGATCATATGATTCTTACCCTTTTATTTATGTGGTGTATCATGTTGATTTGTGTATACTGAACCACCCCTGCAACCCAGGAATAAATCCCACTTGATCACAGTGAATGACTTTTTAAATGCATTGCTGGATTCAGTTTGCTAGTATTTTGAGAATTTTTGCATCCATGTTCATCAGGGATATTGGTCTGCAGTTCTCTTTTTTAGTGGAGTCTTTATCTGGTTTTGATATCAGGTTAATGCTGGCCTCATAGAATGAGTTTGGAAGTTTTCATTTCTTTTCTATTTCTTGGAATAGCTTGAGAATAGGTATTAACTCTTCTTTAAATGTTTGGTAAAATTCACCTGTGAAGCCATCTGGCCCTGGCCTTTCGTTTGTTGGGAGCTTTTTGATTAGGATACAATTTCTTAGCTAATTATCAGTCTGTTCAAGTTTTCTATTTCTTCTTGTGTCAGTGTTGGTACTTTATGTGTTTCTAGGAATTTATCCATTTCTTTCAGGTTGTCCAATTTGTTGGCATATAGTTTTTCGTAATATTCTCTCACAATTGTTTGCATTTCTGTGGTATTGGTTATTTTTCCTCTCTCATTTGTGATTTTATTTATTTGGGTCCTTTCTCTTTTCTTTTTGATAAGTCTGGCTAGAGGTTTACCTACTAATTTTTTCAAAGAACGAGCACCTGGTTTCATTGATCTGTTCTATTGATTTTTTTTTAGTTTCTATATCACTTATTTCTGCTCTAATCTTTATTTCCTTCCTTCTTCTGGTTTTAGGCTTCCTCTGTTCTTTTCCTAGCTCCTTTAGGTGTAAGGTTAGGTTGTTTGAGATTTCTCTTGCTTCTTAAGGTAAGCCTGTATTGCTATATACTTCCCTCTTAGGACCAATTTTGGTGCATCCCAAAGGTTTTGAACCGATGTGTTTTCATTTTCATGTTTCCATGTATTTTTTAGTTTCTTCTTTAATTTCTTGATTGACCCATTCATTGTTTAGTAGCATGTTTTTCAACCTCCATGTATTTGTGGTCTTTCCCAATATTTTCTGGTGGTTAACTTCTAGTTTCATAGCATTGTGGTCAGAAAAGGTGCATGGTATGACTTCAATCTTCTTGAATTTGTTGAGGCCTGTTTTGTGGCCTAATATGTGATCTATTCTGGAGAATGTTCCCTGTGAACTTGAAAAGAATGTGTATTCTGCTGTTTTAGGATGGAATGTTCTGAGTATATCTGTTAAATCCATCTGGTCCAGTCTGTCATTCAAAGCCATTGTTTCCTTGTTTATTCTGTGTTTAGATGATCTGTCCATTGATATAAGTGTGATGTTAAATTCCCCTATTATTGTATTATTATTGATTAGTTCCTTTATGTTTATTAATCATTTAATGTATTTGGGTGCTTCCATGTTGGGTGCATAAATATTTATAACTGTTATATCTTCTTGTTGGATTGTCCCCTTTATTATTTAGTGCCATTCTTTGTCTTGTTACAATCTTTGAGTTAAAGTCTGATTTGTTCAAAAAAAATGAAAAAGTCTAGTTTGTCCAACGTAAGTATTGCTACTCTGGCTTTCTTTCATTCTTCCTTCCTTTCAAGATTTTATTTATTTATTTAAGAGTGAGAGAGAGCACAAGCAGGGGTTGGAGCAAAGGGAGAGAGAAGCAGACTCCCCACTGAGCAGGGAGCCCAACATGGGGCATGATCCCAGGACGCTAGGATCACAGCCTGAGCCAAAGGCAGACGCTTAATTGACTGAGCCACCCAGGTGCTCTCTGGCTTTCTTTGGACATCCATTTGCATGATAGATGTTTCTCCATCCCCTCACTTTCAATCTGCAGGTGTCTTTAAGTTTAAAGTAAATCTCTTGTAGGCAACATATAGATCGGTCTTGTCTTTTTATCCATTCTAACATCCTATGTCTTTTGATTGGAGTTTAGTCCCTTTACATTCAAAGTATTTTTTTTTAAGGTTTTATTTATTTGACAGAGAGAGACACAGTGAGAGAGGGAACACAAGCAGGGGGAGTGGGAGGGAGAAGCAGGCTTCCCAGGGAGCAGGGAGCCTGATGCGGAGCTCGATCCCAGGACCCTGGGATCATGACCTGAGCCAAAGGCCGACACTTAATGACTGAGCTACCCAGGCCCCCCTCAAAGTAATTATTGATAGATATGTACTTATTGCCATTTTATTCTTGTTTTGTGGTTGTTCCTGGAGATTTTCTGATCCTTTTCGGACTTTGTCTCTTTCATGTTTTGCTGATTTTCTTTAGTGATATATTTGAATTTCTGTCTTTTTATTCTTTGCATGTTTATTAGTGGGTTATGATATTATATGGTTACCATTAGGTTTGTATATAACCTCTTCTGCATATAGCAGTCCAAATTAACCTGATGGTCGTTTAAGTTTGAACCCATTCATTTCTCCTCTTTCCTCATGTTTTAGGTATATATTATTATATTTTATATCCTTTTGTGTGTGAGTTCCTTGACTGATTTTTTACAGAAATATTCATTTTTACTGCTTTTGTGTTTCCCAATTTTATACTGTCACTTTTGGTCTCTTCTTGAGCCCTGCTCCTCTTCAGAATTCTCTGCACTTCATCTGCAAATGCTCCCTAAGCCCTACCTCAAACCAAATTTCCATTATAATTTTTCTTCAGGACACCTCGGGTTATCCTTGTTTACAAATAGACAATTAGCTTGGAGGCATAAGGCTCATTAGAACTTTTCATTATACTCATCCCCTGCATTCTGATTCATTTGTATCTACTTAATATTGTCTAACCTCACTTATACTTTACAAGATTTCTTTCACAACCCTTATAAATATGGCCTGGTCTTTATTCCTCTTCAATAACAATTTCTAGTCTAAAAGCTAAAAGCAATAGAAGCAAGCATTTATTTATATCAACTGAATAAAGAAATTTAATATCAATTGAATAAAGAAATCCAACAACAAAACTAAAAAACAGGCTGCAATGTTTACATTTCCTTGGATGATTAAATGTTAACACACAAGTTTAGTAACTTGTTTAATAACAGTAAAATGGTAACATTTTCACTAAGATTTCTCTGAATTAACAATGGGAAATTAACATTAGAAGGGATCTCATCTTTATTGAGTTTACATACCTTTGAGGTGCAAACAAAATATGCCAAATATTGCCCTAGATGTTTGTATTATTGATAACAGAATAACTGTTATATGCTAGGCACTGTGCTAAGATTTCATTTAATTTCATAAGACCCTATAAGGTCTTATAAGGTAATACTAGTGCCTTTTTTACAAGTGAAGAAATTGAAATTCAAAGAAGTTATTTGCCCAGAGTTACACCGTTAGTCAGAGTCAGGATTTGAACCCAAATCACTCTGATGATGAAACTTCTTTCAACTATACAATGCCACTTTCATCTCCCAATCCTGCACAAAAAAAGGAGGTCAAATTATCAAACCAACATGAGATTTTCCAAAAATTATCAATTATCTCACAATATCTCCACATGTGGGATCATGGTTAGTCACTGATAAAATCTGCATCTGAATTCCAGAAAAGCAACCAGAGAAGATTATTAGGCAACCCTAACACATGCCTCCTACCTGGTATTACAAATCTGTCATCCAAAGGCCAGTCCTGGTGGAAAAGCTTGATTTGGCCTTGGTAAGGAGACAACAGAGCCTCAGGGTCACCCTAAAGGCCAGTTTTCCCTGATATAATAGCATTGCTCAAAATAATTCCATTATTGCATTGGGTAGAGGTCTTCTGTTAGAAATTATCAGAATAAAGGGATTCCATTCTAAAAGAAAGTGAAATTCTTTTTTTTAAAGATTTTATTGGGGCACCTGGGTGGCTCAGATGGTTAAGCATCTGCCTTCGGCTCAGGTCATGATCCCAGGGTCCTGGGATCGAGCCCCACGTTGGGCTCCCTGCTCAGCGGGGAGCCTGCTTCTCCCTCTCCCTCTGCCTCTCCCCTGCTCATGCTCGCTCTCTCTCTGTATCTCTCTGTCTCAAATGAATAAATAAAATCTTTAAAAAAAAAAAGATTTTATTTATTTATTTGAGAGAGAGCGAGAGCCCAAGCAGGGGGAGGGACAGAAGGAGAAGGAGAAGCAGACTCCCTGCTGAGCAGGGAGCCTGATGTGGGACTCGATCCCAGGACCCTAGGATCATGACCCAAGCCAAAGGCAGACGCTTAACCAACTGAGCCACCCAGGCGCCTCAAGAGCTTTTGTTTTCGTTGATGTTTGATTTGTTTCATGTACTTCAACTGCTAGATTGTCGTTTTATTTCTCATCTTTTTCAGATCTAAAAATAACACAAACCTATAAAACATTAATTATCTAAAATACTTTTAATAAGCAAAATTACATTTTAGCTGCAGGGGGCCAAATTATGCACATAGATTAATTACTCCTTCCACAAACACAATATCAAGGAGGGCGACCTAGGCTGAATGCTTTAACATATCACTCAGATTGTTCAGACAAAAAAAATTCTGTGTAAAATATAATTTTCAAAAACATATCAAATCAGCTATATCAATTGTGAAATATAATTTCAAAATGGTGTAAAAACACCAATTCTTTCTTGTAATACAAATGGTACACATCAAATCAATACATTGTACACCTTAAACTTACACAATGTTATATGCAAATTCTATCTCAGGAAAGCTGGGGAGAACTATAACAAAGACTATGAGTGCCATCACTATGTATCATTACCATATCCCAAGAATCTGTGACTCTCCCTTAATCACTGTTTTCATATTTACACTTTTGGTGGTTATCTGTCAATGTTACTTGAGGTCAGCGTCCTTGTCTTATCTTTGGTTCCCCGAGCTCTAATACAAAACCTGGCACAAAACCTGCTCTATTAAAACAACAACAACAACAAACAAACAAACAAAAAACTCCTGCTCTACAAATGGTGACTGAATTGAAACAAACCTCCTTTACACATCTTTGAGGCACAAATGAAACAATGTATGCAAAAGTGCTTTGGATACAACACTGGATTTGTCAATGATTTTTTTAATATGACACAAAAGGCACGCACAGGCAACAAAAGAAAAATAGACAAATTGGACTTCAGGAAAATCTAAAAATTTTGTGCACCAAAAGATACTATTTTCAAATTGATGGTTACTGGAGGGGAGGTGGGGGGGAGGGTGGTTTAAACAGGTGATGGGAATTGAGGAGGACACTGGTTGTGATGAGCACCAGGTGTTCTATCTAAGTGATGAATCACTATATTCTACACCTGAAACTAATATTGCACTGTATTGTAACTACCTGGAATTTATAATTAATTAATTAATTGAGAGAGAGAGAGATTGAGAGCATGGGAGGGGGAGAGGGAGAGACAGAATCCCAAACAGGCTCCATGCTGAGCACGGAGCCTGACCCAGGGCTTGATCTCAAACCAAGAGTCAGATGCTTAACCGACTGAGCCACCCAGCCACCCCAATAGCTGGAATTTAAATAAAAACTTCAAGGGCAAAAAAAAATCCAAAACAAAAGATACAATTATCAGAGTAAAAAAAGCAACCCACAGAATGGGAGAAAATATTTGCAAATCAAATATCTGATGAGATTAATTATCTAGAATATATAGAGAACTCCTAAAACTCAGTAACAACAACACAACTTGATTCAAAAATGGGCACAAGGCATTTCTCCAGAGAAGATATACACATTGTCAACAATGTACGTGAAAAGATGTTAAGCATCACTAATCATTACAGACATGCACATCAAAACAACGAGATACCACTTCACGCCCATGAGGATGTCCACTATCACAAAAACAGAAATAACAGTAGTTGGCAAGCATGGGGAGAAATTAGAACCCTGGCGCACTGTTGGTGGGAATGTAAAATAGTACAGCCACTGTGTCATATAGTATGGTGGTCCATCAAAAAATTAATAGAATTGCCATTTAAGCCAACAATTCCACTTCTAAGTATATACCCCAAAGAACTGAAAGCAGTGTCTCAAACAGATATTTGTACACCCATTATTCACAATAGCCAAAACATAGAAGCAACCCAAGTGTCCATCGATGGACACTTAGATAAGCAAATCACAGTATATACACGCAATGGAATATTATTCAGCATTATAAACGAAGGAAATTCTAACATATGATATAACATGGATGAATCTTGAGGACATTATGCTAAGTAAAATAAACCAGCCACAAAAAGATACCACATACTGCATGATTCTACTTATATGAGGTACTTGGTCAAAATCATAGAGACAAAGTAAATTGTAGTTGCCAGGGGCTGCGGGAGGGGTGTAGAAATGGGGGGGGTGTTCATTAATGAGTATACGGTTTCAGTTTTACAAGATGAAAAAATGTTCTGTGAATGGATGGCGGTGATGGTTGTACATTATGAATATATTTAATACTGTACAGTTAAAAATGGCTAAGATGGTAAATTCTATGTCATATGCCTTTTACCTCGATGAAAATGTTTTATTTTCATCATTATTTTTTTAAAATCAGGGGTGCCTGGCTGGCTCAGTCGGTAGAGCATGCGACTCTTTTTTTTTTTTTTTTTTTTTTAAAGATTTTATTTATTTATTTGTCAGAGATAGAGACAGCGAGAGAGGGAACGCAAGCACGGGGAGTGGGAGAGGGAGAAGCAGGCCTCCCGTGGAGCAGGGAGCCCGATGCGGGGCTCGATCCCAGGACCCTGGGATCATGACCTGAGCCGAAGGCAGACGCTTAACGACTGAGCCACCGACTTTTAATCTCAGGGTCATGAGTGCAAGCCCTGTGTTGGGCATGGAGCCTACTTAAAACAAGGAATTTTTAAAAAATTAAATATACTTTAGAAAATACAAAGTGCCATACAAGACTTGATTACCAGAATGCTACCAAGGAAACAGCATCTTCCTAATGTCTGACACCTCTGTAAGAAATGTTACTAGCACAGAGAAATCAGAGTATCACTAAGGCCCATATCACATGTGGCCAAATTAACGGCACAATAATCATCCTTCACTTGGCATTTCTAAACAACCCCTTTCCCAAACAATGAGATGTCCCAGTTTAAAATACTACTATTTCAAGCATGAAGTCAAAATAATTAAACAAAAATCAATAATTACAAGCAAAATGGTATTTGCCAAATTATTTCCTAACCACTGAGTCACTGTATTTTTGCAAAGATAATCTCCACACAATCTGTAACAAAATAAAATAAACAAAATAAAATAAAATTCAAAATATGTTATGATTAACAATGCAGTGGGACATTTTCATAGTTTCCATATCATGTATGTAATGTAATACAAATCCTCCCAACATAATTTCATAATCTGTAGCTCAAGAAAAATCATGGACCTCCATCCCATTGAATAAACAATGGGAAAGAAAATAGACCAAAACAGACTTCAACCAGACACCACCTTTGATAGCCCATACTCAATTTGTACAAGAGAAGACTTGCTTAAAGGTATCAAAGTTATCTGTAGACAAATGAAACAAATTAGCCAGCTCTCTGCACTGCCTTTTGTCAGAGCCCACCTTCCCTTGGTGTCTAGGAGGACGACAAAGACAGCTGTGTAACATTTATTTTTTTTAAAGATTTTATTTGTCAGAGAGAGAGACAGAGGCAGGCAGAGGGAGAAGCAGGCTCCCCGCTGAGCAAGGAGCCCGATGCGGGACTCTTGGTTTCAGCTCAGGTTATGATCTCAGGGGCTGTGGGACTGTCCCCCCCCC
>NW_022589743.1:19038020-19247008 GCF_004348235.1 Phoca vitulina
CCCCCCCCCCCCCCCCCCCCCCCCCCCCCCCGCCTCAAGCTCTGCGCTCAGCAGGGAAATCTGCTTGAAAGTTTCTCTCCCTCTGCCCCTCCCCCTGCTCATGCTGGCTCTTTCTCAAAATAAATCTTTTCTAAAAATGGTTAAAATTTGCATTCCTTCTTGAATGTTAGTTTCATTGTTGATGGAGTTCTAGGTTGACATATTTTCCCTCAGCATTTGAGAGACATTATTTCCTTGTTTTCTGGCCTTTGTTACAGAAAAGTCAGCGGACAGGTGGCCCTTCATAGATAATGTCTTTTCTCTTGTTATCTTTAACCAGAGATCAGTTTTCACAATGATATGTGATTTATCTTTTACCCAGCCTGGTCTGAAGGATGCACACCTAATCTAAAAACTCATGCACTTTTCCGAATTCTATAAAACGTTTCTGTGGTTGTCTTCTCAAATATTACTCATCTGCTGTCCTCTCCACTCTATTCCTCTAGAACAGTCGTTCTCCATCAAGGATGATTTGGCAGTGTCTGGAGACACTTTCGGTGGTCACAACTGGGGGGAGGGGTGTCCTACCAGCATCTAGGGGGAAGCAGCCAGGGATGCTGCTAAACATCCTACAATGTACAGGGTGGTCCCTACAACAAAGAATTATTTGGCCCAAAATGTCAACAGCGTTGAGGCTCAGAGATCCTGCTCTAGAACTCCCACTAGATACATGTTGGAATCTTTCAATTAATCCTTTTTACCCACTTTGCTCCAGTCAAGGAAAATTGTTTAATAATCTCCCAATTCATTGATTCTCTTTTCAACATGTCCATGTTAGAGTTTCTATGTTTTATTTCAATAATCACATTTTCCATGTCCAAAACTCCTGTTAGGATCTTTTTTTATAAGCATTTATTGTATCGCTCTCTGCTTTGTTTCATAACTTTTGTTCTTTTTAAGTGGAATTATTCTTTTATTTATCTCTTTGAGCATATATCATTGTCCTATAAATTATTTTCAACCGATATAATTCATGTTCTGGATTTTTTTTTTCCTTTGGTTGTCCTTAGCATCAAGTTTCTCAATATCTTCAAATGATAGGTTTTACTTGAGTTTAAGGTTTAGTCTGCTGGTTTTTAAAATCTCTTCCTTTCCTTTGTTTTACCCCACTCTACCAGGAAGGCTTGCAGTTGTCTCTAATTGTTCCTCCTGGGCCTTCAATCAAGAACTAAGTCTTAGTGTTTTGAGCCTAGTGTTCTGATGCCCTCATATCACAGGTCCAGTTACTGAGCCAATGGGCTACTTAAGTGTTCTTCATTAAAAAAACAAAAACAAATTAAAACACACAAAACAAAACACCATGCTTTTCTCTCGCTGTCACTGGACCCAGTTTTTTTACAAAGCAATAGTCCCAGGCATAAAGTCAACCATTTTACCAGTCTGTTTTCACAAACTGACATCTCAGGCCCTGGCTTCACATCACGCTTCCAGCTCATCCGCCTCAGTCACGGAGCTCTCAACGAAGTCTGTTTTACCAACAGGGCTAATACTCCGAGCCACCCTGGTGTTAGACCCAGAGCCTGAGTCCCACAGCAATCTCCGCTCACCACTAGGGCTTTCTCTTACATTTTTTGTCACATAAGTTTATCTGGTTTTTTTTTTCTTTAACCATTTTCTCTTATTGCTGGGTGTTTGAGGCAGAGGAACTGTGTTGAAGCATGAACTCACTTTAATATCTCAATCACAAGTCATACTTTATTTTGGCATTTTTTAAAAATGAGAAATCTTGTAACCAGAAAAAAAAATCAGGTTTAAGTTACTTTTTACATTTACTCTCCACTATATATGTACCATAACAGAGGCAAATATATGATAGAGTTATGGATGCAAAGAGGAGGAAGAGCTGAATTCTGATAGAGGAAGCTAGGAAAGGCTTCTCATTTCAATCACTTGTTTGCCAGCATCCTAAAATGTTCTGTGGATTCACAGGAACCAGAAGGGAAGAAGGGAAACAAGTATCCAGGCCCATCTAATTAGCTTGTAAGAAAAGATCAGTGATGCAGCGCTGGGTAGAAAGGGCCTATCACAGATAAAGTGGCAGCAGTGCAGTGGGGGTGGGATGGGGGCATAAATACCAACTTCAGTTTGCTTCAGCCTATGGCTCTTTGGTCTGCTCTATTGTCATACATGGAAACTGAGCCAGTTTAGCAGTTCATTAAGAATCCTAAGAGAGAGGGGCGCCTGGGTGGCTCAGTCGTTAAGCGTCTGCCTTCGGCTCAGGTCATGATCCCAGGGTCCTGGGATTGAGCCCCGCATCAGGCTCCCTGCTCTGCGGGAAGCCTGCTTCTCCCTCTCCCACTCCCCCTGCTTGTGTTCCCTCTCTGGCTGTCTTCCTGTCAAATAAATAAAACCTTTAAAAAAAAAAAAAAACCATAAGAGAGAGATGATAGCAGATGGGGAAGCATCAACTAGCTGAGGGCTCAGAGACCGCAGTGGTGAGAATGAAGCAGAACAAACTTCTCATCAAGTAGGCCAAAAAAGAGGGTCAGTTCTGAGAGCTGGAGTATGGCAGAGAAGGTGGAAATAGGACATGGGCTCAGATACTAAAACTACACTAAAGTCAGAATGAGTTCAACAGCTGAAGGCAGGGAGGACATTGGTCCTGAGCCAGAGGTTTAGCTGGGTCTGTGGTTGAGAAAGAATGGCTGTCCCCCAGTAGTGGAGATTTGGGACCCAGGTTAGACAGGGAGCCATATCCGTCAGTCCATACATTAAGAACGTTAGATAGACCCTATCACCAACATGGATGAAGATCAATGGAATTAAACTTTAGATATTTTAGTACTATGCTCTAGTTCTATTTTTTAGTATTAGAAGTGGACATTAATTCACAGACAGCAAACTACAGAAACCTGCCTAGCTTCTCAAGAAAGAAGCAATTTGCATATACAAAGAGATACGAATATAAATTCAAGGTGTTTTGGGGCACCTGGGTGGTTCAGTCGTTAAGCGTCTGCCTTCGGCTCAGGTCATGATCCCAGGGTCCTGGGATCGAGCCCCGCATCGGGCTCCCTGCTCAGCGGGAAGCCTGCTTCTCCCTCTCCCACTCCCCCTGCTTGTGTTCCCTCTCTCGCTGTGTCTCTGTCAAATAAATAAATAAAATCTTTAAAAAATAAATAAATAAATAAATTCAAGGTGTTTTAAAGACAAGTTCAGTCCTTTTTCTCCTGACAATTTACTTAAAATATTAAAACTTTTAAACAACATGCCCAACATTAACTTTAAAAAAAAAAATAGCAAAAGAAATCTACTTCAGATCCAAATTTCTTGGTCAAGTAAAACTAAGGGATTGGTCACTAAATTATAAAAACAAATCCATGTATAACAATCTCAACTTCTAAATAAATGTTTCTTCTCACTAACTCCAAAAAATAAAAACTTTTATGAGTTGGCTTCACAAAGGTTGTGTCTGGACCAGAAATGCCCAATCAGAATATACATAAGCCCAAGGTGCTAGGTTTTGAGTGGTCAAGCACTATGGACAAGGTACTAGTTAGTTAGGCTGGTTGCCAGCAAGGTGAATTTCAATTTTTGCTTAGAAGTTTACCAGCAATGTCATATTAAATACCCATGGTCTCTTACAAACCAATCATTATTTTAAGTGTTTGAGGAGATTACATACCTTAAGTATTAATTTTATTCTTCACTTATCAAATACTCTGAGCCCATACTATGTACCTAAGCACTGTATCAAGCGTTAGATCTGGCTCTCAAGAAGCTTGCATGAATTTTATATATATATATTTTGCCATCAGTTATATTAATAAAAACATTAACAAAAAATTTAAAGTAAATTGCATGCTGTGTGCCAGATACTGTGCTGTTTTACACTTGATCTCACTAAATCCCATTTTCAGGGTGAGGAAACTTAGGTTTAGGGGTGAGCAGCTTGCCCAAGTTCACCTAGCTAGGAAGTGGTGCTGAAATTAGAACTCCAAACTGTTCCAGGGCCCCAAATCCTAACTACTGTGCATACTGTCTCTAGCAACAGTGCTATGACATGAAAGTGTCATTATTACCATAGAAGGTCAAAAGTGAAAAAGGAAAAAAGGACTGTAGATAAATAAGGAAGGACGTTCAAGACAACTAATTTCTTCCAAGGAGATGAGTGAGGAATGACTTTGTGAAGCAAGTGATACTTATACAAACTTTTGTGGGATGACTAGGATCTGGTTGTACAGAGAAAGGACAGAAGGACAAGGTGTAAGAAATATGGTCTGTACAAGGCACATTGCATCGGGAGTCAGATGGTCAGGTTTGACCTTCACTCCTCCCTTTCTTGGCTGTGCAACAAGAAGCAAACCACTTACTTCTCTAGGTTTTAGCTTATTCTTACATCAAATGTCCAGTTTGGTTCATTTAAAAAATTGTATGTTATATGCAGAAAGATATTCATAGCATAATCATTTATAAAAGTAAAATCTAAGAAACTTAAGTTATCAATAAACAAGTAAATAACTCAAATTATTATTCAGCTTTTCCTGAGAGTAACAACTGTAGAAACTGCAGCAACACAGAAAAATGTAACAAACTGCAAATTGTAAAATTATGTGCACTATTACAAATATACATATGAGGACATAAAGAGTAAAGGATAATATTCAGAAATAAAATTTGCAAAATAAAAATGCAAATACCAAATCCTAGACCTCTTAAAGTAAAAACCTCTGGGGATGAGACCTGAAAATATGTATTTTTAGAAGTTTTCTCAGTGACTCTGGTGTATACTCAGGATTAAGAGCCACTGACAGGATACCTAAGATTTCTTCCAACTTCGATATCTTAATTCTTTTTTTTTTTTTTAAAGATTTTATTTATTTATTTGAGACTGAGAGAATGAGAGAGAGAGAGAGAGCACATGACAGGGGTGAGGGTCATAGGGAGAAGCAGACTCCCTGCCGAGCAGGGAGCCCGATGCGGGACTCGATCCAGGGACTCCAGGATCATGACCTGAGCCGAAGGCAGTCACTTAACCAACTGAGCCACCCAGGCGCCCGATATCTTAATTCTTTAAGAACATTCCATATACCATGGCAAAGTAGACAAATGCTAAGAAAAGATTATAGAAATGTATAGGGAATAGTGATTAGTTTGGGGTAACTATACCACAGAATATATCAAAGATGGCATGAAGGTCACAAAAGGCTGAGGAGGCATTTGGACATTATGCTGTAGGTCATAGGGGGTTTTCTACGGCTTCTGAACTAGTAACAGAAAAAGCAGAACCAGCTCTCTGGATCTGTGGTCTTAGCAGCCTTGGGTCTTTGCTGCTTTTGATTGGCATCACTGGATTTAAAGGGCCCTCACTGGTGTCCAACCATGTCCCTAATCTTCTCATGAGCACAATCTAAGATAGCTCTTAGGGATGGCAGTGTCCTGGCATATTAGATGCCACTATATTCTCCCTCACCTGAGGCAGACATCACTAATCAATCACAGTACTCTTTCCCAATAAGCCTAGTCTGCCTCAAAATACTTCTCAAAATAGCCCTCCAGGAAAAGCCAGTAGACCCTACTGTAAATTGCAGAGATTTGCCATCTCCCTACTCTGAGCCTTAGGACCAGTACCTACCTCTTCAATATAGCTTAAAAATGCTCCAAGGGTTGCACAGGAACTCTGAGAGTTCTAACTAATTTTGTGTTAAGTAGGTCACAGGTTCAACTTACACCAAGAAAAAGAAAAAACAAAACCTGACAAACAGGTATGTAGTTCCTGGTTAAGGTAGTGAACTTCAAGGATTAAAAATAAGTCATATATGGGGCTCCTGGCTGGCTCAGTCAGTAGAGCACGCAACCCTTAATCTAAGGGTCTTGAGTTCAAGTCCCACACTGGGAGTAGAGACTGCATAAAAAAAAAAAAGATAAAATCTTTAAAAGGGGGGGCACCTGGGTGGCTCAATAGTTATGCCTCCAACTCTTGGTTTCCGCTCAGGGAATGATCTCAGGGTTGTGGGATCAAGTCCTGCATCAGGCTCCGTGCTCAGAGCAGAGTCTGCTTGAGATTCTCTCTCCCTCTCTCTTTGCCCCTCCCCCCACTTGTGCATGCTCTAAAATAAATAAATCTTAAAAAAAAAATCTTAGGGGCACCTGGGTGGCTCAATTGTTGAGTGCCTGCCCTGGGCTCAGGTCGTGATCCCGGGGTCCTGGGACTGAGCCCCTCATCGGGCTCCTAGCTCAGTGGGAAGCCTGCTTCTCCCTCTCCCTCTGCTGCTCCCCCTGCTTGTGTTCCCTCTCTCGCTGTGTCTGTCAAATAAATAAATTCTTAAAAAAAAAAAAGATTTTAAAAAATCTTAAAAAAGAATCATATACCCTAGACTTATACAATGTTATATACCAATTTTACTTCATTCTAAAAAATCATATAAAAACACAGACAAAAATTAGTTTATCTATAAAGGGGGTGGGAAGCTTTGGTCTCCTTCTTGGCAACATTAGACACCAGTAAGTACAAAACTTACAGAATATTGATGGGAAATCTTTATCCAGCCTAATTGTTTGAAGGCCAACAAAAAAATGTTCTCAAATATGCAAAGCCAAAAAATATACCAGCTATATACACCTTCCTCAAAAATGTACCTGATTATATCATCTAGCCAACCAACTAATGAAAAAAGAAAACACATTTTTTATTTGGAATTTGTGATTTTTTTTTTGGTAATTCCTTCAACTTTATTCTTTTTTCCAAAGGTTTTTTTTTGGCTCTTATAAGTTCTTTGCATTTCCACATAAATTTTAGAATCAGAAACAGGAAAAAGTCAAACTTTCAGTGACCTAGAAGATGTGATCTGGGAATAAAAGGCTGAGTGGCAAATTGAAAGGAAGCAAATGCTTAGTCAACCCTCCTGTCTGGGGCACGATGTCCTGGCTCCCTGGCTTAGCTTGCAGGGCAGAGAATGGAGTGAAGAGTTGGCCTACAAAAGGAAATGTAAGTTATGTAACTTTTTTTTTTTAAGTGGGCTCCATGCCCAACATGGGGCTTGAACTCACAACCCTGAGATTAAGAGTCATGTGGTCTACTGACTGAGCCAGCCAGGTGTCCCAAGGAATTTCTGGATATTAAAGGACTAAGAGTTAATATTTAAACTTTTAAAGCTAAATAAGTGTAGTAATTATGGCTACAAAGCTCGATTTAAATATGCCACAATTCATGAATAAGCCCACAATAATATTAACTAAAATGTAAACACACACACACACACACACACACACATATATAAAACTAAGAGGTTAGGTAGGAGAATGGGAAGAAATAAAAGTATGATAATTTTTTCACATTTAACAGAGTGAATCAATTTCATTTTTGATGAATTGATATATATATATGAACATTATTTAAAGATACAAAAAAGTAACCACTAATAATAGCAGAGAGCCTAATATACCAGAATATACTTAATATATCAGAAGCTGGAGAGAAATACCACAATATATAGAGAAATGTCTGGAAGAACATGCATCAGAATGTTAACATGCTCTGTCCGGATGATTGGATGGTAAGTTCCATCTTCTTCTTTAAGTTTTGACAGAGTCTGTTCTTCACCTCATGACCTTAGGGCTTGCTGCTCCCACTGTCTGTAACACTCTAGCCTATCTTCAAATGGCTAACTCCTCTGCTTGGCTGTCTCCTTCTCACTACTTAGATACAGCTCACAGATAATGAATTCATTTCCTCGGAAAGACCTTCCTTGATCATCCAGTCTAGAGCAGTGCCATCCCCACAAACCACTATTATTTTACCGTCTTATTACCATATTACCCTGTGAAGTGCCTTCACAGCACTTTATCAGTAACAAAATTCAAAATTATCATTTTTTTTTTTTTATCTTGCTAATCTCCCACACTAGCATGGAAGCTCCAGGAGGGAAAAGGCTTGCCTGCTTTGTTTTACTGCTGTCTTTATTTCTCCCCTAGGACCTTGAAGCACACCCTGGCACATAATATTCATTGAAATATGAATATGCATAAGTCAGTTTTGTAATCAGAAAAGAAAAAAGCTATTTTCGTTTGAGAAAAGAAGAGCAAAGAGAGTAAGTTGGTTGAAAAAGTGAAAGATGAGACCAGAAGATATTTTATGCACACTTAATTGGCAAAAAAATTTTTAAATGTGAGAACCAGAGAGTGGGAAGGGAGGGAAAAAATTAAAAATAAAAAATAAAATAAACAAAAATGTGAGAATGCTAAATGTTGAAAAGGATACTGATCATCTGAAACCCTTATGCATTGCTGGTGGGGTATAAACTGATCCAAATACTTTGGTAAACAATTTGGCATTCTTTTATCATTTGTGTATCCTATTACCCATCAATTCCACTCACTCCTAGAGAAACTCTTTCATATGTGCACCAGGAGACATAGGTTATAATGCTTACAGCAACACTGTTTGTAAAGGCAAAAGACTGGAATCCCAAATGTCCGTCAAAAGGAAAATGGATAAATAAATTCTGGCACGTCACACAATGGAATACTATACAGCAGTGGAAATGAATGCACTGCAGCTACACAAAACAACACGGATGAATCTTAGTATGACTTATCATCCCATGATTCCAATCTTATGAAGCTTAGAGACAAAACCATACAATACACTGTTTAGATATAAGTGGATGTATAATAAAACTCTAAAAGTAAAAGCAATTATATTTCAACTTAAAGAAAGCAAAAGTACAATAAACACGTTCACATATTCTTTTGTGTCAAATACTGTGTTAAAAAAAGGAAAGAAAAATAAGAAAAAATTGGACCTCACATTGGAGTTGATCATATCTATTTTTCAAATATAAATATTGTACCATTAGGAATTCTGGTTAGAAACAATGAATTCTTTTTAAAATAATATGTTAGTTCTAAAGATACAAAGTTTTAAAAGTTACATTAGGCTTCTGACTTAAAGCCAACCATATTTTACTCACAATTGCATTCCCTATATCTGGCATAGTAGGTCTTCAATTAATATATATTGCTCAATGGATGATAGGTGATACGTATTTGAAGCACTATTAAGAAAAACAGCTCTTTTTTATTAAGCTAGAAACTGTTTTAAACACTTCACAGGAAGTACCTCATTTAATCTTCCCAATAACCTTATGAGGTAAATTCCATTATTATCCCAAATTCTATGAGAATACAAAGAGAGCACCTACCTTGGCCCTGGAGAGTCCAAGATTAGAAAAACATCCTGGAGAGGAGCAAACTGAAACAAACTTGGGGAACACAATTTTCAATACAAAGTAATTTAAGTTAGATGCATCACCTTTTTTCTTTCACATGTAGATGCACTCTGTCAGCAATAAAATTAAGGCAATCCATTGGTTACTAACCAATAGATTGGTTAGGTTAGGTTCATGTAAATTTAAAACATTGTACCTGGTACTCTTTACAAATCTTTTTTTTAACTGTAATTTTTTAAAGATTTATTTGAGAGAGCGAGCACACAAGCAGGGGGAGCGGCAGGCAGAGGGAGAAGCAGACTCCATGCTGAGCAGGGAGCCCAATGCGGGACTTGATCCCAGAACCCTGGGCTCATGACCTGAGCTGAAGGCAGAGGCTTACCTGACTGAGCCACCCAGGTGCCTCTCTTTACAGATCTTAACTTCAAGAAAACATGTAAAAAGTACAGCACTAATTGAGTTGGAGAGAAGAAAGGAAATCACTAGATGCCATGTGGTTGCACATAAAGCTTATTAGTGAAAGAGTTGCAGGGATGTAAAGTATAATACATTGGCAAAGTGAGAGTTCATTTTCAGGAAGGTAGGAAGTTCTTGATAAAATTCTAATGCACAAAAATTTAAGGAAAACTTTTAAGATAAAAATGGGGATTTATTATGTCTCTGTGATGATTAAATATTTTAGAAATTTACATCACAAATTCCCAGGAGATGGAAAATGTCATATTACCATGGGACCCCATCTATCTTCATTTCTAAAAAGAATTTCAAGTAAACAAAACCAAAAAGTGAGAAACGGGTGCCTGGGTGGCTCAGTCGGTTAAGCATCTGCCTTAAGCTCAGGTCATGATCCTGCTCAACGAGGAGCCTGCTTCTCCATCTCTCCCTCTGCTCATTCTCGCGTGCTCTCTCTCTCTCACTTTTTCTCTCAAATAAATAAATAAAATCTTTTTTAAAAAAGTGAAAAACATATATACCTACGTTTACACGTCAGGGAAAAAAAGTCCTATTATTATGTTTTTAAAGTAAGCTCTGCACCCAACATAGGGCTTAAATTAAGGACCCCAAGATCAAGAGTGGCATGCTCTACAAATTGAGCCAGCCAGGTGCACCTTAGTTATTAAAGAAACAGTAGCCTAAAATGTTACAGTTTAAAGAACTAAGCCTTTGCTGCTAATTTGGGTTACAGGTTCTAATTCACCTATTCCAGCAGTTCATCTCTCTGCATCTCTGTAAAATTAGCTTAGACTGAACGCTCAAAGTGCCACTGAGGTGTCTGTTTCTTCCACTGGACTCTATGCGCATGGGAACATGTGGTATTTTCTTAATAATAAAATATTGCAAAGATATTTAATGTATCTACATACCCACCACCCATCTTTAGCATCATGCTGTTATTTGCTATACACCTTCAAGAATACATGACGATACAGTTGAAGCACTTTGTTTATCCACTCTACCCCACAAGAGGTAACTTCTACCCTAAATTTGGTATTTATCATTCCCATGCAAGTCTTCATACCTTTGTTACACATATATGTATGCGTAAATACTATCATGTTGCATGTTTTCCAACATTTAAATGTCGTAATATTGTACATACCTTTACTTAACCATTTATTGCACAATGTTATTTGATATTTATCTGTAGTGATACATATAATGCCTGGTTCATTTTAACTGCTGTATTTTTCTGCATTTCCTATATACACTTAAATTATCCATTTCTCTATTGATGAACATTTTGGTTATTTTCATCCTTTCAATTGCAAATAATAAAGTTTTGTGCATCTCCTTGTATAGAAGGTCTAGGAATATATACATCTCCAACTTCACTGAATTTTGCCAAATTGCTCTCCAAAGTGATTGAACTGGTTTACTGCATGTGGCACCAGCTCCTAAGAGGTCCAAAATATTAATTTTCCTCCTCTTCCTTTAATAACAGGTCCTCCCAATTTTAGATGGGTGTGTAGCCAACTAGAATACATACCATTTCTCATTGTTTCTTATAACTTATCTGTGGCCATGTACCTAAGTTTTGGCCAATGGTACATGACAACAAGTAATTGGACCATTTCTAGATTATACCTTAAAAAGATATGGACCCTCCCCTTCTTATTGGCTGGTAGGCAGATACGATAACTGCAGTCGCTGGAGTAGCTACCCTAAACCAGAGAATAAAGGTGCCTATTAAAGTTGACAAATCAACAAATTAAAAAGAATCTGTCACAAACACTGTATCAGCCCCATGCTTGGACTATTACAGGAGAGAAAAACTTCCACTTTATTAAACCTTACTATAGTTGGGTTTCTGTTACAACAGCCAGTATATTTTGTTTCATATCTTTGCCAACATTATCATGAAATTTTTGCTAAACTGATAGGTTTTTGAAATGGTATTTCACTGTCGTTTTAACTTGCATTTTCCTGACTACTAGGAGTCAACTTTTCATATTTATTGGCCATTCTAGACTTTCATTCTAGTCAATACTTTTTGCTCATTTTTCCAGTGGATATTTTTCTTGTCAACTAAAAGCTTTAAATATTCTGTATATATATGCATTGTAAATTGCTTCTTCCTGACTTAATCTTGCTGTTGTGGGCTAATCCCAGTATTCTCAACTGCCAAACAAGAAGGTTAACATGGTTTTACAGTATCTGTCACTTGAGAGGAGGCAGAGAACATAATTCTCAGTTGTGAATACAGAGACACCTCTCAGAAAGCATCCGGAATTTGCAAACAAATTTCTGTAACACAACATAATGGGTTTTTCTTATAAAAAAGTGCACAAAAATTAAAAGGAAAAAGAGAGATTCCATAGACTGACACTGTCTTTGAAAAACTTTGAGAACCAAAGGATGTAAGAAAAGTAGGTAGAGAGATGGGGCACCTGAGTGGCTCAGTCAGTTAAGCACCTGACTCGCAGGGGCGCCTGGGTGGCTCAGTCGTTAAGCGTCTGCCTTAGGCTCAGGTCATGATCTCAGGGTCCTGGGATCGAGCCCCGCATCAGGCTCCCTGCTCAGCAGGAAGCCTGCTTCTCCCTCTCCCAGTCCCCCTGCTTGTGTTCCCTCTCTCACTGTGTCTCTCTGTCAAATAAATAAATGAAAATCTAAAATAAAATAAAATAATAAAAAATAATAGTAAAAATAGGGAGAGAGAGAGAATGACTGGACTGACTCCAGGGAAAACAAAAAGCTTCACTGGAGGGGCGCCTGGGTGGCTTAGTCGGTTAAGCATCTGACACTTGATTTTGGCTCAGGTCATGATCTCAGGGTCTTGAAACCAACCCTGTATTGGGCTCTGCACTCAGCGGGGAGTCTGCTTGAGATTCTCTCCCTCTGCCCTCCCTCCCACACGCGTGCATGCACTCTCTCTAAAATAAAAAATAAAAATTTTGGGGGGCGCCTGGATGGCTCAGTCGTTGGGTGTCTGCCTTCGGCTCGGGTCACGATCCCGGGGTCCTGGGATCGAGCCCCGCATCGGGCTCCCTGCTCAGCGGGAAGCCTGCTTCTCCTTCTCCCACTCCCCGTTTGTGTTCCTGCTCTCGCTGTCACTGTCTCTGTCAAATAAATAAATAAAATCTTTTTTTAAATGTTTTTTTTTTTAAAGATTTTATTTATTTATTTGAGAGAGAGAGAATGAGAGAGAGCACATGAGAGGGGGGAGGGTCAGAGGGAGAAGCAGACTCCCCGCCGAGCAGGGAGCCCGATGCGGGACTCGATCCAGGATCATGACCCGAGCTGAAGGCAGTCACCCAACCAACCGAGCCACCCAGGCGCCCTTTAAATTTGTTTTTAAAGATTTTATTTATTTATTTGACAGAGAGAGAGACAGCGAGAGAGGGAATACAAACAGGGGGAGTGGGAGAGGGAGAAGCAGGCTTCCCGCTGAGCAGGGAGCCCGATGCGGGGCTCGATCCCAGGACCCCGGGATCGTGACCCGAGCTGAAGGCAGACGCCTAACGACTGAGCCACCCAGGTGCCCCAATAAATAAAATCTTTAAAAAAAATAAAAATAAAAAATAAAAAAAATTTTAAAGGCTTCACTGGAAAAGAAATGCAATCACATTACATTTCTTGGCCTTTTAATATTTACAATCATAAGAAATCTTCATCAATTTCCAATTTTAAAATCAACCTATAGCCAAAACACCTTGTTTACAGAACAAAATGCAGATGTCCCAACCCTGACACTGCAAAAAAGTATAAATGTCCAAAGTACGAAGTGAAAGGTGGAAAAAGAAGAGTAAAGGATGATGATATCTTTAAGTTATTAAGTGAGGGATTGAGATACTGTCTTCAACTGATGGACCAGGAATAATAGGTATAAGTTATAGAGATAACAGCAAAACAACAAAAACATGATCCAATTACATAAAGAGGGAAGCTGTGGTAGAGACAGAACAAATAAGCTAAATCCTTACCTAAGACAATGGAAATCAGTAGACGTTAACAAGTCAACAATGTAAGGGTGTTAATTCAAATACACTAAGGTGAAGCCAAAAGAAACACCATTAAAAATAATTCTTCCTAGGGACTGTGACTGAGGTGGGGCAGGGAACTACTGCTTTTTATTTAATCCACATCCGGTTTTTTTTTTTTTTTTTTGACAGAGAGAGACACAGTGAGAGAGGGAACATAAGCACGGGGAGTGGGAGAGGGAGAAGCAGGCTTCCCACGGAGCAGGGAGCCCGATGCGGGGCTTGATCCCAGGACCCTGGGATCATGACCTGAGCCGAAGGCAGACGCTTAACGACTGAGCCACCCAGGCGCCCCTGATCCACATTCGATTTTTAAAAGTGATATGCGATACATTAAACAAAATTTTTTTTAAAAAGTCAGTAGGAACTTTGTACAAATTTCCATGGGCCAGGTAAAAGATTATGTGCTCTTAGTAACTCTGAACTTCTAGAGTTACTTTGTCTCACCATTTGCTGATTGAGAAAGAGGACTGACGTATGCTTTGTCAATACCCTGTTATCAGAGCTTTCTCTGAGGATGACATACAGGTGAACCTACTCAAAACAACAAACATTTAGTGCCATGTGCAAAGGCACTGTGAACCACAGGTAGAATGACATCTTTCAAACACCAAAGTAATAAACTTCAGTCATCTATTATGACTATTTCCAAGATATGCCCTCTCCCACCCAAACACGTTCACTGATTGTTCTGAAGTTTTGCTTGTGTGATCTCAATACTCTTGGTGTACTGCATTGTCCCCAAAATCCTCCTAGGAACTGAAATGATGCTAAACACTAAACACCTGTATTTATTCCCACTTACAACCTGCAGCTGGACCATAGTGGCCAATTACTGGCTCAACTGCACCAGTCCCAATCCCCCTGACATCATGCTCCATCATGCTGACAGATCATTTGGCCCTTGTCCATTATCAAATCTTTCTCTCTGGGTCTGAGTTTCCTGCTATTGATAGCGGCTAAATTCCCACAAACATAAACTTCTTGCCAAGAAGTCCCATACTGGTAACCCATAGGAGAACTGGCTTGCAAGTGTGTTTCATTCTAATTTTTTTAAACAAACCTATTTTTTTTTTTTTGCCAAATTTGAAAAGGTTTCTGAATTCCCTAGAAAAATGAAATCTGGCAACCCTGCCTAAACATTACACACAGCATAAACCTTTAGAACTCTCCAACTGACTCATTTCTATTACCTATCTGGTTCTTGTAGGTTTTTTAAGATTTTATGTATTTGTCAGAGACAGTGAGCGAGCGAGCGCACAAGCAGGGAGAGTAGCAGGCAGAGGGAGAAACCAGTCTCCCCACTGAGCAAGAAGCCCGATGCAAGACTCCATCCCAGGTCCCTGGGATCATGACCTGAGCTGAAGGCAGACGCTTAACTGACTGAGCCACCCAGGCGCCCCACTTGTAGGTATTTTAGCTTGCAATCCCTAGCCTAGCCTACCTGTATTCTATCCAGAGCTCATTTTTCATCATGTAGGAAACAGGAATTTTTGTCCTGGCAGACATCACACATGAAAAGTTATGTCTCAAAAATCCTAAATACACACACACACACACATATATATATAATGTATATATATATATATATATATATATATATATATATAACCTTCTAATCTTCCTGCAAAAACACAAATCGTTTTTCAGAATAGCTGTATCCAAGAGAACTTTGCTGTTAAAAATGGTTATAATTTGGGCGCCTGGGTGGCTCAGTTGGTTAAGCGACTGCCTTCGGCTCAGGTCATGATCCTGGAGTCCCGGGATCGAGTCCCGCATCGGGCTCCCTGCTCAGCGGGGAGTCTGCTTCTCCCTCTGACCCTCTTCCCTCTCATGCTCTCTGTCTCTCATTCTCTCTCAAATAAATAAAATCTTTAAAAAAAAAAAACGGTTATAATTTATGGGTGCCTGGGTGGCTCAGTTGTTAAGCGTCTGCCTTTGGCTCAGGTCATGGTCCCGGGGTCCCAGGATCAAGTCCCCCATCAGGCTCCCTGCTCAGCAGGAAGCCTGGTTCTCCCTCTCTCACTCCCCCTGCTTGTATTCCCTCTCTTGCTGTGTCTCTGTCACATAAATATTTTTTAAAAAGGGTTATAATTTAGTCAATCAGTAAGTGCCTTCTAAAGATCCTGCTTAAAAGAACAGCACGACTGTCAGATTTAAATTGCACAATGTTCAAATAAAGGCATGTGCCTATCTGGACCTCTAGTCTGTGTCTGTGAAACCAATTAACCCACTCCTGGCAAGTTAGTCAGATTCAGCAGTTATGAAGTACCTCTCTTTAAGTACCATGCTGCAGCATGCTAGGTTTGAGAGATGCAACGAACAAGACATACTCCTGCCTTCAAGGAGGTTGTAGTCCAGCACAAACAGACAAGCAACATTAAAGGTTAAGTAGCTGGAGCAATAAAAGCACATATGAATATGAAGGTCATGATGAAGACTCAGGGGTTTATAACAGGAAATAACCTCTAAACTAAAATTTGGTTAAGTGAGGAAGCAGAAGTTACCAAACCAAAAAGGTAAGGAGAGGAGATATAGAGATACGGGCAGAAAAAAGCTTGAGCTGAGGACCACGGGGGAATGGTAATAAATAACGCTGGGAAGACAAGCAGGGGTCAGATTATGAAAGGTCTTCTAAGCCAAATAGAAAAGTAAAACATTCATTACTCCTACCCCCAATGTCACTTCCAATCATTCATGTTTTAACCTGAGGGAAAAGAGGAATCATTAAAATAATGAGAAATGGGAAAAGAAGCTGAAGAAACACCAAAAGGAATAATCAAGAGACTACTAAAAAGGTAAGAGTCACTCTGTGAAAAACAGTATCAAGAAAATCAGAAGACTGGGGCACCTGGGTGGCTCCAGATGGTTAAGCCTCTGCTTTCTGCTCAGGTCATGAACCCAGGGTCCTGGGATCGAGCCCCACATCGGGCTCCTGACTAAGTGGGGAGCCTGCTTCTTCCTCTCTGCCTCTCCCCCTGCTCATGCTCTCTGTGTCTCAAATGAATAAATAAAATCTTAAAAAAAAAATCAGAAGATATGCCACAAACTGGAAGAAAATAGTTGCAAAACCCACATTTGATACAGGACTGTGTATATCAAAAATATACAAAGAACTCTTTTTTTTTTTTTTTAATGTTTTATTTATTCATGAGAGTCAGAGAGAGAGAGAGGCAGAGGCAGAGGGAGAAGGAGGCTCCCCGCCTAGCAGGGAGCCCGATGCGGGACTTGATCCCAGGACCCTGGGATCATGACCTGAGCCGAAGGCAGACGCTTAACCATCTGAGCCACCCAGGCGCCCCCAAAGAACTCTTAAAGCTCAACAAGCAACCCAATTTAAAAACGGACCAAAGACCTCAACACACACCTTACCAAGTAAGATATAAGCATATGAAAAGATGCTCCACATTGTATGTAATCAGGGAAGTGCAAATTAATATGAGATACCACTGTGTACCTAATAGAATGGCCAAAATTTGGAACACTGACACCACCAAATACAGGCAAGGAAGTGGAACAATGGAAACTCTCACCCATTGTCAGTGGGAATGAAAAGTGGTATAGCCGGGGCGACTGGGTGGCTGAGTCGGTTAAGCGTCTGCCTTCTGCTCAGGTCATGATCCCAGGGTCCTGGGATCGAGCCCCATGTCGCAAGCAGGGAGACTGCTTCTCCCTCTCCCTTTGCCTGCTGCTCTGCCTACTTGTGCTGTCATATAAATAAAATCTTGAAAAGAAAAAGAAAAAAATGGTATAGCCAATGTGGAAGATGGTTTGGCAGTTTCTTACAAAACTGAACATATCTTTACTATACAATTCAGCAATTAGATTGTGCTCCTTGGCATTTACCCAAAGAAGTTGAAAATCTATGTCCACACAAAGACCTGCACATGGATGTTTATAGGAGCTTTACTCATTAATTGTCAAAACCTGGAAGCAACCAAGATCTCCTTCAGCAGGTGATGGATAAAACTGTGGTACATCCATCCAATAGAATGTTATTCAGCACTAAAAAGAAATGAGCTATCAAGCCAGGAAAAGATATGGAGGAAATTTAAATGCTTATGCCAATCTGCAAAGGCTTTATACTGTATGATTCCAACTATATGACATTCTGGAAAAGCACAACTATGTAGACAATAGAAGGATCAAAATAAATGCTGGTGAGGTTGAGAAAAGGGAACCCTTGTGCACTGCTGGTGGAAATTTAAGTTGGTGCAGCCACTATGGAAAACAGTATGAAGGTTCCTCAAAAAACTAAAAATAGAAATACCACACAGTTACAGTAATTCCACTTCTGGGTACTTACCCAGAGAAAATAAAAACACTAATGTGAAAAGCTATATGCACCCCTATGTTTACTGCATTACTTACAGTAGCCAAGTTATGGAAGCAGCCCAAGTGTCCAAAAATAGGTGAATGGATGGTGTTTATACAATAAAAAAAAAAAAGAATGAAATCTTGCCACTCACATGGTGGATGAACTTGGAGGGTATTATACTAAGTGAAATAAGTCAGACAGAGAAAGACAAATACCATGATTTCACTTATATGTGGAATCTAAAAAACAAAAACAGGGATGCCTGGGTGGCTCAGTCAGTTAAGCATCTGCCTTCGGCTCAGGTCATGATCCCAGGGTCCTGGGATCAAGTTCCACATCAGGCTCCTTGCTCATCGGGGAGACTGCTTCTCCCTCTGCCTGCTGCACTCTCTCTCTTTGGCAAATAAATTAAATAAAATCTTTTAAAAAAACCAAAAAACCAGAAATAGACTTTAAGAGTATAAGCTGGTGGTTGCCAGAGAAGAAGTGGAGGGGTGATGGACAAAATAGGTGAAGGGATTTAATTAAGATGTAAACTTCCAGTTATAGAGTAAGCAAGCCATGGGGATGAAAAGTACAGCACAAGTAATATAGCCAATACCACTGTAGTAACTGTATAGTGACAGATAACCACACTTACCTTGGTAAGCATTTCATATTTGTAATTGTCGAGTCACTATGCTGTACACCTGAAACTAATGCATGTAATGAGGGGGAAAAAAGACAGCAAAAAGAAAAAAAATACGATCCGTGGTTGCCAGGCATGGGAATGGAGGATACGCAAATCATAGAGGATTTTTAGGATGATGAAAGCACGCTGTATAATGACAGATGTATGCCGTCTTACTTTTATCCAAACCCACAGAATGCAGTACACCAAGAGCAAACCCAAAGATAAACTATGGACTTTGCATGATTGTGATGTATCAGTTTAGGTTCATCCTTGGTAAAAATTGTACTATTCTGGTAAATGATGGTGACAAAGGGAGAGGCTATGCATGCGTGGGGGCAGAAGCCATGATAAATCCCTGTGCCTTGCTTTCAATTTTGGTGTAAACCTAAAACTGCTCTAAAAAATAAAAAATAAAGCAGGAGGTGGTATTCCAGAACATAGTAAAAGGGGTCAGCCATAAAAAAATGGATACCTAGTCCAAAGCAATAAAAAAAGTGTAGTTGCAGGTTTCTGCAAGTTATTTCATAGATATGGTATCTAAAAAGTTAAAGACCATGGCTTTTACTATTTTCATGAATTAGGGAACAAAGTCATCAGACAAGTGCATGTGTAAGTGGTACAGGGTGATATTGGGAACACACAAAGATTTGAAGAGATGTGGGAAAGGTGACTATATCCTTACACAGAATTGCTTTGCAGCATCATGAACCCAGCAAACACCAAAATGTGTGCTCATACACTAAGCACCTACAATGTGTGATACGCTTAGACATGAAATTGCAAGGTTATGTGACTGTCCTCAGTAGTGCAACACTATATAACCAATATTCAAAGAGAATATTAACCATTTACTCAAAAAATTTATTGAGCACCTACTACGTAAGTAATAATCTAAAGACTTCCTTAGGCTCAGGTCATGGTCCCACAGTCCTGGGATCGAGCCCCGCATCGGGCTCCCTGCTCCGTGGGAAGCCTGCTTCTTCCTCTCCCACTCCCCCTGCTTGTGTTCCCTCTCTCGCTGTCAAAAAAAAAAAAAAGGAACTCAGTGAAGGGGAACTTCAGATGTCAGTGGGTTAAAGCAGAGGGACAAAGGTGTCTTGAGGACAAATGGAACAAACGTATTTATAAATGGCTCATTTCATTTTAGACAATGATTATCTCAAACTCCAGGTACAAATAATCTGGAAGAATGAATAGCACACTCACTTCAGACAACTATTAGAAACTGCACCTTTGTGAAGGAGGAGGTTTCAGGAAGTTTCTATGCAGAAATCAGAGAGAGGGGAGTTCAATTACATGCAATAGGACTTACGTGGGCATAACAAAAAGGTCATTGAGGGAAGCAACGTTTTACCACTGGGGAAAATGGAAAAATTGAGATATTTACAGGAAGGCGACCAAGGAAAATAAAGGTGTAAGGTATAGACGATTTCTATAAACATTTTAAGCTAGCCTTGGTGAACAGTAAGAAATTTGTGTTTTTTAAAAGTAAGCTCCATGCCCAACATGGGGCCTGAACTCATGACCCTGAAATCAAGAGTTGCATGCTCAACCGTCTGAGCCAGCCAGGGGCCTGGAGAAATTCTTGACCAACTCAGTAGCAGTCAGAACCAATTATAGTTCCTATAGATCCTACTACCCCCCCATCACCAGGACAATAGTAATGAGGAAACGGTGGCAGCCTCGGGTAATGTAGGAGTACAGCCTTGGGGCACTTCTGAAGAGATGTAAAGTCCAAAACCACAGCTCTAGTCAGTGTTAGTTACTTAATCTCTACACCTAAGGTGGGGCTTGAACTCACAACCCCAAGATCAAGACCCTACCGTGTCAGCCAAATGCCCCTGGCCATTGTTTTTTAATACCAAAAATCAAAATCATTCCAATTCATATAGGAAATGTATATCCCGGGAGCACCTGGGTGGCTCAGTCGTTCAGCGTCTGCCTTTGGCTTGGGTTATGATCCCGGGGTCCTGGGATCGAACCCCACATCAGGCTCCCTGCTCGGCGGGGAGCCTGCTTCTCCCTCTCCCTCTGCCTGCCGCTCACCCTACTTGTGCTGTCAAATAAATAATATCTTAAAAATAAATGTATATTCCGAATGTGGTATTCAAGAACCTTTACATGTTAGCCTCAAATTACTGTATCCCCTTCTCTCCAACTTTCATTCACATAACTCCCTCTACTGTTAGATTTTCCAGTCTTTCTCCAAACACTTTTCAATTTGTCCAAATCCTAACAATCCTTGAAGACCTAGTTCAAATGTCCACCTTTTCCCTGACACAATGCAGGTGGAATTACCTTTCTCCAAACTTAACTTCCACTGGGGGCATTTTCGGTTTCTTACGTTAGCATCGATCCTTCTTAGACTCTAAGACCAAGTTTTGGTTTGGTTTTTACCTCTCAATGTCTTACTAGATCCTCAATAAACATTTCCTAAAGGAAAATCTTGCAGATGCGGTGTGGATCAAACCATGAGTAAAAACAGTTTAAATTCCAAATCTTTTTGCTCTTTGCAAAGTGCTTAAGAGGATTGGCATCACCTAACTTCTCAAATGATCATCCAGTCACAGTAATTCATAACACCAGTTCCTCTTGAGTTCTGTTTTGACCAAAGGGTTCTTCTTGCTAACTAGTCCCTATACTGCCCACCCCCACCCAACAGTTAACTTTTAAAAATCAAACTATGTATTACTCACCAGCTCAGTCTTTGAATGACTTCCACTGGAATAAGATTCAAATCACAGTCCAGTGTGATCTGCTCCATCTAACCTGTCCAATCTCCTCATATGACACACATAACCCCTCCCATCCACTCTTACTTCATTTTTCTGTTCTTCCAAAAAAAGGCTATGCTCTCCGGTTTCTGCACCTAACTATCCCTTCAGTCTGGCATATGGTTACCCAGCAAGACTTTTTGCAAGGGTTGGCTTCTTAAATCCTCAGCGCCAAGGTCCCTTTTCAGATGCATTTCCTAAATAAAAATTTTTAGTAACCGCCTGCCCCCACTCCACCCCTGTAATCTCCACTGGTGTGACAAGGCTAAGTTCCTTTACATATAGTAACTACTTCTCACAAGCCTAGGAAGTTTGTAATTACATCATTTTAGAGAAATAACTTAAGATCATAAAACTAGTAAATAAATGGACAAGGATTTGACTGCAGGATCTCAGCTTATGCTTAATCTAAACCACTATGCTACATCTGGTTCATTCCACCTGTTCAACCTCAACACTTGATCACATACCCCATATATCCACAGCCTAAACATCCTCATTTACTTCTTTCTCCCAAGAGACATTTCCATTTTTAATAAAAATAACTGCCTTTCTTTTCCACACCAAAAACTGCTCAGGACAGCTCAATACAAACTGTTCTGGATACACTTAATAAAATGGGCTCAAATAAGTATCATAAATAATAAATGAAAGATTTTATTCATCTTTATAAATAACAGGTGCTCAAATATTAATGGTTAACCATAATCAGAGGACAAAGAGGCTTACTTTTAATAATGCAGAAGCAAAAATCCTTCAACTTTTAGATGAAAACACAAACTGAAAACTGCTTCAGCTATGAAAATAAAACACCACCTCTCAAATGGTACTTTTAGCTTTCTTAAAGCCTAGCAAACACCGCCCCCCCCCCCCCCCCCAACTACCTCAAAGAGAAACAAATCTTCAGTGCCTTTTGGAGTTTGTCTTAGTGTATGGCTATAGATTAAGGAACATCTCTTCCTCCAAACCCTAAGAACAGACTAAAATTCAACACTGGTAAACACCATAATTGTGGTCATCCACTTCGTTTTTCTCTTGCATTAGCTTTCAGGTGATACATCATAGTGAGAAAATACACTACTAATACTTGTGCAAAAAAATTTTATTTAATGGTGGGGGAGGGTAAATCTTAAGCAGGCTCCATGCCTAGTATGGAGCCTGACTTGGGGCTTGTTCTCACAACCCTGAGATCATGACCTGAGCCAAAATCAAGAGTCAGACACTTTACCAACTGAGCCACCCAGGTGCCCCGTAAGAAAATTTATGCTACTAGTCAAATTTTTTTTGTTTAGCTGGATCATTTAACCATACAAAGGGACTAGTCCTTTATTCTCTCTTGCTTGCTCAGGTCCTCCTTACCATCATATATTCTGTGTATAACTTGCTTTTCCATTCCCCTCTTGCCAGTACAATGCTAGAGTGAAGCCTGTAGACTGAACTGAGAAGGGCCCCCTCTTTCCTACAACCCTTTGGGATCTTGAACAGCTTCACAAAATAATGCTATCCTAGGTTAGGAAGGAAATGGACATTATTACTCAGAAATAAATGACCTTCCCTGGTGTAGCAATTAAATGTTTTCACTTAAAAGTTCCATTTACTATCTTATTATTAAATACAACATCCCAGGGAGAACAGGGGAGATTTCCAATTTCATCACCTTTTCTCTTAATTTAAAAAGCACTGCTTCCATGAAAATCAAATACCAGCTTCGTAACATTTTACTATTAGACAATGATTCCTACAATATTCCAGAAAGAGGACAAGGTTGGTTCCACCCCCCCCCCCGCCCCCCGTTTCTTATCAGCTGTCTATTGTCAGTTTTAACTGGAACTGAAAAACAGAAGGCTTCAAATAAACTGAGAAGTCATCACTATTTTCTATTTTAAATAGAAACATTTAAATAATTCTTCTTGAAGGTATTTTATCAGCCACTTATTTCTACTGAAAAAATCTTGAAATACAATTAGTGTTTAAAGCACCATACCAAATAAAAAGAAAACAAACCAGACAAAGGAGTTAAGATACATTTCAATTTAATCATTGTGCACACAAATTTGTAAAAATGCTAGACACACATACATGAAGTCGCAAAGGAAATTCAAGAATTCTTGTTCATGTCTAAATTTTTAAACTATGGAAATTTGGCTACTTACTCTCACCACTATTACATGCATTTAGAGTTACATACTTACCACATTTTCAATGTCTGCTTATCCTTGCTAGGAAAGGAGAGAGTTCCTTAGAAATTTACTTCACTTTAAATCTTAAAGACATAAATTGAGGGTCCATACTTTGTTTAGTGCTTATCTAGAAGAATACATCACCATTATCACATACTCAAAATATCAATTTTCAGATTTATTTTAGAAGACTATCATTTTCCATACTAAAATGCATTAGGAGCAGCTTCCTGTTCATTGGTGCTTTACATTACAGCAAGAAATACAATGTGAAAACATCCTTAGCTTATGTTGACATCAGCTAGGATGTGGCTAAAGACTAGAGAGAAAAAAATCCATGTGTCACTCTGAAGGAAAGTACTAAACAGGGCATAAAGTGATTAGAAATACACCCAGAGGTTAATTTCCACTGGTATACACAGTCCCAGAAACCGTATTTCTAACCTAAGTTTTCCATGCAAGGTTAGAAAGATTTAAAGATACACTTGAAATTTTCAAGCCTCATTCACAGAGAATCCTATAAGCAATAGTCTGCAGGAGCATTTCAGCTTAAGTCCTTCTTCAAGCCTACCCTCAGCTTTAATTGCTCACGAATCACTGCAACAACAGATTCACAGAGAAGACATAAATTCTGATGTTTAAATTTTACACCTGTGCAGTGCAGGAACCAAAAGCATTTGAGACAAAACTTTTGGTTGTCAGCTAAAAGGAAAATCTTAAGCTTAAAAACATTTTTTAAAAGCACTAGTTTTGAGTAAAAACATTTTTTCTATCTTACCAAAAGAAAAAAATTGCATGTTAAAAGTGGAAGTCAGAAAAATGATCTGGATTGTTAGGGAAATGTCAGGAAGTGAAAATAATCAACTTTTAAAATACATTCCCGGGCGCCTGGGTGGCTCAGTCGTTAAGCGTCTGCCTTCGGCTCAGGTCATGATCCCAGGGTCCTGGGATCGAGTCCCACATTGGGCTCCCCGCTCTGCGGGAAGCCTGCTTCTCCCTCTCCCACTCCCCCTGCTTGTGTTCCTGCTCTCGCTATGTCTCTCTCTGTCAAGAAAATAAATAAAATCTTTAAAAAAAATAAAAAAAAATAAAATAAAATAAAATACATTCCCAATTCAGGTATTATCTAAAGAGTGTCAAAATTCAGGCTGCTCACTTCTTTGATCAGTATCCCATTTCAATTAAACTTAAAAGGAAAAATCGTGACATAGAAGTATAAAATAATACTCACCAGAAAGGCAGCTTTATAGAGATGGTTTTAAGGAAAACCATTTCCACTGTATCTACGCCATTTCTTATACAGATTAAACTGTGAAAGGCAATGAAACTTAAGCCCTTAGGCAATTTTATATTAAAAAACAAGTGGATATCTTATAAAATATATTATCAGCTGATATATCGAGATTTTTAATTAACTAAGTGCACGACTTTCATATAAAATAACATTAAGATGGTCTGTTTTCAGTGGCTAATCACCATCCCCATTTAATAGAATACAAGATCAGCTAGTTTTATGGACTGTCTCAAATTAGACATCATTACACTTAGGGCGTAGAGGAGGTAGCCATGCATCCTCATCAATGCTACAGAATGGAAGGATGGTTCAGGCTTGTACAAACCAAATTGTAAGCTTTATTCTTTTTTCCTTGGTATTTAAAATGTTTATCAACATAAGAGCATAATATTTAAAGGTTAAAGGAAAGGTCTCAAAGATGGTTGAAGAAAACAATGAATTCTGGTAGAACCAATGACAGTAATAAAACCCTTAACAGATCTTTTACAAGCCATTATACCCTCACTGCCCCTCAAAAGGAATACACAAGGAATCTGTCTAGGTTTCATGGTGGGTGGTCAGTTTTCATTTGAGTATTAAAAAGTCAGTTTTGTTATTCTTAATTCAAGGTAAAACGAGCCCACAGTGGTGGAGCACCACCAAAATACGTTATAGTTTACAAAAAAGATTAATAAAATTAGTACTATTTACAGCAAGAGTTACTAAAAACATTTAACAAAAAAGCAGTATGAAAACATTTTCTAGTTTATGACTGCACACCATTTATCACTACTAGAGGTGAGGAAACTTGACTTTCTTGGGTTGATTCATACTGTAAAAAGTTAAAAGGTAAAATATGAGTACCACCATGGGAGAGGCTTAAGTAAAAGAGCCTGGACCCAAAGCCCTGCACTCTGTTTTCAGATACCAACATGTACATATAGCCAATCGAAACTTTCACTGTGTTTTCCTTTTATGTACAACATATCTACTTAGGGTCAACCACAACCAGATAATAAAGGAGCAGTATTACACCTTTCTCACAACGGAGGTTAGCAAACCTAGCTACTTTGGCCCAAGTACTGAGTGTTTAAAAAGTGTCCAATGGATCTATTATTAGTTATACTCACATTTAAGTAACTGCACAGCTTTCTTCCTTGTGTGGGTTATATGGATATGTTTGAAAAAAATAGGAACATCAGGTACTTACAGATTAAACTAACCTGTACTGGCAGGGCTGTGGGATTTTTCTTCTCTACCAGTAAGTAGCAAATGCTGAAATTCTGCTGCTAGTTAACAAAAACACAAATTGTATTAAACTGAGGAGTTCAATCCATAGTTTAAAAAGTCAATGTGCATTAAATTTCCTCAGAACCTGACATTAATACATTTTAAACTTTTTCCCTAAGTCTTACAAAAGTTACCTTGCATTGGCTCTTAAAGTGACCTTTTGAGACTTAAAAACACTATCTCTTGGACACACCTACTTTTAATAAACTATGTATTCCAACATGTGTATTATGTGGAAATTTTGGTTCCTCTAAAAAAATGGGGGGAGCATGTATCTGGGGGAAAAGGTAATTTCTAAATTTAAGTGTGTGCAGACATACTCCACAGAGGAAAGCCAACTTTTAATAGTTTAAAATTCAATTTTCAAAATACTCGATTTTATCAGAGTTAAAACATGGACTGAAAAGTAAATCTGTTTCTCCTGGAAATACACTAATAAACTAATAACAAAAACAGAGGCTTTGCTCAATAAATCTATGCCCCATACTATTCTAACTCAAACCTACAGAAACTTCAAGAACTTCCCTTGGCTCACTTGGGTGTTAAGCAGCTTTATCAGTAGAGAAAGGAAATGATGCTGCAAATTTTATTTTCATCTGATTGCCCAAATATTTATGAGCAAAATGTTAAGAGTAAGTTACATTATAATAAATGATTTGGTGAAACCTTAATCACAAATGCAAACCAGAAGCAGGAATGTTACCTTTCACTACATTTAAGGTTCCTAAGCCTAACAACATTATATAATGACCTCTCAAATAGTAACGGTCTGTGTGTAGTAAACTGGGGAAACGTCATTCTTCATTTTTATCCAAATTGGGCATCAATAATTTCACTGCCAGCTCCTCAAATTTAACCAAAGGTGAAGGCATACAGATTCTTTATCAATAATGATGGTTTAAAAAAAAAATCAACAACAAAAAAAAAAACCCATAAAAACCCAGACACGGTAAGAATGCCAAAGGGCCAGGAGAATTCCAAAAAAAGGCCTTCTCCCTCTCTATACAGCATTACACAAACCCCTGACCAAACACACAGCACACATTACTGAAGCTGTGCCGTAACACAACCTTACACAGCATTTAGAATGGATGGGGTCCAAGTTATCAATCATTAAAATAATTTACTCACATGTATCTTCTCTGTAGTTAATTTGATCAAGATTAAAACATATATACAAACATATTCTAATATAGCTGATTATATGCCTCCTAAAAAACCTAACCATGAACAGTCTTGACTTATAATACAGGATTCAATTTGCTTCAAATAGCAATAATTCAAATTAGCTTCAGTGAAGAGCTCCTTTAGGTCTTCAATTCCTGCCTTAATAGGACTTCTACATCCTGCTTATTAGTAAAATAAAGATATTTCCCCTGAGGATACATGAGCTGAACTGAACAGATTTAAAGAGACAAGGTTTAAAAATTCAAATTAATATAGTTTCAAGCTATTATTTTTCCAGAGTTAGGAAGAAAATGAAAGGCTCTGCCCTTTATGGCCAAATTATTATACAAGAATGTATACAGAGCTCAGCGCAGAAACAATTCTTATAAAAAGCAATTCTCTTCTGAGCTTTATTCATATTTTTTTTAAATGCTACTTTCAAACTTACTATTTCTCAACAAAAATACCAAGTAAGAACATGAAGACACTGGGGAAAAGCTGGAGATATTTCAAGTATTAGGGAGCTCAAACTCAAGTCCCGCATTTCCTACTAGTTTGATTTAGATCCCATAACAGGGAATGCCTAACAGCAAAATATTAAAAGTATTGTTCTAAAAATTTAACATTAATACAAAATTATGAATAATCACTATGTGCATAACACTATGTACAACATCATTAAAGTAACTCCTTCTCATTTTGCCAAGAAATATCACACAGAAGTTAGAGGATTTCTATGCTAGAAAAACAAAAAGTCATTTATTAAAATGATTCAGATGACAGAAAACAAAATATTGAGAAAGGGTTAAAAAAAAAAAAGTAACCTTCACTAATATTCAAGTCATGAGACAGCAAGCAGAAGTGTAACTAGGGGGAATGTTTACTTACAAAACTGCCTTAGAGTCAATAGTCTTATAAATGAATCCCTCCTTTTAGAAGAGTTTTCCATAAAAGTTACAGTACAAGAAAACCGACTTTGTTTTGGAATAACATACAAAGGTTACTTAATATTAGGGAGATAAATACTGCCTCTTTAAAAAGACATACCTAATTAACACAAAATTTTTATATTTTAAATACTACTTATCGCTAACCAATACAAGTATCAGTTTACTCAAAACAAATTTTATCTCTGTAAAGTAACTAGTTCAACATTTCATTTACCAAGTATTACCAGTGGAAGGAATAGATACCTGAAAGTTATGTAATTCTCAAAACCATACTACTTCAGAGATATCAAGAAAATTAACTTCAACAAATTATGCCACCTTTAGAAAATCCCTCCAACACCCAGTAGTGAAGTATGTAAGAGCCTATTTCAATTATTTCAACTATCACTATTAGAATTAAGACAAGCAGCCTCACTCTTGAATATTTCCCTAAACTGGGGGATGGTGGATGCAACAGAAAATAGCTCCAATTAAGGAGACTTAAAGAGGTGTAATTACCGAACAGGTTATAAATGTATTCTTTTGTTGTGACAAAATTTTTTTTCAAACGCTAAAATCTTTTTTTCCATGATTCAGTTACAGAGAAAATCGTATGTTTTAATTGCACAGGTGAAAATTTGGAATTCATTTAATGTATATTTTTTCTTTATGCTTCCAAGAATTAAAACCATATAGAAAACATTATCCTGGGTTAGCTAAACACTGTACTATATGTTGTTCCTGTTCAAAAGAAAATGCAATCTGGATAGAACAGATGTGTCGCTTAAACACAGGAAGGAACAAAAGTAATACAGGTTTATGTTTTGGCCTCTCTTCCATTTCTTTCTTTACTCCTCACAACATACACACATAAACATGTTTCTCACCAAGTAAAAGCAAATTTTAGTTGGAATCAAATGTGGATACTTTTCGTGTGTGCATATTGCATAAAACAATGTTCAGTACAGCTGAAAAAGAACCTCAAAAATGTTCCAAAACCACAACAATTCAATGTACTAAGTTTACCACGATTCAATTTCAGTTTGGCTACCTGAAAATTAGTAATCTATCCATACTGACAGGTCTGTAATACCCAAACTCTTTTATTATCCTTTTATCAAATGTGTAGTGTATTCGCATACATACCACACACACACCACCTTCCCACTCTTCACAAGGGCTCTACATTAACATTTGCTCTAATGTGGTGAAGTTTGTAAATATTAAAAAAAATCACAAGCATTTCCACATGACCCTCCAACCTTAATGTTCAATGCATAACTTTGGGATTAAGAATGCAGATTTCAGTATCCTGTGGCATTTCCAATGATCAAACTTATCCATGAAGTTAAATTTAATAGTTTGAGGACCAGTAACTTTTTCCTAAAAGTGAAAGTGGAAAATTTGACAAAACATTTCATGCCTCCAAATCAAGAACATCAAATTTTGTCAATTTACTAATAAAGATCAATATAGCAATACCAGCTTTACTGAGGCTGTTAACACAAAGTAAATTACATAAAATTACATGTATCAAATACTTTTTATTTATGTTTATTAACACCACAGTCAAACGTGAATATTAATATAGAGCCTTCTCTGCCCAAAAGAGTATAAAAATCCTAAGTTTAATTAAATTTAGGGGCCTTCACCAAACTTGCTGCAAGTTTGGGGACATAAATATCCAACAGCCATAAAGCTGTGAAAGCCCCTATAAGGAATAAAATAAATCCCACTTGCCTCAGACTGAACAGGGCAACACTGAGACTCAGCCTCAGCCTGTCCTATGGCAGGGCTATAGGAAGAAGAAAATTTTGATTTTAGAAAAACATTACCCAATTAATTTAAAAGACATGCATTAAAAAAAAAAAATCCCAATGATCAAGCAAGCAAAGGAAAAAAGAGCAGCTTTTTTAAAAAAACGATTGTCTGCTGTAATTCCACTCTGAACCCATACTTATTTTTGTTGGGGATCTCCCCCCAAATAACTAAGTTCAATTAGTTTAAGCTGAACTTGATCAGTGGAATAGAGTACACTAGGAGTATTTTCCCCATTCCTAATGGTAAGTGTGTGCGATTATTACCAAAATATAAGTATTCAAATTAAATGATAATTCCAGCAGCCACTCAAAAGTTGATCCTCACCTGCTGGTCTTGTCATACAGCAGGTAAAATCTATACGTGATAGAAACTAGTGCCAGACAAAACGTTAAGTCACTTTTTTGTTTTTTTAAAAAAGGTAACATAGGAGTGGACTAAGGGAGAGCCAAAGTTGGCAGTCCCATTAATCTTACAACTTCCTAAATTATGGCAATCACAATGCCTGCCTGAATATAGCAAGTCCTAAAGGATGTCTTCTGTGAGGGCAAACAGAAGTTTACTTCAACTCAACTCCATCTATTATTTTAAGGAAGCATAAGTCAAAGTAAGAGTTCATTATTTCAACATGGTTTGTTCCTCTCATAATTTAACCACACTATGGACCCCAGAAGCAGTTAGGTAAAAGGTATTTTCTAGAAGCTTAATTATGCTGATGCATGCACAAACAACTTTAAATATACCAAATGGGCACCACCTGAGCCATATACCTAACACAACAGGAGATGGTGTGCTTAAGAGTCATGCATAACACTTTGGATTAACTTTTTAATTAAAATTAAAATTCTACAACTTATTTAAAAGTAGTATTTTCTCCCTTCAGACTTCAGAAAACAAACCTTGATATAAAATATCAGTTATCTTTGCATTAAATGTAAATAAGCTTTGCATAAGTTCTGAAACATTACTAACCCATTTGTATTTTGTTGATAAGCCTGTACATGAAATGCTTGAAAGACATTTGGTTTGGGAAAACATTTCCTATTTAATCGTTCTAAATTTAATCATGCCATTTTTACCTTACAGATTTTCAACACAGGCTCTTCTTTGGCAGTCTGATAAATGTGCTGCCAAATCTAAATATATGTTAATTCCAAAACTACTTAGTAGGCAGGTGTTTGGTGAGGGAAAGGGTAGCGGTACGGGGCTTAGCCACTGGCAGAAGGAAACGCGTTCTTGGTGATACACAGATGTTGCCTTTTCAAACTATGGAGTTTTTTGAACCTCGATGGTACAAGAAAAGAGCTATGAAACATTTCACTGGAGCAAAATATCCGATTTAAAACAGCACTCAACTTTGTAAATATTTGTATGTTTTGTTTAAATGAATGACTTTTACTTGTCACCTAAATACAGACTCTTTTATGATGATTAAAAGTTTTCTTTTCAAAGACAAAAACTCAGATTTCATGTCATATCTACACCTTCACATATAGGTTATAAAAAATTATCACCATTTTCTTACAAATCTTTATGTTGAGAAAAACTCAACTTGAGTTCATTATATTAATAATTATGCTTTGTACAAGTCATTTGATACTTAAATAATCATAAAAGTACCTTGCCAAAATAAAGATCGAAAAAATGGGTACCAAAAAAGGTCAACAAGAGCTATTATTGTAGGAGACTTGCAACACAAGATACTAATAGCAGTGTCACCTCTACAGAAAACTACTTCACAGGACACAGTAACATTCAAATTTCCAAGAATGAAAAGGTTAACAGGAAAGCCATTTAGGCTTTATAATAACAAAAGGTAGCCATCTTAATCAAAGAAATAATGTCATTTTCCAGGAACATAATAAATTTTGAATCCATCTGTTAACTGTCCTAACAGAGGCACATTTAGATTATTTTGGTGTAATTACACTTAGAAAAGATTCCAATCCATTAACAGCAAAAAGCTATTACTGCATGCACCTAAGCTTCTAGAAGTCTGCACCTGAAAAGCTTCTGAGGTCCACGCAGTACTGCAGTCTCAAAAATAATCAGAAGGAAATGAGTGGGTCTGGCACTAGGCTCTAAACTTCATCAGTAGGAGAGGGCATACTAAGGTTTACATTTTAAATATCTACGACATCTAACATGTAGTGACAACAAGGGCGTGGAAAGATGACACAATATAAAGATTTCATACCCACTATGTAATGACTCGTATGTATCTAAGTTTTTCCGTCAACTTAAGCACTAACATACAATTCTATATATATTGTCCAGTTTAAAACATGCAGCTAAGGAACAACCTACAATTCAAAGACAGAATCCAATGATATATCAAAACTGTATTGGTAACTATGAATTTTATTATGTGGACATCTACTGTGGCATGCATCTGTACAAACCTTTCAGGCAGTGGTCCACAGCTGGGTTATGAATAAAAAGGCATAAGTTTTTCTCTCATTTTATTACAATGAAGTTTAACAGTACAGAAAAGTCACACGACCTTGGTGGGTCAGATTTCTTAAACCCTGCAACATGAGGAACTCTAAATACATTAAATATTGTTATACATTCAGACTTCCAATGTACAGGTCTTGGAAACAGTTACAGCCCTCACCAAGCTAGGTTGGGGACATGAAGTCCAACAGCATCTGAAATGCTGTGAAGGCATAACTTTACAAATAGCAATGTAAGCTTACAGAACTTGCCTTTATTAAGGTGGTATGTTCATGTAATTCCAGCGCCTTCACAATATAACGAACCAAATTTACTATACTTCACTTCTAAAAACCTAGATGAAACATGAAAAAGAAGCCATACAGTATAAATTGCAACTTCAGGAAAAGTTCCTGCTTTATTATTCCAAATAATTTTTCCCATGTAAAATAAATGTCCAATAGTTCCTGGTATGTGGGAAGATAATGTTTGTTAAAGTCACAATGAAGCCTTATTGACGGAAGCTTGGCTATATAAACAGCACAAGTTGAGAAAAGGTTTAATCTCCAAACCTATTAGATTGGATGAAGTAAGATCAGTAACGGCCACCTTGCGACATTACAGGAGGTCTCATTCCCATCGGAGGTCGAGGAGGCCCACCTTGATAAGGGGGCACCATCGGCGGTCCCTGCCCATAAGGTGGCATAGCACCAGGAAGGTAACCTGGCATGCCTTGATGATGACCACCATACTGACCTAAAAAACACATTTAAAACACAAAAAATAGATTGAGTTGGTCTGTGCGTTATACTTTTAAATGCAATGTATTTTGCAGATAAATTTATGTGTATACTCAGAAAATCCACTAAATACAATAAACAAATACAGTAAACATAAAAAGAAATACCATGAGGCGGCATTGGGGGTCTCATTCCTTGTTGCTGTGGGATGCCTGGCTGTGGTGGCATCATACCTCCAATAGGTCCAACTGGTGGATTACCAATGGGAGCCTGTCCTGGTCGAGGAAGATTACGTTGATATTTAGGTAACTGTGCCCTTCTCTCTTCCTACAAATAAAAATGAACACAATGTTAAACACTTGAATGCAGAGAGCAGTCATTAAGCATAAAAGACAAACATCCAAAATCTTACAGAGTAACTTTTTAAAAATGTACCCTTACTTCCCAACCACAATTTTTGCTCCACAAACCAGTCCAACTGCTTAAAATCTCAATGCCTCAAGAAAACCCCACCTATTTTTATATTTGAAAAATGGCTAATAACTTCCCAGGAATTATACACTGCCTCAGCAAGAAAGTGTCTAGTGAAGAAAGTCGCTTCAAAGGATCTGTATATTCTACCTCACCACTTAACTGTTTCATCATTTACAAATTTATGTGTAACCAAAATGATTTTTGAGAGTTAAGAACCCAACTTACTGTCTTCTTTTAAACACAATCTGGGAGTAGGGGAAAGAGTGTGTCTAAGATCAAAACACGCAACATTCCCTTTATTTTGTGGTTCTTAATAATCAGAATAAAAACCACACAGTAAGCATTAGATCAGATTATAAGATCACTGGTGTACAAATTAATACTTTAAGAGGAAAAGTTACTACAACGGTATTCAAACTACGCTAGTAAAAACCTGTAAAGAACTTACCAGTGATATATCCTCATCTGGGTGGATCAACTTACTGGTTGCACTGGTTGTCGTAAGTGTAGCAGGCTTACTTGTTATTGAAGCCGCTGGTTTAGCTGCAGTGCTATTTGTTGTACTAGTAGTTGAAGCTGTAGACTGTGTATAAGCAGGGAATGTAGGCTTTGGGGGTTCTGTAGTTGTTGCAGGGGTACTATTTAAGGGCTTGAAATCTGTACCAACAGGTCCTTGGACAGCTGCCTGAGCCTGGAAAACACAATCTTTCATTAAGGAAACTTCAAAAGCCAAAACTGAATATACCTATTATAATTAACTTAAAAGTGAGATACCAACATTCAATAAAGGACCAAACTTCCAATGAAATTAAAACAAAGTTAACATAACTAAAACTCCACAAAAAATCAAGATGATACACAAGAATATCAAAAGATGCTGGGTCAAAGTCACATCCAAAACTCAGCAGTGGAAACAAAGACTGCATATGTAACTTCTAAGATGTTATCTACCTTCTCACCAAAATTTACTTGCTTTACAAAAGCTTTGTAGTTATTTCAGACTGATGAATTACACTGTATCAGAATAGCATGTTCTACGTTTACTATTCTAAATTAGTTGTTTAATCAATCTACCAAGCACCTCAAAAAAAAAAAAAGAAAAGGTTAGAAATTACAAAATACAAATGTTGGATAAATTTTAGTTACTAAGCATAGCATGAACAGTATCAGTGGTGACACATTAAAGATGTCCCTTCAGAGATATCTTTATATAGATAATACAATGTCCTCCCAATTAACAATGGCTAGATGATTATCATGGACAAGAGGGCTTAGTAGGATCTTTTAAGCGTAAAGTTACCAGTAATAGTAATATATGTGTTACTTTTCATAATACCAAACATCTGAAACATGAAAACTAGGCCAACTTTAGAACCAAATGCAAAGTACTAAATTTCCTTACATTATATGTGATGCATTAAACAGCATAAATCAAAAAAGCTTAATCATGCATCAGGCTAACCATTGGCCACTATAATGCATTTACTGCTTACATGCTTTTAACCCTTTAGAACCATAGGAGTTTGGGGTACATTTTTTTCTATTAGTATGAGTTCAAATTTTCAAATACCATTGATTTTTATACCATTAACTTTAAAAAAATTAAACATGTATATTTTTTGGGAAAAGATTTAGTTTTAAAGTAGGGTCCAAAGGGTTAAGTTTATAAAGCCATTTTAACAATTTTAAACTGCAACTTCCTGCGTACTTGTGCTGTGCTAGGAAACAGAGCTTTAGAAGATGCAGACAGACTTTCTGAATTGGATGAAGCTGTACTTGAGCTTGTTACAGGTGTCCCCATCTGTAGCATAAAAGAAAGGAAACAATGAAAAGTCTCCAAACAAATGGGTGAAAATAAGCCATGTGGTAGACTTTTTTTTAGTATAGATTGCATTTTTATAAACGCAAAATATAATGCAATCAAATCTGATTTATTTAAAGAGGCAGGCAGTTGATGCATTTACAATAAACAAAGTGACAGTATGAGCCTCAAAAAAAATCTTTAATTCTACACCAATAAACCTAGTTAACCAGTTTCTTTTCTAAAACTGGATGTGCTTTTGCACTGTGATTTTCCAAAAATGATACCTTCAATTGAGAATAAAGATGCATTACTACTGACACTTCAATCCAATTCTCTATCAATGACTCCACAAGATTTTTGCCAAAAGTTTGACATCTCTCAATAAACAAAATCCCCACCCACCTCAAAAACATAAGATATGTGCTTACAGAGGACTTAAAAAGTAATGCTTTTAATTTAGCAACCATAAACAGAAAAAAATTGAGAAAAGAAAACTTCTATGGGATAATGTTAAAGTGAAAAAAAGAACACACATCCTGATCTTAATTCTGAATGAATTAAATATATCTGTTTAATTTTGAATATAACTGGGAAAAAACAGCAAAAGTAAACAACCATTATACACATACGATATATATAACAAAAGCATCTTTAGCTTCTGAGTTCTGAAAAAAGACAAGTTCAGTAGGAAAGATTAAGTCTAGGTCAAATGATGCCCTTCCTGCAAAAGTGTAGCATTGTCATTTGTCACTGTTCTAGATTAAAGAGTCCAACGTTTCATTCCACTCACAGTTCAAGCGGTAAAAGAGGACCTCTAAACATTATCATGTATTTAAGTCCCCAGAAATTAAACTTTCATTTCTAACCAGAGTTCACAGCTATGAAAAAAATAAAATACTATCTGGCTCTAGTCAATGTTTGCAAACATGCAAGAGAATAGGACACTTCTTTGTATTTAATAAATTATATTAAAAAGATTATAAACAAAAAATTGACCTATGACAATTTCAAGGATTTCTATAAACAGCTACACTTTACCTTTAAATATAAGTGTTCACTCCTTTTCAGGAATTTCACCTTACCTGTCCAGCACTGGGGAAAAGAGGCTTAGTAACTGGAGGCTGTGGAGCAGGAACTGTTGCTGTTGGTGCAGGTGGTCTATTAAGAATGCCTGGTGCTGAAACAGCCTGCGCTTGAGTCATTGGAGGAATTCCAGGACGGGGAACAGGAGGGGGCATACCTATAGAGAAGAAATGTTGGAAGGATTGGGGGGGGGGGGGGGGTGTTGAAACATTTAGCTCAGAAAAAATTTTTCCCAAAACTGTTAAAATATACCATATTAAAAATGCTTCTAGGGGCTCCTTAGGTGGCTCAGTTGGTTGGGCCTCTGACCCTTGATTTCTATTCAGATCATGGGATCAAGCCCCACGTTAGGCTCCATGCTGGGTATGGAGACTGCTTAAGATTCTCTCTCCCTCTCTCTCTGCAACCCCTCACTCACATGCTCTCTTTAAAAAAAAATAAAAATAAAAAATAAGGGGCGCTTGGGTGGCTCAGTCATTAAGCGTCTGCCTTCGGCTCAGGTCATGATCACAGAGTCCTGGGATCGAGCCCCGCATCGGGCTCCCTGCTCAGCAGGAAGCCTGCTTCTCCCTCTCCCACTCCCCGTTTGTGTTCCCTCTCTCACTGTGTCTCTGTCAAATAAATAAAATCTTTAAAAAAATAAAAATAAAAATAAAAAATAAAATAAAGGGGCGCCTGGGCGGCTCAGTCGGTTAAGCATCTGCCTTCAGCTCAGGTCCTGATCTCAGGGTCCTTGGGATTGAGCCCCGGGTCAGGCTCCCTGCTCACCAGGGTATCTGCTTCTCCCTCCCTTCCTCCCTGCTTGCGCGCACGCTCTCTCTCAAATAAATCAATAAAATCTTGAAAAACAAAAATAAATAAATAAATAATGCTTCTATGCTACCAAATTACTGATGAACTGTTTAATTCAATGAAGTCCAAATAACTTAGGCATTTGCCCATTGGAACAATCTTGCCTCAACCTTTCTATTCCTTTGTGTCTTTTCAGAATTTTGGGAAGTGAAAGATACCACTAGAGAGTCTATACATGGGGAAAATAGCAATTAAGCTTACCAATTTTAGTGACTGGCAAACTTTTTGAAACACGTAGTGAATTAAAGCAATCTTCCAACAGCTGGACGCTCTCTGAACTCTAATTCAAATTACTGTAAAAACTTTGATACGTCATATACCCATAAAAATTTTTCCAGGGGCGCCTGGGTGGCTCAGTTGGTTAAGCGTCTGCCTTCGGCTCAGGTCATGATCCCAGGGTCCTGGGATCAAGTCCCGCATCGGGCTCCCTGCTCGGTGGGAGTCTGCTTCTCCCTCTCCTCCCCGATCATTCTCTCTCACTCTCTAATAAATGAATAAAATCTTAAAAATTTTTTTTCCAGAAAACTAAGTTATTCCTGTAAACACGTTAAAGATTGTATTTTTTTCTTTTCCTTTTTTTTTAAGATTTTACTTATTTATTTCACAGAAACAGAGCAAGAGAGGGAACACAAGCAGGGTAAGTGGGAGAGGGAGAAGCATCAGGGAGCCTGATGTGGGGCTCGATCCCAGGACCCTGGGATCATGACCCGAGCCAAAGGCAGATGCTTAATGACTGAGCCACCCAGGCGCCCCTAAAGATTGTATTTTTCTTAAGTAAACTCTACACCCAACATGGGGCTCAAACTTAAAACCTGAGATCAAAGGTTGCATGCTCTACAGGCTGAGCCAGCCAGGCGCCCCTCCTTTAAGCACTTGAAATAAATTTTCCTAAAATCCATCACTAATGCATTCTTCAAACTTCCTCAACATTACTTTGCCTAAAATTATCTCAGAACATAACATATGTGGAGCTACTGCCTATAAATGAATGGTTGCACCGGCAATGATGCAAATTTTACTGCTGCCTTACTTTAATGTGGAAAACCCCACGTTATAGGCTACAAAGTCAAGACAGGGTTTTGTTTTGTTTTTTTACGACTCCCTTGCAGCTAGAGGGTCCATTAGAACTGTTTCTAGCCAACAACAGGAGGCTAGGAAGCTTTTGGGAGAGTTACTTTGCTCCCTAATGGAAAAAAAAAAGAACACTTTGCTGTTGACACTCTTTGTTGCCTGCATTATCTTGTAACAACTGAGTGATGTGTCTGAGGGAGAAAAGCTAAGGCTAGCAAAGAAGAAAATTTAAAAACACATGGGTTCTTGACATTACCAGCCACTGAGGCTACCACTTTTCTTTCTGTTGAGTAAGACAATAAATGCCTACATTTTTAAATATGGTTTGATGGGTTTCTCCATTACTTGCCAAAAGAGTCTCCATTACTCACCTAAAATATTCCTAACAAATACAACCCCTCAGGGTGCCTGGGTGGCTCAGTTGGTTAAACACCTGCCTTCAGCTCAGGTCATGATCCCAGGGTCCTGGAATCGAGCCCAGCGTTGGGCTCCCAGCTTGGCAGGGAATCTGCTTCTCCCTCTCCCTGTGCTGCTCTCCGTGCTTATGCTCTCTCTCTCTCAAATGAATAAATAAAATCTTTAAAACAACAAACCCACAAATACAACCCCTCTTAGGTATATGAGCTTTGGTGCATAGGTTCTATAACTCATTTTGACTGCTTTGAAACCTGTTTATTACCTATTTCAGAACTCAAAAAAAAAACCCCACGGTCCATTCTGACACTTCAAGTAATTTAAAAAAGAATTCAGCAACCTACGGAAATTATACATTACAACTGCACTAAAATCCACAAACCTATTGTCCAAAATAGATAAGAATAAAGCATGCCAGTCACATTAAAAAGGAAATTATCTAATGTTTCATACCTGGTGGCATACCAGGCATCAGAGGTGGTATTCCTGGTCCAGGTGGCATCATTCCACCCATTGGCATCATTCTATTGGAAAGCAAATTTCAAGAAACAAACCAAGTTAATGAACAGTATAAACCATTAGAAAATATTGTGGCTAAAGCCTGAAACAACAGATAAAAGACTTGAATTTGACCCCTAATATTGGAATCAATCAACCTGAAAGAACACACAACACTAAAACAATTCTATCAAAATAAGCTCTCTAAATATCAGCAAACTCTTGGGTTTACCAGTAAAATAAAAAAAAAAATCGGTCTTTGTTGACAAAACATTTTCATAAATTTAAAGTCACTAAAAACAATTATACCCTCCTTAATATATATAAGAGGCCTCATCTAAAATATGTGTAATTGGAAATCAAAATCACCTTCTGTCTCACTTGAAAATATCCACACAGAATGTAAATAAGAAAGAAAAACTATTTCAGAATCATCAGACTTTTAAAAAGGAAAGTACTGAATATACACTGTGGAGTAAAGATTTTTTTTGGAGGGTTACAAAAAAAAAAAAAAAACCACTACCACCAAAATTAAAGACAGTCAAAAGTAAACTCACACAATTGCCTAATTTCTATTTGTAATAGCTACCTTACACTAAACCATGACTTAAAAACATAACCCATATTTATTTTCCTTCCCCTAAAAGAGCTCACCTTCAAATATCAGTGTCCAATTCACTTAAAACAGTTAAAAGTTTGTGAATTCTTAACTGAGGACTTTATCAAAAGATAAACTTCTACATATATATATATATGTATATATATAGTTTCCATTACAAGAAAACCGAATTACCTTCTATAAGTAATAAAGCATGTAATTTGGCAAAAGAATATCTATTCTTTCTTAAATAACAACCTTTTTACTAAATTCCATTACTTTAGCAGTTTGGGGAAAAACAGCTGCATTTAGAAAATGCTTTATTTATATGGGTCTATTATAATTTCCTCACAGATGTTTTATTTCCCTCCATTAAGAGATCTGTGTCAACCAGCTTGCACATTTTAGAAGTTTTAGTGAGGAAGGTTAGAAAATTTCTGAAGTCAACTGAATAGATACCATTAAACACACAAAAAAATGACATTATGATTATACCTCCTGAATTACATTATGAATGAGATGCTTACATGTTTTCACCGCAAAATGACTGGGTGTATTTTCTCTGATGATGCAATCTGTGAAAATGTATGACAAAATCAAAATCTAACTGTGATTTTCAAAATACAGTGGGAAAGTGTATTGTATACCTCTCACATCCAACAATATTTAAGTAAAAGTGATAGGCACGAGCACCTCATATCCATTTTAGTTCTTGAGGATTTGACAAATAAAATCATTTACAGAGTTTGCTTCTTGTCACAACTACAAAGTGTCATGGACAGTTCTGAATCTCAGAAACACCAATCTATAACCAACTACTTTAATTACATCAGATGCAATTGAAGCAGATGGCTGCCTACAGACATCCTAAAGCCCAAAAATCTATTCTCTTCAGAGGCAAATTTATATTCATTTAATTTGTTGGTAGACCCCTTTATTAGACAAGTTTAATATTTATGGAGCCCATACCTTTTAGAAGAAAAAAAAAAAAAAAGGCAAAGTAACATTTTAAAATTCATATAACACCCAAGTTGAAAAAGATCATTACTAGGCACAAGCCCACAAGTCAATTAAAAGTTCTCTTACCCAGGTGGCATGCCTGGCATAACTGGTGGCATTCCTGGCATCAGAGGAGGAACACCTGGCATTAATGGAGGTATGCCTGTAAGAATTTCAACAACAACCACAAAATATATTAGAGTAAGAGAAAATTTTAATACTTTTACACCGTATCAATAAAGTCCTTAAAATGTTAAATTTTAAGAAACCTTATGTAATACCTGGAGGCATTCCTGGTGCTCCCGGAACTGGTGGCAGTCCTGGCTGTGCCATTGGGGGGATATAACCTTGTTGAGGTTGAACAGGCTGTGGCTGAAATGAAGTTGAAGCTGCAGAGTCATCATCATCATATTCATCAGAATCATCTTGTTGCTTCTTTTTTTGACTCTCTGCTAAAAAAGTTTTAATTAGTTTTTCCCATACAGTAAAAAAAAACTCAGCAAGTTGGACATTCAACATTTAAAAAAAACTATTTCAGGGCGCCTGGGTGGCTCAGTCGTTAAGCATCTGCCTTCATCTCAGGTCATGATCACAGGGTCCTGAGATCGAGCCTCGCACTGGGCTCCCTGCTCAGCAGGGAGTCTGCTTCTCCCTCTCCCTCTGCCCGCCCCTCCTGCTTACTCTCTCTCAAATAAATAAATAAAATCTTTAAAAAATAATGATTATTTCAGTGCAATTAGCTCATGAGATTTTTCTTACAAAAAAAAATCAGTCAATACTGTTCTTTTTAAATAAATAAAATCTTTAAAAAAAATTTAAAAAAAAAGCGGGGCGCCTGGGTGGCTCAGTCGTTAAGCGTCTGCCTTCGGCTCAGGTCATGGTCCCAGGGTCCTGGGATCGAGCCCCACATCGGGCTCCCTGCTCGCCAGGAAACCTGCTTCTCCTTCTCCCACTCCCCCTGCTTGTGTTCCTGCTCTCGCTGTCTCTCTCTCTGTCAAATAAATAAATAAAGTCTTAAAAAAAAAAAATACCGTTCTTTTTACTCTTCAAATGGGTTTTCAATCTATATTAAGCAAGATTAACATACTTTCCCTATTTTATGACAGATAAAAGTAATTTTCCTAAGTCAGTTTTATTTTAAAAAATAGCTTTCTATTCCATCCCAAAAGGTAAACTATGACAAAGAGGTCTGACCTCTCTGCAATGCTTTTCAAAGCAGAAGTTTCAGGGCACCTGGCTGGCTCAGTCGGTAGAGCATGTGACTCCAGATCTTGGGGTCTTGAGTTCAAGCTCCACATTGGGTGTAGAGCTTACTTAAAAAAAAAAAAAAATTGGGGGGCACCTGAGTGGCTCAGTCGGTTAAGTGGCTGCCTTTGTTTGGGTCATGATCCCAGGGTCTTGGAATCGAGCCCCACGCCAGGCTCCTTGCTCAACAGGAGCCTGCTTCTCCCTCTCCCTCCTGCTATGCCTACTTGTGCTCTGTCAAGTAAATATAATCTTTAAGAAAAATCTCATGGGGCGCCTGCGGGGTGGCTCAGTCAGTTGAGTGTCTGACTCTTGATTTCAGCTTAGGTCATGATCCCAGGGTCCTGGGATTGAGCCCTAGGTCTAGGCTCCCCACTCACTGCGGAGTCCGCTTGAGAGTCTCTCTCCCTCTGCCCCTCCCCCCCAAGCTCGCTTGTTCACTCCCTCCCTCTCAAAAAACAAAAAAGTAAACCTTAAGAACATAAAATAAAATAAAGGGGTGCCTGGGTGGCTCAGTCGGTTAAGCATCCAACTCTTGGTTTCAGCTCAGGTCATGATCTCAGGGTTGTGAGACTGAGCCTGGGCTCAGCGCAGAGTCTGCTTGAGATTCTCTATTTTCCCCCCTACCCCCCATCGCTTGAACGTGCTCTCACAGTTAAGTAAAATCTTAAAAAGAAAAAAATTTGATAGGTGATTAATAACTTCTACCCTCTGGATAGTGATCGCAAATTCCAAGTCAAATAACAGCACTAAAAAAAATTTTTACTGTTAGTGGTTATACAATTAAATCAAAACAAGCAACCTTCATTTTCAAAAACCTCAACACTTGCTAATTCCATTTAGAATTCAGTTAGGAACAAAACATAATAAAGTGGAATGATCCACGTGGTATTACATATACACAAGTTAAATATACAACTTCAAACATCAAAAGACATAAAAACAACACTCAAAATTGGAATTTTGAATAAATCTAACATCCACTATTTAATTTATACGTCAAAAGTATTATAATACTCTCACCAGTGAAGCTGTATTAAGAAAAAGCATAGATCTTAGCATTTACCTTGTGTCTTCTGTTCAAGAAGTCGTCTTCTTTCATCCATGTCTTTTTCTGGAATTCCTTCCATACCATATATTTCCAATTCTATGTCTGTTCTCCCAGGTATTGCATTTGGTACAGCATCTATTGTCTCTTTATGCACCTAACATTAAAATAAACTTCCATTAGATAGACTAAAGTGCCTCATAAAGTCCTTTAAGAGTAATTTGAAATTACTTAGGGAACACTTAGTATAATGGTTAAGTATATTTGGTTCTAGTGAGACTGTCTGGATTCAATCCTTCCTCAGTTTTGCTGCTTACTAACTAGGTATGTACATTAGGCAAATCATTTAAGATTACTCCACCCATAGTACCTAACATCTAGGATCATTCTAAGGATTAAATAAAATATAAGGAATATAAAAAGCACTTGGTAGTACATCTAACACATAGTAAGGGCTCAATAAACATTAATTCAAGTTTACTACAAAGCTTATGAAACAGTCTTATTATATTAAGAATTAAAATAAAATTTCCAAGAATGGATTTTTTTTAAGATTTTATTTATTTATTTATTTGAGAGAAAGAGAGAGAGACAGAGAAACAGCATGAGAGGGGAGAGGGTCAGAGGGAGAAGCAGGCTCCCCGCTGAGCCAGGAGCCAGATGTGGGACTCGATCCCAGGACTCCGGGATCATGACCTGAGCCGAAGGCAGTTGCTTAACCAACTGAGCCACCCAGGTGCCCCCCAAGAATGGATCTTGAGACAAGCCTATAGTTACAAACTATAAAAGTGACTTTTACAATTAGCGTTACCCATAACTAATGAGTTACCTGAGGCACTTAACACTGCACAGCAGTGATCCTGTCATTACCCTATATTTGTTAGATCACGAAGAGGAGAAAGTTCTCTGAAATCTACAATTTTTTTCACTGTATTGTTTTTGCTAGAACAAATGTTTCTAACCCTCAAACATGGGTCTCTTTTGCCAATAAGGTAAAATTCCTACTCATCTTGGTTTCTTCAGCAACTTGCATTAAACTTAGGCTAAAAAATGTCAAAGTATTTTGCCTAGGCTATCAGCATCACCTGAAAGCTTATTAGAAATGCAAATTCTCAGGATAGCCCCACCCCATCAGAAACCCTTGGGTAAGGCTAGCAATCTGTGCCTTAACAAGCCCTCCAGGTGATTCTGAGGCATGCTCAAGCTTGAGAACCACTGATTTAGGTTAGTAATGACTTGGACATATTTGTCCAATACTCAATTTTTCTTTCCTCCCAAGACACTTTCATGTAAGAATAGAAAGGTAATTAAAGGAAGCTAAGTATTTTCTTCTTAGGTATGTATCTCAAAGATTTTAAACAGCAACATGCAAATCAAATTCAAAAATTACCACAGTTTTTGATTAATCTTTAACCACTGTTCCTTATTGTGATTCAAAGATCCATGAATAAAGCTACTCAACAAGCTTAATCACCCTGTTTTCTAAGTTTTTTGGAATGTTACTATTCTTGACAAATGCAGATTAAGTAATTCATGTTTTCCAAAGAAATAAAATTATATTCACGTACACATTAGTCTTTGTTATATTTCTAAATGATAAGGCCAAGAATAAACATATCAAAAGCTGTTCAAAAGGAAGGAAAAACAACATGATTTACCTAACTACCTCACAATATCCCAGCCAGAATTAGATTTCTTACAATCTTGCCTAGAAGTTGGTAGGGTCTTGGCTGAAAAGACAGGAGCAAGCACTGATGTGAACCATCTAAATTATTAATGTCCTAGGCTTACCATCTATAAAATTGGAGGATGTATCTGATTTAACTGCCATGCCTATCTCACAGGTTGCTGTGAAACTACACTAGGACTATAGAAATAGAAGCACTTAATCAATTAAAGATGTTACTGAAATAATTTCTCAACTAATCTTCTAGTTCCATTCCATTTCTCTGCCCTTCTCTATAGCACTTCTTCTTCAAGGAGTGCCTCTACTTCCTTATTTTCTCTTGAAAGCACTCCAAACAGGCTTTCATCCTCATCATTCTAGGAAATCACTCTTGGCAAGCGACCAATGACCTCCACTTTGATTAATCCAATCTCAGTCCTCTTCTTCCTTGACCTACCACCAGCATTTGACTCAGTTAAATAACTCACTCCTTGAAACATTTCATTTGGTTTCCAGGGCACTATTCTCTTGGATTTCCTACCTTTTCAATGTCCTTGAATGGTTTATTTTAATCTTCCAACCTTTAAATGCTGGGAGTGGCCTAAGGTAGAGTCCCTGCACTTCTTTTTTATCTATATTCTACTCCCTAAGAAGAGAGAACATCTAGTATAATGAGTTAAAACAGCTGTCCTTACACGGTATCCTTCCAAATTTCTATCTCCAGCTCCCACTTCTCTGAACTCCAGGCTTGTAAATACAACTGCTCATAAGACATCTCCATCTGGATATTCAGTAGACCTTTTCAAAATTAAATACCCATACTCAAAATTAACATAACACAACCTTGATATCCTCATCTCTAAACCAATTCTTTCTGCAGCTTTCTACATCTCAATGTATGGTTAACTCATGTCACACTCCTCAGACCAAAAACCTTCAGATCATCTGTAACTCCTCACCTCATTTTACTCCACATCTAATCCACCAGCAAATTCTGATGTCTGTCACCATCACCTCGCCTGGAATACTCTAGTCATCTTAAGTGTTCTCACTGCACTCTGCAGCCTGTCTATCTCAAGCCTACAGCCAGGACAAGTCTTAAAAAAAAAAAAAAAAAAGTCATCAGAGCATGCTCTACCTCTACTCAAACTTCCCATTTCATTCAGAATTAAAGAGAATGGCCTACAGTAAGTAAGCCCTCCTATATAAAGCACATTGCTACCCTTTCCTTTTTCCTTCAATATAGGAGAATGCTCCTGTAACACGAGGGTCTTTCATCTGCTATTCCCTAGAAGCTCTCTCTCACTTCCTTTCACATCTCTGTTCAGATGTCAGTTTCTCATTCAGGCCTTTCCTATCTTGTGGCCCTCCCTATGCCCCCTACCTAGTTTTAGTTTTCCCTATCACTTATCACCAAAAACCTAAATAGTTTATTTTCTTCTACCATATGAATCTAAACTCCACAATGGTGACTTCTTCACAGCTGTATACTTAGTGCTTAAAACACTGTCTAGCACAATACCCTCTCATAGGAACTTTTTGTGATAAATAGTAATATTCTGTATCTAAACTACCCAATAGTTATCCACCAGCCACATGTGACTGAGCACTGGAAATGTGGCTATAACGTGACTGACGTTAAATTTTTAATTTTTAAATTAAGCTTTTTTTTTTTTTTTTTTTTAAAGATTTCAGAGAGAGTGAGAAAGCGGGGGGGGGGGGGGGCAGCGGGAAAAGGAGAAGCAGGCTCCACTGAGTAGGGAGCCTGATATGGGGCTTGAATCCCAGGACCCTGGGATCATGACCTGAGAGAAGGTAGGCACTTAACCAACTGAGCCACCCAGGCGCCCCTAAGCTTCCTTTAAGTAGCCACATGTAACTAGTGATTGCCACAGTGGAAAACTGTGGGTCTAGCATGTAGCAGGATCTAAAATATTTTTGAATGGATATTACATTATTGTTATAGTTATATAATTGGAGTAAAAAGGATCTATATAAACTTATTTTCTTTTATAAACTTATTTTTAAACTCGGGGAAACAACATCTTATTTTAATTTACCTCCCTGCCTCCTACCAACAGTAGTTTCCAATGAATAGGGATTTGCTCATCTCTCATCCCTCTAGGGTCCAATTAGGCAAAAATTCAGGCAGCTCTAGGATTGGCAAAAGTAGAAGAAATAATGTTGAATAAGACATAAAGGCACTTACTAGATCATTAAAAATATAAATTGCAAAGCTCTTCCTACCTAGTAGGGAGAAAAAACTCCAGAAACCCAAAAATTATCAAATGAAACGCGATGTTACCATTCCAAAAGAGGTCCATGGAATAACAGAAGTAAGCCTATCCCCAGGCAACAGATTATAACAAATCCTTCAATGGCAGTGAGTAATGGTAGCTAATTATGTATTAATTCTCATGGGATTAGAACTGGTCAGCCTGACTACAAAATTTAAATCACTGATACTTGTTCTCTAACCCAAGTACAGAGGAGATACTTCAGGACCTCAACTTAGTTGTCACCAATCTAACCTAGGATAAAAAAGATTATCAATAATTCAAAAATAAACATAAATTTTCTCTGAACATTAAAAAAATCAATTATTTATCTTAATGGCTAAAAACAGGTTTGTTTTCTTTTAAAGTTGACTGACCACATCTAATCTTCTGCAATAAACAAAACCCTACAGCTGTCAAAGAGAAATTCAAAAATTTTTTCCATATGGTTTCCAAACAAAGGGGTAATAATTACAGAAAAAAAAAATCCTTACCTGCATGCAATGAATAGCTAAACCAGGTCCTGTGTACAACTTCTTATGACATATATGGCATTTAAAATGTTTTGCTTTTTGGTGTTGTATAAGAATCTTCTCATCATCAAAATCTCTATTACAATACCTGATCAATGTTGTTAAGGTACAAAACCAGCATAATAATGACACTGCTTATAAAAAAAACTGTCATATAAGAGAACAGGAAGAAGAACATTAAAAAATAAAAACAGTTAAAACCAAAAATGTAATTTATACAAACTTTGCTTCTGCTATTTACTATACAATTTGGAATTATCTTGCCATGTAATTCTACTAAGTTTCCTGGAAAACCCATAATCTCTCTTCACGACCTCTAAATGAACACATCTCAGTAATCAGCAATATAGTTTTGTCAAATCCCTACATTTAACAAATATTTAAGTGAAACTAACTTTTTTATTCAATATTTCAACATTTAAAACATTTAAAATGCATACTGTGGACTGGACAGTTCAATGTTAAAAAATCCCCAAGTTTATGTCAAGACTGAATTTCAAAATAGAATTCATTAAATAGAAAACAAAAAATAATCGAAATGTTAAAAATCTACCTAATATCTGGAATTTAAAAATATTTATATTATTTAGATCCAAAAATAAGCTCATAATGAATAAGAACATATCCATATGAACAATCCATAGTTGTCTGCAACTCCTTACAAATATATGTTGCCATGGAATGTATCGAAACTCACAGATAAGTTACATTAATAAAACTGAGAATTTTTATCTCGTCAGATTTTTCTAAAAGCACATTAAAAAAAATTAGTGACTTTTTCAACTTAGCATGTAAATAAATGTAATTCTGTAACAAACCGTTTTTAAGTACAAGACAATTAAGTAAAACCAATTTTAACGTAAAGTGTATTAGCGCTTCCGGAAAAAGTGTTAAAAAGACGCCACGTTTTAGTAAGCAACAAGAAGCATTTTTTTTAGTCTTACAAAGCCAGGTAATAGACACAAGAAACTCCACCCTCTAAGAGAATGCTTCTTGAAGATTAAGGCGCCAGCGGGTGAGACGCGGAAGCTAGTTCTCCCCCACCCCGGCCAAAAAAAAAGGCGGGGGGGGGGGGTTCCGAAACCAGGGTCGACTAACACAAGCCTTTACTAAACCACCGAACCTACAATAAAACGGAAAAAAGTGGGTGACAGACTCCGGAAGCTCTCCCCTAATCCTCCAAAGACTCAATCAGCGTATTATACTCGAAGAAAGTCCCTTTGTTGAATCGTCACCAAAACAACGGAGTGTGGCAGAATATCCTTAGGGGACACTGTCCTTGGTGGAGGGGTCCAAGCCGCCTCCCAGCGGTTGAGTCAACGCTCGCACCAAAGCAAGAACCTCCTGAGTCACGGAGTCCCACGACCCCCAACTGCCAGAGCCTCCCGCCTGGGGACTTCATTTTCTGCAAAGCATTCCCAAATCCGGCTCCGGCCACCAAGCCGCCCACCTCGAGGCCTAGATCCCAGACGCTCTCTGCCACAGGCCAGAGCAAGGCCTCCCAGTCCCAGTCACCACCAACCGGCGCCCCCGCTCGGCCTCGACTTCAAACCGATAAAGGATATCAGCACCACGGCTTCAGCTGCTTCTTCTTCTTGCGACCCATAACTGCGCTCTACCGACAAAGTAAAAGGGGGGGGAAACCAAGCAGGAAAAACGAGGCAAAAATCGCTCACTCTTCCGACCCAACGGCCACCACCGCGTCTCACAGGAAACAGACACAAAATGGCTGACGCCCTCGTTCCCCGCTCTGCTACCATCAGGCACTGCGGCCGGAGGCGGTGCCAGGCAGGGAAGGGTCACATGACGCAGGCCTCCTTCCTGAGTGGGGGGAGACTCGTGGCCGCTGAGGTGTGGCCGCCATCTTGTCCCTTTAAGCTGTCTCGGCCCTCGTTGGTCGTGCTTGCTGATCCCTCCGGTTTCCTTTTTTAAGGAAGCTGGCTACCGAGGTACCCCGAGACGCTCGCTAATTGAAGGAAAAAAAAAAACCTGGAAAGAGTATCATTGTAATTAAGGACAGACTACAAATAATAATGAGACAGCGCCCAACTTTTAATTTTTCGTTGCCCGGATTAATCCTTTATGTAGTACGTGTTGGGCATTTGCTTATTACATGTTAAGTTAAAGAAGTGGCAGTCTCTGCCTTGTAATACACAGATTGGTGGCAGATGAGTAATCAAGGCAGTGTGGTCAGCGCGGTGATGGGGGAAATACAAGGTGCTGCAGACCTCTGGAGGGAACACCAACAAGGGTCTTGGCGGTCATTGGGGTGTCAAGAAAGGTTTTCTGAAGGGTCCGTGGGAGCAAGGGAAGTGGAAGAGAGAGAATCTCATTGAAGGAGCAAAAAATGCAAGTCTTTGAGGCTGAGCACCTGAAAAACACTAATGGTGTTAGGGCTGGAGCTTACAGTGATGGGGCTGGTGGCAAGAGATAATCTTAGGGAGGAAAAAAAAGCGGGGGGAGGGAATGCAAGCTGGAAAGGAAGAAGTAAAACCGTGTTCACAGATAGCATAATCTTATGAGTTGGACTGTGTCATTGTGTGTGTGTCCCCCACACCACGCAATCACCCACAAAGAAAAATTAAGTCCTAACCCCCAGTACTTCAGAATGAGACTTTTAGCGGTGAGCAAGCTGACACTCTAGTAGAGGAAACAGACAATAAACAAATGTATAATGTCAGGAGTGATAAGTGCACTGAAAAAGAACTAAACAATATAAGGGGACAGGATAGAGACTTGCTGGGATGACAGCAGAGGTTTGTGTGGGATGTGTTTTGTATAGGGCATTTTCTGAGTATCTGAGGAGGTGACATTTGTGCAGAAAATTGAATGATATGAAAGAAAAAGGCCATGCAGATATTTAGGGGCATTCCAGACAGAAGCACAAGTTAAAAGACTGTTACATTGGGGGAAAAAAAAATTGAAGGGTTTGAAAAACACCAGGAAATGTGACCAGAACAGACTGAGCAAGGGAGAGAATGATAGGAAATGAAGTCAGAGCAGGTGGTAGAGGCTAAATTATGAATTATGTGCATCACACAGAGACTTTTTCTTAGAATTCTAAGACCCAAGCAGGAGAATACAATATAAAATAACAGTTAAGATTATAGATTGATCAGGGTGCCTGGGTGGCTCAGTAGGTTAAGTATCTGCCTTTGCCTCAGGTCATGATCCCAGGGTCCTGGATGGAGCCGGAGTTGGGCTTTATGCTCAGCAGGGAGTGTGCTTCTCCCTCTCCCTCTGCCACTCATCCTGCTTGTGTGCTCGTGCGCGCGCTGTCAAGTAAATAAATAAAATCTTTAAAAAACAAACAAAAAAATATGGGAGAAAAAAAAAAGAAGCCAGTAATGAGATTCCATAAGATCACCCTGTCTGCATTACTTTCTTGGCAGTAATTACATTCTGCCCTTCCCCATGTGTATACCTTGTCTCCTTCAATTGTGTTGCCAGAATAAAAACTTAAATACTGGATTGTTTTTCTATATGTGCACATATTCTAGTTCATTCTTTTTAATAGCTGCATAGTCTTCAGGTACACATGTGTATTAGTTTCCTATTGCTGCTGTAACAAAATTAACCACAAATTTAGTGGCTTAAAACAACACGAATTTATTATATTACAGTCCTGGAGATCAGAAGTCTGAAATGGCAGGCCTGCATTCCTTCTGCAGCCTCTAGGGGAGAATCACGTATTGCCTTTTCTAGCCTCAAGAGAATGCGCAATTTGTGGTCCCAAATCACTTCCGTCTCTATATATCACAATTGCCTTCTCCTTTCTGATTTCCCGTCTCCTTCTTACAGAGACTCTTAGGGTTACACTGGGCCTACTTGGATAATCCAAGATAATCGTCCAATTTCAAGTTCCTTAATATAATCACAACTGCAGAGTCCCTTTTGCTATGTGAGGTAAAATATTCTCAGGTTCCAGAGATTAGGACGTGGACATCTTCGTTGGGGAGTGTGGGGGGTTATTATTCTGCCGGCCACTGCATGTACCAAAAACTTACATAATCAGTACTCTATTGACCAACATTCAGATTGTATCTAGTTTTTTATCATTATAAACCATGTTGCAAGGAATATTTTTGGACTTGTATTTTCACACTTACATAAATGTATCCATTTGATGATGTCCTGGTGTTGCATTGATAGTCAAAGGGTATATGAATTTAAAATATTGATAGACGTTTTCAAATTCCTTTCTAAACCATGTGCATTGAGGGCACCCAGCTGGCTCAATTGGTAGAGCATGTAACTCTTGATCTCAGGGTTATGAGTTCAATCCCCACATTGGATGTAGAGATTACTTTAAAAAATAAAATCTAAAAAACAAATAAAATAAAATTAACCACGTGCATTAATTTTATTCCTATCAACTGTTTAGGAGAGTGACTGCTTCTTTACACACCCCAACGCAAGGTATTACCAAACTTTCAAATGTTTGCTAATCTAACAGGTGAAAAGCAGTACTATATACTACCAATTTCATTTGAAATTGAACAGTTTATTTACTTACATATTCTTCATTCTTATTTCTTCTGCGAACTGCCTATTGTCTTTCTTTTTTATTGATGAATGACAGCCCTTCATCTATTATATATGTTGCAAATATTTTTCCTAGTTGGTCATTTGTGTTTTGACTTTGGGCAACACAGAAGTTTAGTCTTTCCCTGGTCAGATTTATTAATCTTTTCCCATGTGGTTTCTAAGTGTTTTAAATATTTAGAAAGGCCTTCTTCAAGAATCTTCAAAATTCTTCCATGTTTTCACCTGGGAGGGGGCATTTTAAATTCTTATATATTTTGGGGCGCCTAGGTGGCTCAGTCAGTTGGGCCTCCTACTCTTGATTTTGGCTCAAGTCATGATCTCGGGGTCCTAGGGTCAAGCCCGGGGTCAGGCTCCCCACTGGTCAGGGAGCCTGCTTGTCTCCCTCTCCTTCTGTTCCTCCCCCGCCTGTGCGTGCTCTCTCTCTTTCAAATAAATAAATTTTTATATCTTTTATCAAACTGATGCACGTGAGTGCGTGTCCACGCTCTTGAAGGGTGGTAGGAGGGCCCATTCATCCTTTTCCAGGTGGCTAGCTAATAGTACCATGTTTATTACGTCTCCTAGACGTCTTAGACGATAGCCAGAGGACAAAAGGGAGTCAAGAGAGAAATGGTAAAAGATTCTGCAGGAGGTAATTCGGCGCACCCACCAGCCCCTACCGGCAGTAAAGGCCCCCGCCCCCGACAGCGGCTTCCTGGTCTGCGACTCCGGGAAACAGGCGGAACGCAGGTGCGCGAGGGCTGGGAGCCGCACGAGCCCGGCCTCGGAGGACTGTACGGCAGCGGGGGAGCGGTTTGGCGGGAACACAGGGCCGCTCGGAGGCCGGCGCCGCGATGCTCCCCTCCTTGCAGGAATCTCTGGATGGGGATGAAAAGGAGCTAGAGAGCAGCGAGGAGGGAGGCTCCGCGGAGGAGCGGAGACTCGAGCCGCCGCCCAGCAGCCACTACTGTCTCTACAGCTACCGCGGAAGCAGGTGCAGCGCCCACCGTCCCTGTGGCCCCGCCCCGGCCCCGCGTCCCGGCCCCGCATCCCACCCCTGGCCGCTCACAAAGCCCTTCTTCCCCTCTCCCAGCTATATAGTCTCTGGCCCTAAGGACCCTCCTCGCCTCACGCCGTTCTTCCGGGCCACCGTCCTGGACTTTGGCGCCCCTCCTAATCCTCTGCGCTCCAACTGTCCCTCTCGACTTTTCAGCCCCTTCCTGTCGCCCCTGCCCTTTGTTTGGCGCAGCGCCTCGTACACTCATTAATGTCAATTTCCACCCCGTCCTTCCTGTCATTACCGCCCCACTTTCTCCCATTAGCCCCACGCATTCACACCTCCACCCCACCCTCTGATTATCCTCCGTTCTCGCTGCCTCCTTTTCCTCGGTCGGGGCAGACATTCCTGGGGCTCTCTTGGCCCTGGAAAGTCTGGTTTTTAGAGGAAATTTCCTCGACTCTTGTGGATGTTTAATTTAGCTTTTCCTCCACCTCTTAGACGGCCTGGAGAAGGGGCTCTTGTCCGCACCGTTTCATGGGTTTTCCCTGTCATGAGGCTTCGTAGGCAGTGGAGGATCCACGCACTTCTAACTTGCAGCATTTTCAGTTGACTGTTCACCCCCACCCTGCTTGCCGGCGGGGAGGGGGCCATACTGCGTTTGAGTTAGAGCCCATAACTGATAGCTGTATTGCTTTTGTGGTGTGCAGATTGGCACAACAGCGAGGGGACAGTGATGATGGAAGCCCAAGCGGCACAAATGCAGAAACGCCCTCTGGTGATGATTTCAGGTAAAAGCAGCTCGACCCTAACCCACGGGTGTGCTTTCATCTTCTCTGCATCTCTGTCCTGTAGATATCAGTGGGTACCCTATTTCACTTCAGCTTTCCCCGAGTCAAACCACCAAGCCCACCTATCCCCTAGGAACCTCATCTGGATTTCCTCATTAGTCCATTCATTCAAGGCTGGGCAGATCCAAATACTGGAGTGCCCCTGGTGATTAAGCCAGAGGCAATCCATCTTAGTTCCTTGATTGGAACTGCATTAAATATTCAAGGTCATATGAGTATAAAGAAATCTAAAATGCTCCTTTTCCCCACCTTCAATACCCTTTCAGAGCTCCATTGCTACACACTGGAATGTAAACTCTAGGACAGAATAGATTGTTGTCTCTTTGGTTCATTGATGTCTCCCTACCTGGCACCCTGAGTGGTACCAGGGTAAACATTTAAGACATATTTTGTAAATGAATGAATGACTGAATCTTAGCACTTGATGCGAAGTAGGGGATAATACAACAATATGTTCACTGACAGGATGATGGATGATTTAAGGAATTTTTTAGGTGTTGTAATAGCATTATGGTATTGTGAAAAGGAGGTAAGGTCAGTGGATTAGGGGTCCCGGTGGAGTATACTAGAGAGAATGAGCTGGAAAGATAGGACTATTTTAAACCATTTGATGAGGTAGATCATACTTGGTGACATACACACCTAGAAGCCTCCCCAGCAGGAGTCCTATAAAAAGCTTTGTCAAATCCTTAAAGAGATTCTGGTTTTTAGTAATATTCTGATTTATGAGGTGTGAATGTAGTAGTCCACTGGTAAGGGATGTGTGTCTTTTATTTGTCCAGCCTCTCCTTGGTGGGTACTAATCTGCCATCGGAAGTGGAGCCAGACCTGCGTGGTTTCATTGCTAAGCGTCTTGCTAAGGGAGCAGTATTTGAAGGGCTGGGTAATGTTGCATCTGTGGAGCTGAGGTAAGTGTAAAATGTGCTGTGTCCTGGATTTTTATTTTTGAGCTGAATATGAGAAGTGTGGAGAAATTGCAAAAGATCAGCTCCTACCGGACTTGCAAAGTTGGTCTTTGTTCTCTGGCAGCCTGAGCCCTGGGTCTCACACACACACACACACACACACACACACACACACACACACACACTTGTGGGATGGAATTAAGTGAATGGCAGACGCTACCACCTAAGAGTACTTCTTTGGTCTTGTACTTGGAAGAAAAGAGTTAATTACCAAAACTAAAAGTGTATACAGTTTGTAAAGTGCTTTCCCAAACTGCTCTCTACAAAGGGGCAATAGAGCAGATACTCTTACTTCCATTTTCAGATGAGCAAATAAACTCAAAGACATTGAGGTCACACAGCTGGTCATATTGATGGAGTGCAGGCTTAATCATAGGTGTCCTCTGTTGACTTCCAGCCATCTTTCCATTACACCCCTTAATTGTAGTTCACTTTAGACTATGATTTTGCCATCAAGTCCCCTCAGGAGTATGAAGCCACAGCCCAAAGATAAAGCCCCAGGATTAACATGTCACATCTGCCTGGAGCTTCAGTGATTCGTGAAGTTTTGGGGGGAGAAAGAGAACATGTTTATATTTATGTAAACGTGGATATACTATGAACAAGAATAAAATTTGCATGAGTTTTTCACATAAGAGAAGAGAACTCAAAGAAATGCCACGTTTGAAATTCTAGGTGCTGCTTTTGCAAAAGCCCATAACGGTACATGGTAATTTTCCTCTGCTATTACAAGTAAACCAAGGAGAAGTCTAGGAAGTTCTGACCTAGTTTGCAATCTAACAGTATTGTCAGATGAAGATGACCAAGGTTTGCAGCAGTCCATAAAACTAGATGCATGACTTAGCAAAATAATACATTTTACTGTCTTGTCTTTTCTAGGATTCCAGAATCCCGGGTCGGTTGTTATTACTGTCTTTTCCAACAAGAAAAACTGCTTCCTGAAGCAGCAACAGTGGACTCTGAACATAACGCTTCAGAGTATGTGGTCTGTTTTTTAGGAGGGTCTGAAAAAGGACTTGAGCTATATCCTTTCTTTGATCTTCGACGATATCAGGAAGGAAACCATGGGATGCTAAGTGGAGGACTATTACTACCGACCTCCAAAGAGCTTTTCTACCCCTTCTATATTTACTTCATTTCATACCTTCATACAACCAGTTTGTCCTGGCATGTCTTAATTTAAAGTTTGCATCTGAGAGATTTTATGTTTCCTATTGAGAGATAAAACACTATCTTGATGCATCCTTTATTGCTTCCTTAAGAATGTACTTTCAGGCTTGAATTGGACAAGTATATTCAAGGGCTGAAAAATAACATGAGCTGTGAGGTAAGATGATCGATTTAATTGGTAAGACTGAGATGATAAACACACTGTAATTGCTATGCTTATGAAATCACACAGGTAGACACAAAGACACCCAAATGCTAAAAATACTGCTTTGTGGGCTAATAGGAAGGTGCCTGTTAAGGGAAGCAGGGAACATAGTCCTATAAGTGCTCTAAGTTTCACAAGACTGCTTCTGATGTTTTGTATCCATGAAAAATTGAATCCATTGAATTCAGGGTATATGGTAATATGCCAAGTGAGGAAGAAGATACTCTTTTCCAGATTTCTAGGCACATAAGACTTATGTGCTGGTCAGAACTAATGTCCATGAAGCCTCTGGCACCAAAGACATGCTATACAATGGTATGACTGTCCTTGAACTCAACATCAAAGATTTGTAGAAAAATTCACATTTTTTATTTTTTTAATCTTTTTTTATTTTTTATTTATTTATTTTTTAAAGATTTTATTTATTTATTTGACAGAGAGAGACACAGCGAGAGAAGGAACACAAGCAGGGGGAGTGGGAAAGGGAGAAGCAGGCCTCCCGCCAAGCAGGGAGCCTGATGCGGGGCTCGATCCTAGGACCCCGAGATCATGACCTGAGCCAAAGGCAGATGCTCAACGACTGAGCCACCCAGGCGCCCCCTTTTTTTTATTTTTTAAAGATTTTATTTATTTATTTGACAGAGAGACACAGCCAGAGAGGGAACACAAGCAGGGGGAGTGGGAGAGGGAGAAGCAGACTCCCCGCTGAGCAGGGAGCCTGACACGGGGCTCGATCCCAGGACCCTGGGATCATGACCCGAGCCGAAGGCAGACACTTAATGACTGAGTCACCCAGGCGCCCCGAAAAATTCCATTTTTTATTAGTCGATCTTTCACGAACTAGATATATCCATATTGATTATCTATACCTTTAAAAAACTACACTTCACTGTGTAGTAGTTGTTAAAGTTATAACTCTTCTAACTTTACTACCCATTACATGTGGTACCAATTCCTTTTACTTGTCATATGCTTACAAGATCCTGCAGGAGAGGAAAGGCTAGCAAGCCTAGTAAGCCAAGGAAATGGGTCTAGGGGGAGCTGCTCTCCCAGAGCGGAGCTCTTGCAGTAGTCCCCAGTGAGCAGCACAGTCTAGAAAGCCAGATGTGCTCATGGCCAGCGCTCATGGCAGCAGTCTGACAGCTGGAGTGGGCTGGAGGGCTTTGATGAATTAGTGTGTGTCCTTCTCTGATCCTATCTGAATGTGAGTGAGCTGTCTCACTCCTCAGCCGTTCAGCAGGTGCTCTATAAGCTCACGCGTGGATGTTTCAGGCACTGCCAAGTGCGGGGGTGACAAGGATTATTAAGAGAATGTCTCCTGGGGCACCTGGCTGGCTCAGTTGGTAGAGCGTACAACTCTTGATCTCGGGGTTGTGAGTTTGATCCCCACTTTAAGGGTAAAGATCACTTAAAAAGAAAATCTTGGGGTGCCTGGGTGGCTCAGTCGTTAAGCATCTGCCTTCGGCTCGGGTCATGATCTCAGGGTCCTGGGATCGAGCCCCGCATCGGGCTCCCTGCTCGGCAGGAAGCCTGCTTCTCCCTCTCCCGCTCCCCCTGCTTGTGTTCCCTCTCTCACTGTCTCTCTCTGTCAAATAAATAAAATCTTAAAAAAAAAAAAAACTTAAAGAAAAAATCTCTGAGTATACACAGTATGGTAGGAGAAGATGGACATGTAAATGCCCAACTTCTCCCAGCAAAGAAATAGCATGGAACCCTACTAATTCGGTCTCTTTATTTTATGTAATACATTTCTAAGTGTTTTTTTAAGAAATTCCATACAGGGGCGCCTGGGTGGCTCAGTCGGTTAAGCGTCTGCCTTCGGCTCAGGTCATGATCCCAGGGTCCTGGAATCAAGCCCCGCGTTAGGCTCCCTGCTCAGCGGGAAGCCTGCTTCTCCCACTCCCACTCCCCCTGCTTGTGTTGCCTCTCTTGCTGTCTCTCTCTGTCAAATAAATAAATAAAATCTTTAAAAAAAAAAAAAGAAATTCAGTACAGAATTATTCCCCACTCTGCTCAGGAAAGTTGTATCACAATTCCTTATTTGAGTTGGTGGTGTTAGCTTAAAAAAAGGAGGTATCTATCCTCAGTTTTTTTTTTTTTAAGATTTTATTTATTTATTTGAGAGAGACAGAGCACGAGCAGAGGCAGAGGCAGAGGGAGAAGCAAACTCCCCACTGAGCAGGGAGCCCAACGAGGGGCGAGATCCCAGGACCCTGGGATCATGACCTGAGCCTAAGGCAGACGCTCAACCAACTGAGCCACCCAGGCACCCCTATCCTGAGTTCTTTGCACTGTCAAGAGTATCATGAAGAAAATGTTAAGTCCACTAAAGAGAAGGCTTATATTAAAGCAGGTGACATTCTTTCTTGATCTAGGAAAGGGGCCTGGAGAACCACATAAAATCCTACCTGAGCAGCTGGTTTGAGGATGTTGTATGCCCAATCCAAAGGGTGGTTCTTCTCTTTCAGGAGAAGCTTACCTTTCTGCTACATGCTGTAAGTATTGCCCAAACAAAAGCATTTCTTTAATTGAGAGTCACTTTGGCAGAGTTTGGATTATTTAAAGACATACTCACTTTCTCTGAACACTACTCCCCACTCCCCTGCTGAATATTCATTCAAACTATGCTTGCAATCAGAGTAGACCACACTCTGTTTACTGAGATCTAGAAAGTTCCACTACTCAGGTAGAATTGCAAATACTAAATCTTCCTAATAGGATAAAACATTATTATTTTTTTAAGTAGGTTCTACGCCCAGCTTGAGTGGGGCTTAAACTCATAACCCTGAGATCAAGACCTGAGCTAAGATCAAGAGTCTGACCCTTAACTGACTGAGCCAGCCAGGCACCCCAGGATAAGACATTTTAAAATAATATTTTTGAAGTGATCTGGGAGAGGCACAATTTCCAAAACAATTTGAGAAGGAAAACAAAAATCCCAAAGTGATTTTTCACTATATAAAAAGTCCAGATAGGGGCACCTGGCTGGCCCAGTCTGTAAAGCATGCAACTCTTGATCTTGGGGTCGTAAATTCAAGCCCCACATTGCGGGTAGAGACTACTTTTAAAAAAAAGTCCAGATAAAAAATGAAAAATTCACGAAAATACCCAGACAATGGGGGAAACCTAGAGTATATGGCCAGGCTTTTATTTAAATATGTGGTGGGTAAATTCAGCTGTAACTGGATGGTCCCATGAGACCCGGGTGGTAAAGCCAGGTTTTAGGCTGTCAGTGGGCACCTGATGAACAAGGCTCTGGAGAGCTCCTGGGTAGTGCCCATCTAGAATGGTCCAGTGTGGTGGTTATTGGGGAAGCTGACGTTTACTGTTGAGTATCTGCTCAATAAGGAAAACTAGAATCCCTGTATCGATTAGGCTTTATTTTTCTCTCATAGGCTCTGAGTTATACTCCTGTTGAAGTTAAAGAATCAGATGAAAAAACAAAGAGAGACATTAACAGGTAAAGAAGAGTTTTCCTTTTTCACAGCAAACCTGATACTATGTTTTCAAACCCCCCACCCAGTGCAGAATGAATTTGCTTTCTCCCTCCTACCCTGCAATACTGTTTGTGGAAAAGAACCTGTGTGTGTGGCAGGTTTCTGAGTGTGGCCAGTCTTCAAGGCCTTATTCACGAAGGCACCATGACGTCCTTGTGCATGGCCATGACCGAGGAGCCACATAAATCCGTGGTCATCGATTGCAGCGGCTCCCAGCCTCAGTTCTACAATGCAGGTGAGCCACAGCCCGAGGCAGCCTTCCTGGTGGGAGTCTCTATTTTTGCACCGAGAACACATGAGACAAAGTTAGCCTTCCAGCCTTGTACACTTGTCCCTGTTTATCTCACACTCACCAAAAATAGTATCAATTCTAGAACCATGGAAATCCCATCATGCCTAGCAATTCCACTCCTATGTATATAGAGAAATTCTTGTATGTGTACATAAGGAGACAAGTACAGAAATATTCATAAAGGCATTGTTTGAAATAGCAAAGAATGGAAGCAAATGTCTATCAGGAAAACTGAAAAACTGCTATATTCATACAGTGGAGTCCTACATAGCAGTGAAAATGCACGAACTAGCTCAGAACCATACTATTTAGTGGAAAAGCCATTAAAGAAAAACAAAGTTTTAACATATGTAAAGTAATACTATATAGGCCTTAGAGATTAAAAAAGAAAAGTATGTGACAAAAGTTGAAAGAAATACGTGGGAACGATAATCCTTTCTGATGGGAAAGGAGGGGGATGTGATGGGGAAGACGTACTCAGGGCTTCAGCCATTTGGTATTTCTTAGCCAGGTGGTGAGCCGACTATTTTTTTAGACCATTATAGAAAGTCTTAAATAATTCACTACACGTGGGGCGCTTGGGTAGCTCAGTCGGCTGAGCATCCGACGCTTGATTTTGGCTCAGGGCATGATCTCAGGGTCGTGAGATCAAGCCCCGTGTCTGGCTCCTCGCTCAGTGGGGAGTCCGCTTGAGATTCTCTTCCTCTCGCTCTGCCCCTCCCCCCACTTGTGCATGCTTGCTCTTTCTCTGTCTCTCTCTCAAGTAAATCTTTTTTTTATTATTTATTTATTTGACAGAGAGAGAGAGACAGCGAGAGAGGGAACACAAGCAGGGGGAGTGGGAGAGGGAGAAGCAGGCTTCCCGCGGAGCAGGGAGCCCGATGCAGGGCTCAATCCCAGGACCCTGGGATCATGACCTGAACTGAAAGCAGACGCTTAACGACTGAGCCACCCAGGCACCCCTAAATAAATAAATCTTGAAAATAATTCACTATAAGTGTTTTGACCAAGAAGGAAAATCACAATGGATACAGGTGATGTATACCTGAAACTAACAAACTATGAAGTGTCAATTACACTTCAGTTAAAAATAAATAAATAATGAATAGAAAGAATACATGTCTTATGCTTTGTAGGATTTCGGTTTTATTTTTTTTTTTCTAAAATACTTCATAGGAAGCAACCGGTTTTGTGAGGACTGGATGCAGGCTTTTTTGAACGGCACTGAAGGAGGTAACCCTTTTCTTTTTCGACAAGTACTGGAGAACTTTAAACTAAAGGTAATTAATTGGCTATGTGCCAAATATCATCATATCATTTTTGTCTGAATTTTAGTTCATACCAGTGACAGAGTAACAAATCTGCTTTACAGCTGTGATGTCTATTAAATAGGACGTTCTCAAAACTAGAATCCCCAGAAGGCATTTACTTTATTTATATTTTCCAGGAGCTTCTGCATATATATCATTGCAGTTCCAATTAATTGGGTTGAGTGCTTGCTTGTATCTCAGGGACATCAGTTGTCTAATTTGTGATGTATTTTAGTTGGAAAGCACCAAAAAAAATGGTTCAGTGACTAAGGTTTCAAAATTCTGATGGGGAGGAGCATTGTTACTTTATTTTGCAGATTTTAAAAATATTTTTACTTTATGTAAGAAATTGTGTTCTCCCAAGGGCAAAGCATATTAGCAATAAGAACGATGGAAATATTTAAAATAAAAAGCAAACATCTCGGCAACATATGTCAAGCTCTCAGCTGGATAGGAGATATTTCTCAGGCTTCGTTATTATCTCACTAAACACATACTTAACTGGATAATCTTTTTCTAGGCCATACAAGACACAAATAATTTGAAGAGATTTATCCGACAGGCAGAAATGAATCATTACGCTTTGTTTAAATGTTACATGTTCCTGAAGAACTGTGGTAGTGGAGATATCCTTTTGAAGATTGTTAAAGTGGAACACGAAGAAATGCCTGAAGCCAAAAACGTGGTGGCTGTCCTTGAAGAATTTATGAAAGAAGCTCTTGTCCAAAGTTTTTGATCACGTGTTTTGAGATCATTGTGTTGTGAAGTTGTACATACCAGCCTTGGTGTTTGAAACTGCGGTTGTTGTAACTGTCATAGGATTGCTACTGAAGATTACTTCAGACACATTCTAGATTTCTTCATTTCGTACTTTTAAAATTTATTACTTAGACCTAAAAATCCGAGGACCATTTTCACTGAGTCTTAGATGTGTGTTAGAGTCGTGGAATTTTAGGACACTGCTGGCCCCATAAATTCTAGGCCTCGGGGGGTTGATGCTCAAAAATCTTGAAAGGTAATTTTGTGGCTTCTCTGAGGAGTTGGCTGCAGTATTTAGCAATTTTTCCTCCCAGAAAAATTGTGATACTCCTTTCTCAATGTACTATAACTTCTTTAAAAAAAAAAAATGTCCTCCTAGTCTCAGGACAGATTAGCGCTGCGACACCATTTCAGAGACAGATCTGTGCATCCTGTGGGTGCTTGGATAGATTTTTTTTGTCTGATTATGGCATGGATGACAAAGCCAGCTTTTAAGTCAGTACACAAATCATGACTGTTTAAGAAATTAAATGAGCTTTAAAAATACACTAGCTTCAAGACAAAACATCATCTCTGACAGAAAGCTACTGCAGAAGTGGCCGCCAGCCCCTTTCTTCATTCATTTGTTCACAGGTACCTGCCAAGAGCCTGTATTTTCTTTTCTGTTTTTCTGTTGAAAATGCTGGAGTTTTCCAACAGTGTTAAAAAAGAAGCAAAGTACACAAATTCTACAAGCAAACTGTAACATAAAGAATGCAAACAGATTCTTCATATCAGAGTTACTTATTGATTTTAGTTTTTTGTATATTTGTCATAAGCCTCATATTGTTTTACTCCGAATCAATTGAAAATGGAGCCATTTATAATTCCCATGGAAGCCAATTGTAGCTACACACATGATGGCAGTTTGTTCTGCAAAGCTCTTTAATAAATCCATTTAATAATGATTTTTGGTTAGAAGATCAGAAGTCTTATTCTCACTGCCTTCAGGATGCTCAGAGGAACACAAGCCCATAAAAATCCTCTCCCAAACTCATACATAAGTTCTGACATAAGTAATGACTGACAATGGCCTGATGCTTTCTCTTCTACAGAAGTCTGGGGACATGACTCACCAAGCCATTTCTTTTCCTTTAATGAGAAATACAATTCAGCTGTACTCTCAAGATCTTCATAAAGGCTCTCATATGGTTTTAAATTTTAATAACTTGGATTGTAGGCAATGTAGAAAACAAAATCCAAATAGCATTTTTTATAGCATTAAATTCAGGATGACTATGGGAAATAAGCAAGTCGAAGGCTTATTGAACCTGCCCTTGAACCTGGCTTTTTCTAATGTACTTGGTTACTCATTTAGAAATCATTTTTTTTATAGACAACATTAGGACACCAACATTTGGAGTCTAAAAAACATATTTTTCGTTTTCAGATTCACGTATCGTTCAACAGTCCATGATGTAAATGGCATTTTAAAGTAAATGTATTACCTGCTTCAAGCCATTTATGGATATAGTCAAGGTATAGTTAGCTATTCCTTATGTGTACTTCTATATATATATTGTGTGATGCAGGGTCACTACAGTACACAGTTGTGTGCCATACTGTCTTATTTTACAAGCCTATGACAAACTATCACTATTCTAGGCAAGGAAAATGGTGACATGGAATCAAGTATCTTGTTGGCCATGAGAAGAAACCCAAAGAGCTCATGACCAGAAACATGTACTGTATTCAAATTTTAATAAGCTAATGTATTCATTTTTAAAGTTTTAAAAAGGATTTGTTCACGTGTGGAATACATTTATGTATTGCTTGTGTGCTCTACACACAGGAAATATGTTTGTCATGTATCAAAAATGGCCTGTTTAATTGTAATTATATTTGTAATAATAATAATAACCCAACTTAGCTTCTCATCAGCAGAGTCATTTTTATTTAACTAGCTCCATTCTCAAGTCTGACATTTTTATTAAGGCGCAACAAGTTTAGGGGGAGATTATACTTGCGTAAGGAATTTGTTGAAGAGAGTCACATCACCTGCTGGAATACACCTTTCTGCACCTTGCAGGAGGCATCAGGCAGGGTGTGAGGGCAATTTCCATCACAATGTTTTATTCATTGTCCAGGGAAGTTACACCCATAGAACTCAATAACCCAAGTCCCTTCCCTTCACTCTCATTCATTATTAACCGTGACAGAATGCCTGTCCTTTACCAGAGGCGCACTATACCAGATGCTAGGGAAGCCTGCTGGCATCTGGGAAGTAAGATGAGGACCACATTTTCCCAGCCATGTGTCTTCTCAGTCATGGAGATTCCCACCCCCCCACCCCCCCCCAAAGCCCGGCATTGATGAAGTCTTTCCACTTGGAGGGCTAAGAGAGCTGGAGAGCTCTGCAACTGCTAAACTTCCTGAATGTGTCACAGACTTCAAATCATTCTGAGCTTGCATAAATGCTAGATTCCGGAAGTCGGCGGTGATAGGGAGTGACAATGAATTCATAGCTGTGGATTTTCTTGTAAACTATTTGAGGATGGCTGATAAAGCAGAAATCCTGTCAAGTGAGCATGGAATGAATATTCCAAGGTCCATTACTGTGACTAATGCAGTGAGACTGGATCTTGAAACGAACGCCCTGGCCCTTCCACCGGGTTTCGTGCCCTTAAAGTCCCACACAAACAGCCGAGGAGTGAGAGCATGAACTCGGGAACCACAGTGCGAATCCATCTATGCCATAAGGTACCCGGGAGTCACCACACTTCCCTAAGCCTGCCCCTCATATAAATATGAGCATATTGATACCCACTTCACACCGAGTAGCTGTGCACTAAATGAGGATAATCTGTGGAAAATGGCTCGTGCAGTGCCCAGCACATACTAAGTCATCAGTAAACTGTCTTCATAGTTACCTTATCACCGGTAGATGTCCCACGAAGTTATTGGAAGAATGAGACTCTGGTAGGAGGGAGGAACCAGAAAAGTCAAGGGGGAAGTGATAGGAGACCAAAGCTAAACAGCTTCTGGCTGTCCAGGGGGCTTGCCAGTAAGCGCCCCGGCTATGGAGCCTGGAACTGACCGGGGGGTACACTGGGGCTCAGACAGTGTCCTGATTTTCCCTCCAGGGCAGTTACTTATCCACACATGAAACAGAAATGAGTTCTTTGACCTTGAGTCTGAGCTGTACTCTCAAATTTGTTCTGGGATGCCTTCTGCAGCTTTTAGAAATGTTTTTCAATGACCCACAGGAAACTGATGTGACAGAACATTATGGGAAACAGCTCCCATGCTGAATTTAACAGGGTCGTTTAATCCCCCAACAAAATTTAACAGTTATGAATGGCAAATCTGTATACTGCATCGGTTTAGAAAAGCTGGAGAAAACACTTCACTGAATTCTCAGACTGCATCCATTCAAAGCCCATGTGATTATTAAACTTACCCAGCACTACACTTTACCATTAATGCCCCTCTCGCTCTCCCCTTCTGTATGTGAACCATGTCCTCTCACCCTGAGAAAATTCCTATCCCTTCCTCAAGATCCAGGTGTTGACTGCCCCTAGAAAGACCTAAAGAATAGACTATTGGGGTAAAGAAGGAAGCGCCTAGATATTTCAAAGATCACTCCAATAGTAGTAGTCAAAATATTAATCTCCCGTCAGAGTATAGGGTAAGAGGAGAAGAGGAAGACGGGGTGCCAGGCAGGACAGCGGGCACAGAAGTTCTTGACCTGAAACCACGGACCAGTTTCCTTATTCACACACCACCTCCCCCCTCCACATTGTCTCTCCATGCATTTTTAGAGCAAGAGAAAACACAGCTTCCATCAACCACTCAAAAGAGTTCAGTAATTCAAGAACGGTTAAGAACCACCCAGCTGGAAGCACCAGCACCAAGCACCGACCCCCGGAGCAGTGTTGTATGTGCCGCCTCCCACCTCCCTGCCCCAGACAGAGACAAAACAGGCTCCGGTGCTAGCCCTTCAGGTCACTTCCTGAGTCACCGATGGCTTTAAAAAAAAAAAAATCTTTAATGGAATCTGTGTTCAAATAATATGTTACAACAAAAATATACAGAATGTACACAATACAAAAATATTTAGAAACAAACATTGCAGCTTGTGTTTCCTTTTGTTTCCCACTTACTCAAGTCCTTTGGGGGGGGTGTGGAAATTCAGCGTTGGGCACTGTTTTTTTTTTAAGGCAGAGGAGTATCGGTGCTTTTTGGCCAGCCCTGGGAGCAACATGAAGGATGCCAGGAAAGGGCTTCCACTGCACCCGGGAATCTGCATTCTTTGAAAACGAAATTGGACCCTGGGGGAAGATCTGGGTTTGGTGAGCAATGACTCCCCTAATCCTCTGAGTAAGAAGGGTCCTCGTGGAAATGGAGAGTCCTATTAGCTGGCAAAAACACCTCATTAGGGAGCTTTTCCTAATTAAAAAAATGAATGACTAATGGTGTCATTAAAGCCAAATTTCTCCTTTGAAGATTTGTTTTCCCTTCCCTAGTTTCTGTGATTCCGCTTCCGTTTAACGAGCGAGCAAATCTATGGCTGCTTTTTGGGGAATCCCCAGCTTTCAGTTTCCGTGTCCCGTGGATGGAAGGCCAGCTACCCTCCACAGTCCCAAGAAGAGGCACACTGGGCCGGTGGCTGTACGAGCTCAGGAAGGAGGGATGATAGGGACGGGTCGCCAGCAGGGTGCCGGGGATGAGGGTGCGCGGACTGGCTGAGGAGAAAGCCAGACACCAAAACAGAAACCTTTCTTACCAGACAATGATCTCTGGTCCTGGTTTGGAGACCTGGGTTGTATGGAGTGACCGTGGACCCCACTGGGTGGCCCTGCTTGGAGCTGATGGTTGGGCGAGGGTGGGGAGGGGGGTGTGAAGCTGACCAAAGAACTTTGGGGTTCCTTTTGGACCCTGCTGACAGGGAACAGCTGGGGCCTGTGGCCTGAGGCTAGATGAGGCTCCCTTGGTGGTCTGAGACAGGATGGCAAATGGGATTTTCACCTCAGGCAGTCCTTCTTGGTAGCAAGCTCCTATCTGCGGCCCTGAGGGAACTGGGTGCTTCTCTGAGGCCTTTCTAGAGTCTTCTTCTCACCCCTGCGAGAGGTAGACCCCTCTCCAGGCCGCACCAGACGAAGGCGGGGGGGGGACTCTCCACTCCCTCCACCCACTACCCAGAATATGGGGGTGCCTGGTGGGACACCCTGCCTCCCCGCAGGGCACCGGCTGCCTCCGTTCCTCCAGGGAGGGACAGCACCACTCAGGTTTAGGGGGCTGCAGCCCATGGCCAGGGCCCCCCTCTCCATCCTTACCCAAGTCCTCTCAGCCCCAGTTCCAACTTACTCTCCTCTCCTAGGAAGCTGACTCTCCCAGCTACACCCTTCCCTCAGTGGGGCAGAGACAGGCTGGCAGGACACAGACAAGATGCCTCAGGGTGACGTGGCCCAGCCCCCGATCTGGGCCTGTGCCAACTGGGCCTGGCAGTCCTCAGTACTGTACCAGCACGAGGGCAGCATGACCTCAGGAGCCACACGTGGGGACCCGGACAATCTATCAAGCACCGGGCAAAGAGGGGGAAGGGCTTGGCATAGGCTGGGGCTGCATGGAGACCCTGTCCATTCACATGTGATCACTGAGGACAGGAAGCCACAGCGGCCCAAGACCCCCAACTGCCTGGCCCGGCTGACTCCAGACTAAGCTCCTGCCCTCACCCCTGCATGGACCCAGTCCCTCTGCCTCCCGGACTGGAGTTCTTTGTCCTTCTGGGTTGTCAGTGGTTGGAATTCCAAGAGCAGTATACAGGGAATCACATATTTTGTCAAAAGCCATCCTCCCCTCCCCCTCTCCTCAGGGCCCGTATCAGCTCCTGCTCGGGAGTCATTCCCTTAGCCTCGTTTTCCCACTTGTGCCTTGGGGTGGGGATGGACCTGACAATAGCCAAGTTCCCTCCAAGCTCTGAGCATCTGCGTCTATGGGCTGCCCTCACCTCTGACCCTCATCCAAAAACCCAACAATTGTCCAGAAGCAGGTTTCCCCTAAATTGGAATTTCTTGTACCGCAGCCTCCTGTCCCCCCTACTCAATGGACACATGGCTTCAATATTCCTGCCCCAGCCTCTCTGACACCCCCAAAGTTCCTTCCCTCTTAAGGAAAACAGAACAGAACCATCTCAGATGTGAAGGTCATTCCAGAGGGGAACAAGAAGGGAGCTTGGCAAAGGCCAACTGCGGCATCCTGAGCATCCCTAGGAGGGCCCAAGGTCTCCCTCCACTGAGGACAAGTCTCCCACTGGTCAGTGGTTTTCAGGGAGATGCCTGGAAAGGATGAGGAATGGGAAAGAAGGGGCTAGCTTTGCCGAAAGCCAGATCCTCAGGGGTCACACTCTCCCACTTCTCAGCACCTTTTTTCCTCTCACGCAGACCCTTTCACACACCCCCACGCCCCTCACGGGCTTCCTCTGCAGCCTCTGACTTCCCTCACGTTCTTCCCATGGCATCTCTTACCATCCCATGGATGTCCTCACCCACCGAACCACACACACACACACACACACACACACACACACATCCCCATGACCAAAGGGGAGGCACAATGTAGGGTCAGGGCAATGGAAGGGAAGGAAAAGGCTCTAAAAACAAGGCAGGGCATGGGATGCTGGGGCACCAATATGAGTTGTCAGCATTCTGGGAGACAGGGAGGGAGAAACCCAAAGCTGGTACTGGGCCTTGCCAAGGGTAGTGCTTGGGATCAAGTTTTTTCCCTCCTACTTGGGTTTCTCTTACTGGATACCCCCAGGGCAAGAGTGAGGCCTAGAGTTACAGCATCTCCCTCCTCTGCCTGCCCCAGTGCCCACCACCAGGAGCGCACCCTGGGCTCTCCTACACCAAAACCCAACATGTCCACCGCCAGGCCCTCCTCCACTCCAGAGCTCCAAACCCAACAGCTGTAGAGCGAACATTTCCTGGCCTGTAACTGTATCTCTGGGCTGGACAAGGGCCTGCCTGGCTACCCCACCCTCGGGTCTTCCTGACATCTCGGGGTGGGGATGAGGGAGGAGGCTGCCGCTCAGTCTGTGACGAGGGAAGCGTTGCCTGAACACACAGAACAAGCCCAGCCCGAGGGGAGGGCTGCTTTTACCCCACCCCAGGCCTTCGCCCTGGCTCGATGTCCTCAGAACAGTCTAGAAAAACAATGGTAGCAGCATCCAACTCATCCAGCAGGCGCCTTTCAGAAAAAGAGGCCCCATTGTCCAAACCTGAACACCAACATCACTGTGGCCCAGCATCTCGTCCTCTCCTCCCTGGCCTCTCAGAGCTGGTGCCGAGAACAAGAAAGTCCATGTTCCTTCCTGCTGCTGCTAGGCCCTCCCACCCCTGACCTAGGTCCCCCAGCGCCTTAAGGCGGGGGTGGCAGCTTTAAGTCCAGCAGGGTGTAGGCGAAGATGTTCCAGAAGACAGCGAACAGCACAAAGACCGTGTACATGGCCACAAAGATCCACCACAGCGACTGGTCCTGCAGCCTCTGCTCGTAGTTCCTCAAGACCACCACGCCCAAGGTGATGCCCACAGCCACGCCGCCCAAGTGTGCCACAAAGCTGGGGTGAGGGCACGGGGGGTAGGCCGATGGGTGGAACCGGAGCCACACGGCCCGCCCGAACTCCATGCTCACTGCAAGGGGAGGAAGCACAGAGAAGTCACAGGAGGGCCGCTGGGCAGGGGCGGAGGGAGAGGCCTTGCACGCCATCCGGCCACCCGGCCACCCACTCACCCATCCACCCGTGAGTTCACTCACTGCCCACTAGGCCGAGCACTGTTTGTTCTCTGCCCTGCAGATAGAGAAGTGAAAGACAGACGAACCCCTGTTCTCCCAGGGCTTACAGATCTGGGAATCGACCAGCATCAATTACATACATCAGATAATTCCAGTAAGAAAAATTCTAGGGGGTAAAAAAAAAAAAAATAGGTAATTTTAAATCAACGATGGGTGTAAGGAGGGGGGGATTCGTTAGTTTGGGGAATCAGGCAAGATCTCCCTAAAGACGTGAAATGTGCAGAGAGACGTGACTATCAAGAGGAGACCCTAAGAAGAGCAGTCCAGGCAGAGGGGAGAGCTTGTGCAGAAACCCAAAGAGCCTTGCAGCCCCACGTTCATGAGTCCGGGAGGCTCAGTTTCCCCATCTGCAGAGTTCCAGGCTACACTGCTGGAACATTAATAATAACTTTAATATGTGCTAGCACGTTATAGTTTAGAAAGTGTTTTCATGTGCTGTTTCAAAACCCTTAGAAACCTTTCCCTCAGAATTTTTGTGATTGGAAGGAAGGGATGGAGGGAGAAAAGGGCAAAGAAAGAATGGGGATACACGGCCCCAACACAGTGCTGGAGTCTCCCTCCTAACAGATGCTCAAATGCCCCCATCCCATCCTCCAGTTGACTCTTCTTGCCTGAACTTGTTGGGTCAGCCAATCCCATGGGATGCACTCTCTCCAAAGGATAGGTGCTGGGAAATGGCCATTTCACGGCCCACCACCAAAGAGCACTAAGGGCAGGCATTCTTATCCCCATTTTGCAGATGAGGAAACCAAGGCAAATTTGATGAGTGAAAGAAAGTCCTTTGCGGGGAATTCTGTACTTGTTCAGTTACCATTTAGTTAACCAGTGTGCCTCTCTCCACCGTCGCCACTGCGGGGGCACCCAGGACCTCCAGGGATGTTCATTCCCTGGGGATCGCCTAATCTTCTGGCCGGGGCCCTGCAAGTCCAAGGACGGCCAATAGATGGCAGGAGAGGAGCAGCCAGGGACCGACACTGAGTCCTCCCCAAGCCCTCCCCAGGCCCTGGGGCATCCTTCTGCCTTTGCTTAGCAGGCCCTGGGTGCCACAAAGGAGGTCTGAAAGACATTGGTTTCCCCCCCCCCACCTCCCCCTCTGCTCCAAAACAGCATTCTAGTTTTTATGAGTTGGATTTTTTTAAACATCAAGACGCAGGCTTCTCCTCCCTTCCCTGCACACAAACTCAGAGTCTGAGCAGACAGGGAAGCTATGCTCACCCCGCCCCCACTCACTGCACCCCACTGCCCCCCACTGCCCTGGCTCAAAGAGTCTGTGGGCTTTAGAGCAAGGGATGTGGAAGTGGACGGAAGTGCGGTCTGCATAGGCCCATCCTCCTGCCCCTGTCTGTTCTGGTTCATCTTCCTCTTCCCCAGGTCACAGGTGGATCCAGGCAGACAGCTCAGGTGCTCCCACCCAGCCTGGCGAAAGTGCGGGCATTAGCAACGGCACAGGCCGGCTCCACATTCTGCCTCTATCACCTCCAGCTGGGTGGCCGTGGGCAAGGAACATGAGCTCCAGTGTCTACCTACAAATCTAGCCTTATAGAAAATACCCTCTTCTACAACCGTGGCCCGAAGACTGAATGAGAGACCGTGTGTCCCCTCGTCTCTCTTTCTGCCTGCATCGCATCTTACCTCTTTCCACCTCAGAATGAGCCTCTTATGAGGACTCTGGTCTCACGAATAGTCTCGTGAACTCAAATCTGCCAGTAACTCTCCTGTTTACAGCCCTCCAGCGGCCTCCCAGTGCATCCAGGATGAAGTCCAACCTTTCTCTTTGCCTTTAAAGCCCTCGTGACCCGACTCCTATTATCTCTGATCACTAACACACGCAGTCCCAAAGCTGTCAGTCTCGTCAACTGCCCTGACGGCCGTGGCCCTTCCCCCACACCTGTGTCTACGTTCGCGCTGCATCTCTGCCCGAAACGTCCTCTTGTACCCTGTCGTCCTCTTGTACCCTGTCTCCGCGGTGAACGCCGAGCTGTCTTTGACACTCAAAATGACCTCTGCAGGCAGAACTGACTTCTCCCGACTATGGCCCCACCACATGCTGTACACAGGGCTTCGTGGATTAGTTACAGTCTGTTCACCTGCTAAACTGCAAGTGTGTGTGTGTGTGTGTGTGTGTGTACATGCGTGTGTATACGTGAGTTATCCTGGGGAAAGAGTCTCTAGCTTCTAATAGGAGATCTCAAAGGATCGACTCCATGACCCAAAAGGTTATGAAGAAGCTATTTTTCTTGAGACAAACCATAAGAGACTCTTAACTCTAGGGAACAAACTGAGGGTTGCTGGAGGGGAGGGGGGTGGCGGGATGGGGTCACTGGGTGATGGACATTAAGGAGAGCACTTGGGTGTCAAATAAGACTGATGAATCACTGACCTCTACCTCTGAAACCAATAATACACTGTATGTTAAATAATTGAATTTAAATAAAATGTTTTAAAAAGAAGTTATTTTTCTTGATCTGGGTGCTGGTCACTGAGCTGGACACTCATCCTGTATTTTTCTGGGTGTATACTATACGTCAATACAAAGTTTAAGAAAGGTTAAGCGGCAGAAGAGTGGGCCAGTCTTCTCTCATAACATCCCTACTTTGTCACACTCTGATGACATGTTTCCCTTTTTTTTTGACCACAAAGGCCTCCAGGGCAGGGACTGCGCCATCTTTATGTCCTCCAGGCCTCGGGCAGGGCTCCATCCCACCCAGCCTGCCCTGCCCACACTTACTACAGATCAAGGCCACAGCCATCCGCAGCAGCTTGAATTGACACTTCATGCCTGACCAGTTCTAAGGGAAAAGGAGAAAGTGCCATTAGTTCCAGATCTGACCACTCTTCTACGGATGTATCTCACTTCAGAAAACCTAACACTGGGGTGCCTGGGTGGCTCAGTCTGACTCTTGGCTTCGGGGCTCAGGTCATGACCTCAATGGTCTTGAGATCAAGCCCCCTGTCAGGGCTCCCAGCTCAGTGGGGAGTCTGATTAAAGATTCTCTCCCTCTGCCCCTCCCTTGGCTCGTGCTTGCGCTCTTTCTCTCGCTCTCTCAAATAAATAAATCAATCTTAAAAAAAATAGTCTCCATTAAGTCTTGAATGAGGCAGTTGTGAGCAGATCACACCAGCATGAGATTCAGACAATGGTGAATTTATTACTGTCATAAAAGCGCTTGAGCTGGAGTAAAGGAGGAAGAGAATCCAGATCTAGGGAGATGAGGGCCCTGTCCCCTCTACTTGGGCAGACAACCCCTGAGAACTGCAGTGATTGCTGGATCCCACGTTTGCAGAAGGGATGCAGGGCAGCAAACCAAGCAAAGTCAAAGCAGAACCGTCAGGATAATAAAAGAAATCAAAATCCAGCCTATGAGAAACGGATGGAGAGAAGACCCGGGGGTCAAGTTCACTGTTGTCAAGTATCAAATGAGTCACGGTAAGGACAGGGCACATTCAGTGTAATCTGTAATCGGAAGACTCCATAGATTAAAACTTCAGGGATTTTTTTAAGTTCCAGATGTTTCCATTTCTAATAAGTCAGAACATTCCATCTTGCGGGATCGTGAGTTTCCCATCACTGAGAGGTTCAAACAGGGGCTTGACATCACTTGGAGGGGATGCTCTACAGAATGAGGCATTGGAAAAGGGGGCCTCCAAACAAATCCCTCTTTCCCCTGAGAATCTCAGAACACTCTGAACCTCCAAAGCAGATAAACAGAGTACAATTATTCACCTTACAAAAGGATTTTTCACTTTACAAAAGACTTCGCCATGGGGTTCCTTTGAGGGGCTCTCCCACGGCGCATTCAAAGCACCATTCCATTTATACAGATACATGCACACACAGAAACGAGTCTGGAATCTTCCTGGAACACATCAGCCCTAGGGAAGGAGGCAACCGTGTACAGCCAGGGGCTTCTGTTGCCTCCCACCCACCTACTCTGCCTTTGCCGCCTGGCCCAGGCCCAGCTGAGGGCACATCTTGCACTCCTTTGGGGGAACACATGTGTTGAATGTTACCAGGGGCCCTGAGCCCTGGCACATACAATAATGTTTATGAAGCTTCGGTGGAGTGAGCAAGATGCAGGGCAACTGCCAAAAAGAGGGTAAAATCCTGCAGAAGGCAGTCGGCGTCCCGCACATCGCCTCCCTTTCCCCTAGTATTCGCCACTGACAGGCAAGCCCTTGTCACAAAAGGTGAGGTGGGCAACACACAGCCCCTCTTCAGGTGAGGAAGTCTCATCTTTGCTTGCTGACATGTTCTGTGCTAAGAAGCAGATGGTGGGCAACGTTGTCACCTGCTGGTGGCTGCCCACAGAGAAGCCCCACCAGAAGACAGGGAGCAAAACAGGGGTTGGTGGCCTCCATTGGATCTGGCAACCCAATGGAACCCAGCTCGGCTGGCTGATGGTCTTCCGGGAGGAAACCCTGGGATGGGCAGGTGCTTAGGAGTCACCTGACAGACCGTCTCCTCCCAAAGGGCAACACCTACTGCCCCCCTGCTGACAAAATGGCCCTCCCACCACTGGGACACCCCTGGGGCAGCCCTGTGAAGGGGCTCTAACCACTGAAAAATTCTTCCTGCTACCGTCTAGCCAGGCTTTGCCTCCCTGTGATGTCCACCCACGGATCCTAAGTCTCCCCTCAAAGTGACACCCATGTTCACAGCCGCATGATTCACAATAACCAAAAGAGGTGGAAGCAAACCAGTGTCCATGCACGGGTGAATGGAGCTACAAGGGAATATCATGCACTTTAAAAGGAAGGACATTCTGACATGTTGTTATGAACGAACCTTGAAGACATTATGCTAAGTGAAATAAGCCAGTCCCAAAAGGACAAATACTGTCTGTATGAGCCCACTTCTATGAGACACCTAGAGTGGTCGAATTCATAGAGAAAATAAGTGGAACGGTGTTTGCCAGGGGCTGGGGGAGGGAGGAATGGGGAGTTGTTTAGTAGATACAGAGCTTCAGTTTTGCAAGATGAGAATTCTAGAGATAGACGGTAGTGATGATTGCCCAACCAGCGAGAATGTACTTGACACTACTAAACTGGATACTTAAAAATGGTTAAGACAGGGGGCACCTGGGTGGCTCTGTGGTTAAGCGTCTGCCTTTAGCTCAGGTCATGATCCCGGGGTCCTGGGATCGAGCCCTGAGTCGGGCTCCCTGCTCAGCGGGGAGCCTGCTTCTCCTTCTCCCACTCCCCCTGCTTGTGTTCCCTGTCTCGCTGTGTCTCTCTCTGTCAAATAAATAAATAAAATTTTTAAAAAATGGTTAAGACGGTAAATTTTATGCTATGGTATATTTTACCACCATTAAAAACAAACGTGATACAGAACACTTCCAATATTCCTTTTCCTCATAAAACCCCTCCGAATGAACCTCTTACCTAAAGACAGTGTCTCTTTCACTGTGTTCTGAGTGATAATATCAGGTAAAGTCAGTCTAGAATATATTGGCCACTCTGTCCTTCAGCTGAGGTCCATGCATGCCCCTTTCAGGCCCTATCTGGGGTCTGTCTTCAAAAGTACACTCCATACCTTTGGTCTGGCAAAGCCATTGGTGAGGTGACTCAGAACTCCTTTTTGGCTGGTGTCTTCATTTGTAAATCTGGAGTACCATTAGTGCCTATCTCAATTACCTACCTCACTGGGTTGTGAAAGTAAAATGAATTCATATGCGTAAAGCACTAAGAACACTGCCTGGCATGTGGTAAGCATCATGTAAGTGTCTGATATGATCATCGAGACCTGAGGCAAAGACAGTGGGTTTGCCCTGCACAGCACCTTTAAAACTTCTGAATGACCTTGGACTAGCCGGGCAGCTCTGGCCTCCCCAGCCTCCCCAGCCTCCCCAGGCCAGCTCCCTTTAGAATCACTGCCTGGGCCCTGAAGGCACTGGAACTGGCCAGGTTGATCCAGTTACATCTCCAACCCTACACTTTGGGGAAGAAGAAACTGAGAATCAGTCCGGGAGGGCTGGTTCAAGGTCAGAGTAAGTTAACAATGAGTCCAGGGCTCTGTCTGCCCCGCTTCGGAGACAGGGTCACATTCTGTCTGTCCCTGCTGGCCGCTCCAGTTGCCCCCAGAGCTTAGCGAACATGGGTCAATGACCTGTCTCACAGCACTGAGGGGTTCAACTACAGTCACCCCTTCCCACCAGCTGCTTCGTTTTCCCGACCCATTATTCCCTCCAATAAAATGCGCTGCAGTGAAACATAAGAGAAAAGAGAAAGAATCTCCCTATAGCCAGCACTGCTGCTATAAATGTGGAAACACCTGCAGACCCAGGGAACACACATCTTTTGCAGGCCCTTTTCGTGTTTTTCTCTCCCAGAGCCTTGCAGGGTGAGAAAGAACCCACCCTCAGCAAACAAGGTGGTGACCAGTACCCTCAGCATCTCATTCATGCTCAGTTAAGAGCACAGAGGTTGAAACCCAGGTGGGAGCTTGATGGTTTTACATATCCTGGTAGAAACAACTTCCTGAAAACCCAGCACAAGGGAAGGGAGAGCATGACACAGATAAATTAGGGAGCGATTACTTGTCCTACGAGAGGATTTTTATTAATAAAGTGAGCCTTACAACATAGGGATCTCGGGTGTCTTTTAGACAATAGTCTTTCTTTGTGCTTTGACAATATGGTCCTGTTGCAAAAACTGAGATCTCAAACATTTTTTAGGGAAACATCCATTGTACGGAGTAAAGTGTAAGTAAACATCTTGTATATTTAATAATGGAACGCTGGCCTGTGGGCCCCAGCAAAAAGCAATTTATAAATTATTCTTCTTTATACTTCTAGCATTTATTTTTTTTAAGATTTTATTTATTTATTTAAGAGACAGCATGAGCACGGGTGGGAGTGGGGGGTCATGGGCAGAGGGAGAGGGAGAAGCAGACTCTCCGCTGAGCAGGGAGCCCAATGTGGGGCTCGATCTCAGGACCCTGGGATCATGCACTGAGCCGAAGGCAGACACTTAACTTACTGAGCCACCCAGGTGCCCCTACTTCTAGCATTTAAATTAACAAGTCTTTTTTTTTTTTTAAGATTTTTTTAAATTTATGTATTTGTCAGAGAGAGCGAGTGAGCGAGAGAAAGCCAGCGAGAGAGAGCGAGCACACAAGCAGGGGGAGGGGCAGAGGGAGAAGCAGGCTCCCCGCTGAGCAAGGAGCCTGATGCAGGACTCGATGCAGGACTCGATCCCAAGACCCTGGGATCATGCCCTGAGCCAAAGGCAGACGCTTAACCTACTGAGCCACCCAGGCGTCCCTAACCTAACAAGTCTTGATCGCAGGTCTTCTATGCCATCCAGTTTTTTTGTTGAAATATTTTCTGAACTTAATCCCTCGATATAAACTGCAAGCTTTTTGGAACTCAAAGTGGTTTGGGGTTTTTTTTTTTAAGATTTTATTTTTAAGTAATCTCTACACCCAACGTGGGGCTCAAACTCACAAGCCCGAGATCAAAGGTGGCATGCTCCACAGACTGAGCCAGCCAAGTATCCCTGGAACTCAGAATATTTTTATGAAAAATAAGACATGCTTTCATTTAAGGCAGAATCTCTCACTTAAATAGTCCTGAGAATAGAAGTGTTTAACACTTTTCTATTTTGTATCTGAAGTAAAAAGGACGCATTTTCCTCATTGTTCTCTGCAGATAACAGGCAAAATGGATAAATATAAAAAATTACATGTATTTGAGGATATACAAACACACTCACACATATACACACATACACAAGTGTGCACACACTGGATCCCCCAGCTGTGTGGTGATTCGCCACATGGAAAGCATTTTTCCATCCATCCTTTTCCTGTATTTCTCACAACCAGCTTGTGGAGAAGGGGCTGCTGATGAGGGAGCGGAGGCTCTTAAGGTGGTGACACCAGGACTCAAATCCAGATTTTCTGACTGTCTTGCTCTCTTCTCCTATCCGTTCTGACAAGGCACTTTATTGTGCACGCGTGTGCGCGCGCACACACACACACACAGAGCAAATCTTCGTTTGGCAATTTAAAATACTAGCATATCTAGCAGACGGAACTACATGAAACTGCCAATGTCTGCTTCCGGCCCGCCGAAATGGCCATCTTATAGGGTTTGTCCTCATGCATCTCTGAAGTGCTGCGCTCTGAGCTACTGTGGGTAAAGGCGGCCTCTTGTTGAAAGGAAACCAATCTTTCTAATGAGAACATGAGGTATTTTTTTCCCCATCAAATAAGCACCACACAACTCTCTAGGGAAAGGCTACCACGGATGTCATGCTCCGGGGACTGCAAAGCTCCCAGGGGGCCAGGGAGAGCCGTGTCCTTCTAGAAGGGCAATGGGCTCTCCGGTGGGACTGCTCATCTCCACCGCCACAGGCCATGGGCTACTTGCCAGAAAGAAGCGTAAACTGGAACAAAACGGCGTTCACCCCTCCCTCCTCAACCGCCACCCCACACCCCACGGTTCTTGGGGTGCTCTGGCCTCACCGCGGGAACTTGGGGGGCCTCGGGGCTGTTTCCCATGCGGCAGGGAAGGGCGTGGAAACCGGGCATCTTATGAACTCGCGTCTGTTTCTCTCCGTTGTGCTGTTCGTACACACACACACACACACACACACACACACACACACACATATCTTAGGGGGAAGGAGGGTTTGTTAGCAGTTCGGCCCCTACAGAAAGGAACTGGGGCAGGGGGGGGGGGGGGTGGCGGAGATGGAATTCAGGGAAAGAGCTGTGTCTGGGGAAGGCTGTAGCACTGATACAGAATGACCCATTTAAAAGGGCCATGCGAGGCAGCCCCGTGCTGCCAGGTTCCTCAGCAGATGGGCCGCCTATGTGCGCACACGCGTGTGTAAGTGCACGTGTGCGTGCACACCCACACGAGCTTTCCCACACCTGCTGGCTCTCTCAGGTGCTCACACGAAGTTGCCAAAATTCAGACAAGTAGCAAGTGCTGTCAGTGTCTGTCTGTCCGTCTCTCCCCTCCCCCCTTCTTTTCTTTCCCTCTGTCCTGTGCTCGCTCGCTCTCTCTCTCTCTCTCTCTCTCTCTCTCTCGCTCTCGATGTACAAAGGGGACTTTGATGAAAAGAAAAGGGATGGTGTGTTGAGCCGGCAGGTGACAGTGGCAATAATAAAGAAGAAACAGGAGAATTTAGGAACTCCAGACTGTTGTAACTGAGCATTCACACATCCGCCACGTGGGTGAAGACAGTGACGGAGGAGGGAGGTGAGAACAGGAGGACCCTGGCGGGAAGCTACGCCTTTTCTAGACACTGTTCATTTCTTCCTTCCTTCCTTCATTCAAAATTTAGTTGGCAGGTTGGGGGGAGGGGGCACCCGGCTGGTTCAGTCGGTGGAGCATGTGACTCTTGATCTCGGGGTTGTGAGTTCGAGCCCCATGCTGGTTGTAGAGATTGTTTAAAATAAAAAAATTTAGTCGGCACCAGCTGCCATTTGTCCAGCCTTGTGCCAGGCACTGGGGATGAGTAAAAGACCTGGACCCCGCCTAGAGGCCCCCTCCTTCCAATGGCCTCTAAAACAAGGACTTTGGCCTCCTCTGAGACTACTAAACTGATTCCAATTTCTTGCCTTGCAGACTCTCTCTTTATTCTGAGTCCACCCTGGCCTCTTCTGGGAGGAGTAGGGAGTTAACATTTATATGGAGTGGTTATATCTTCACTTTATCTCCTTTATCACATATCATCCCATTTCATAGATGTAGAAACTGAGGTATAGCACAGTTAAGTAATTTGCCCAAGATCCCTCTTTAGGAAGCAGGTAGCCAGGATTCAGATCTAGGCTAACTGGCTCCAGAGCCTGTGCTCTTAACCATTACCCTAGAATGCCTTTCAGGAAAAGGCAAAGAAGAACATGGGAAAGGAAGGGCAGTGTCCCACCACTGTAAGAGGTTGGTGTAAGGAAATGACGCTTGAATCATTGTCAGGAGCTGTGGGTTCAAGTCCCGATTTTGCCACTAGGGGTCAAGGATTGTAACATTTTTTAAAGTTTTTTTTTTTTTAAGTAGGCTCCACGCCCAGCATGGAGCCCAATGCGGAACTTGAATTCATGACCCCGAGATCAAGATCTGAGCTGAGATCAAGTGTTGGACGCTTAGGGGTGCCTGGGTGGCTCAGTCAGTTGAGCATCTGCCTTCGGCTCAGGTCACGATCTCAGGGTCCTGGGATCTGGCCTCTGGGATCAAGCCCTGCGTCGGGCTCCCTGCTCAGCGGGGAGTCTGCTTCTCCCTCTCCCTCTTGTCCCCGCTTGTGCTCTCTCTCTCAAATAAATAAAATCTTATAGAAAAAAAAAAAAAAAAGAGTTGCAGGCATCCCCATCTCCTTTTTTTTTTTTTTTTAAAGTAAACTCTAGGCCCAAAGTGGGGCTTGAACTCATGACCCCAAGATCAAGAGTCATGTGTTCTTCCAACTGAGCCAGCCAGGAGACCCTATTGTAACATTTTCTAAAGTCAAGTGGGAAAGGGATAGAATTAGGGAAATGGGTAACTTCATAGCCAAGAAGAAAAAAACAAGAATCATATATGGAAGAGTCCCATTTGAAATGAGCCTACGGAAAGTGAGGAGCATCTGTGAACCCTCCTATCAGCCAGGTCTGCCTGGCATTTCCGGGTCTGAGCTGGGGAGTAGACAAGGACTGAGGCGCAGAGGGGACGCCAAGATAGGCATGCTGGGACAGGAGGTGCTCACCATCACGATGTTGGCCAGATGGGCGGAGACGAGCGCATACACCCCTCCAGAGGAGCCCACGACCGGCGCAGTCATGTCAGCCACGGACACCGCCAAGGACCCTGGGACAGAGAGAGAGCGGGAATTCAAGGGTGCTGGAGTGAGCTCCCCGCCCGTCCCAGGCCCTAGCAGCCAGCAGCCTTGGGGGTAAGACCCTGGAGCAAAAGGATCCATCTCCTCTTGCCTTCATCCCATGTTGTCCTGGAGCCCCCTAGAGGCCTAATTTATGTCTGAAAGAACCCTTTGATTCAAACTTCTTTTATAGGAGACCCAGGGGAGGGGAGGGATCACCTGCCTGTCAGGGCAGCCTCTGCCTCACCTGGTGTCACCTGGGGGTTTAGGGCAATAAGAAATAGTAGCAGAGGGGCGCCTGGGTAGCTCAGATGGCTAAGCAGCTGCTTCCGGCTCAGGTCATGATCCCGGGGTCCTGGGATCGAGCCCCACATCAGGCTCCCTGCTCAGCGGAGAGCCGCTTCTCCCTCTGCCTGCCACTCCCCCTGCTTGTGCGCTCTCTCTCTCAAATAAATAAATAAAATCTTTAAAAAAAGAGAAAGAGGGGCGCCTGGGTGGCTCAGTCGTTAAGCGTCTGCCTTCGGCTCAGGTCATGGTCTCAGGGTCCTGGGATCGAGCCCCACATCGGGCTCCCTGCTCAGCGGGAAGCCTGCTTCTCTCTCTCTCCCACTCCCCCGATTGTGTTCCCTCTCTCGCTGTGTCTCTATCAAATAAATAAATAAAATCTTTAAAAAATAAAAAAAATTAAAAATAAATAAATAAAGAGAAAGAAAAAGTAGCAGAAGCAGAAGTAGTGCATGGGCACCACACATCACACACTGGCCACGTGCTTTATGTACATGGTCCCTCCTTTAATCCTTTGAGGACGGCGACAGTGGCCATACCACAGAGGTGAGGAGACTGAGCCCAGAGTCACTCAGTAGGAAGGGCTGGAACCAGGATGTGAGTCCAGCTTTGTGGCACAAGGCCCGTGCTCTTGGCCTCGACAGCAGCCACTCCCCAAACTGGTACAGAGGTCAACGTCCATCCTCTACCATCGCTCGCTCTGCTCAACGGCATCTAGAAACCTGCTTGGCATCCCCTCCAACCTCCCTCCAGCTGAGTGAAAGAGTGAAATTACCAAAGGCCAACAGGATCTCCGGAGCAGGGTCGGGGGTGTTCTCTGGAGGAAAAATGTCCTTGAAAAGTCCCAGGGAAGAGAGAGAGATGATGTCATACCCTCTGGGGGAAAAGAAGGGTGTAGACTCTTGGTCTGGGGGATGACAAACTTTTGTGCTGGAAGGAAAGCCGGGCAGAGAGGAGAAGGGAAATGTATTGTTCTGGTCTCATTTAAGTGTGATCAATGCTTTGGCTTCCAGGGAAGGACACAGGAGACTAAAAATAACTGGGAGGTAGAGCCCAGGGCTCTGAGGCTGAGAGGTGGCCGGCCTGGGTGAGTGTGCAGAAACCACCACTGGAAAATGTCCGCAGGCTCGAGAGCCAATTAGCCGCTGCCTGGGTGGAGACAGGAGGGACCGGCCCAAGGCCAAACTCTGCAGGTTCTACAGAGGTGGGGGGTCTGCTACTTAGGCGGAGGCTGGGCCCAGGCCAGGAGCCAGAGCGCCTGACACCCCTGAGCATGGAGAACCCCCATAACATCATCCACCTTCTCTCCCCTACCAGCCCCCTTGGACTTCTCTCAAGGCTTCGTGGCTCACTGAGATCCTTCAAGTAAGAGATCCCCACAGCAAATTCTGGGTCTCAAGGGGGATGTGATCTCCCAGGAAAAAGCACTGTCATGAACGGGGAGCTCCCAAGTCCTTCTCCCCTCCCAGGGTAACTATAAATCTTTCTTCTCCCCTTTCATGCCTTCCCTCCGGCTTTAATTAGGTATTGATCTATTGTCAGATAACTTTTTTTTTTTTAACTGCCTAGCCAAGGGGTCAGCCATATATAACAGGAAAAAAAAAAAAAAATCCCAGGATGGCAAACAGGCCGGCGGTGGGATCTGCATGACAAAGGATTCCCACGCTCTCCCGGAGGCCCGTACAGCAAGGAAAGCTGCATTGCAGGGCTGCGGAGGGCTGGCTAACCGAGCAGCTCATTAAGAGCAGCTCATTAATTACCGCGTGGACAGAGGAAGCCCCAGCCTCCTCGGGCTGGCCTCTTTCCTCTTGCAGGTCCCACCAAACCTGCCCAGCTTCTGCTCCCCCGGCCTCCCCGATGCGATGGGATCCACGCATGGTCCAGGGTCCAGCCTCCCCACACTGACCCTTCTCTCGCCCTACCCATGGGTAGAAGTCCCTGACCCCAGAGTCAGGGGTCAGGCTGGGATTGTGGCGGGAGTCTGGAATGGGGGCGTGACTGGCTAGTCGTGTGACCTTGGGCACAGCCCCTGAATTCTTTGGGCTTCAGCTTTCACATCTGTGAAATCAAGAGATCTAAGGCTTTTCAACTTCTAAGCAGCAAAACCCTCTTTTCAAAGGAAACTTTACCCACACCCCTACCCCATGGAGCAGAGCACAGGGAGCCTATGGCTAAAGGAGTGGGGCCTGGGGAGTCAAATTTGCCACCCACCAGAGGGGACCTCGAGAGTTCCTTCCAGATCACAGATTCAATCACCTGAATCTTGGCCTGAGATCCAAGATCTGAGGTTTGGATCCTGGTTCTACAATCCTGGAGGTAACAATCTGGATTCACCGGTCCTCCATGTGTGGTGGAAAGACTTCCCTCAAGAAGCTGCAGTTTAGCCCTGGACTAGAGGGAGTGGGAAAGGTCAAATACAAGCATGGGCATGTGTGCCCATAAATAGAGTAATAAAGGCCACCCCTGGGGGCAAGAAGCCTGGGCCAAGCAGGATTCCTGACAAGCTGTTTGGAAGCTAACCTAACGGATGACAGCTCCATAAGGCCAGTATGAATTCCCCAGAGGTCATGGGGACAGAGGATGGGGACAGAATGGCAAGCTGGAGGGACACACACATCTCTGCAGCAGCAGGCCCAAGGACTAGCTCTAGTCGGGGCTGTGAACTTTCTCAAAAAAAAGTCTGGGTCCACACCAGCACGCAGATAAATTGGAGACTTTATCATCATGCACAGCTGCAATAATTTTAGCCTGAAATATTTAAAGCAGGTGTTTTCCAACGTCTCCCTTGGCCATTAAAGAAAAAAAAAAATCCCAATAAAAATCAGCAGAACATCTACCTTTAAGCAATATAACTTTATTTATGTATGTATTCTTCCATTTGTTCTACAAATATTTGTTGCTTAACATATGCCAAACCCTGCATTAGGCTCTGGGGAGGCACACGTGGCTTATAATCTACATAATCTATAAGAAGAGCTTGCCGAAGCGCTTAAAATACTGGCTTTTACAGTATCTAAAATTTCAGCCATGGATTTGTTAGCTAGAAGCGAGAGACGCATTGGCCTCAAGCACTGGGCAGAGGAAGGATTTCCATTCACTTCTAGTACTTCTTAGTCCTTCTGAGAAAATTGAGCAAGTCATTTCACCTCTCAGAACCTCTTATAAAATGGAGGTGACAGTGCCCACCTCGTAAGACTTGGTGAATTCAGGACACAATGTGCGAGAATCCCCTATGGCACCTGGCAGACATTAGCCGCCATTGCTACAGATTGTGACGGCCCTGCCTTTGGAGCATTTTCACTGGGCAGGAACTAAAGGGCAGGGCCTGATGTCTATTAAGACCTCCCTGGGGGCGCCTGGGTGGCTCAGTTGGTTAAGCGACTGCCTTCGGCTCAGGTCATGATCCTGGAGTCCCGGGATCGAGTCCCGCATCGGGCTTCCTGCTCAGCGGGGAGTCTGCTTCTCCCTCTGACCCTCCTCCCTCTCATATGCTCTCTCTCTCTCTCATTCTCGCTCTCTCAAATAAATAAATAAAATCTTTAAAAAAAAAGACCTCCCTGGGTTTCTGATAATAAATTATCTGCACAAAGGAAAAGGCCTGCCTTTTGGTTCTCATTGCATATGGCAGTGGTTTGAAGCAAGCCTTTGGGTCAGGCGGCCTGGGTCTGGGGCCAGCTCCACCACGTACAACTGAGTCTCCCTGGGCAGTCGCTGAGGCACGCTAAGGCTCGGGTTCCGTACCTGTGACAAGTGGAAAGTGTTAGTACCTGCCTTAGGAAGGCAGGCCCTTCCTAACTACTGGGTATCCAGTCAGGACCCGGCTGTCTATGAATGGGGCCCCTTCTCGGACTTGGGATGCACACGGAGTAGAGAGGGAGGAAGGGGTACAGGCAGATCCATCAACTCGATCCTGGAGAGCAATGACATGATATACAGTGACCAGAGTGCCCTCTCTAAATCAATGCCTCCGACAGAATAGTACGCATCATTTGCTTTATGATACAGCCCCACACCCTGCTGGTTAGTTGGCAAGCCCCCCCCTTCCATCGGTGCACCATCCCCCTCTGCACTGGTGTCACTGGGAAGTGTCACCAGTGCAGCCTCCCTGCTGGGTGTCATCTGGTTTGGGTGAGGCCTGAGTCATCTTGAATCTGATTTTTGTCTTCTGGGTTATTGGCCCTCCCTTCCAATTGACTACTAACTGCAAGTGTTATGAGTGTCTTTCCTGCTCCTCGCTATTAACCATCTGGGTCTCTGGGTATCTAGGTAGAGAAAATGTGGCTATAAATCTCCAGATGTCAAGATTGGGGGGGTGCGTGGGTGGCTGAGTAAGTCTGGCACAGAGCTCTCATTAGACCTTTTGTTCAAGGATGTGGAAGGTACTGGATGCCGGGAGAAGCTCGTGGGGGTGCTGTCCAAGGTGGCCAAGTTTTCAACCCTCAGCACACAGAGTAATGAAGAAGCTGTGGGGCCAATCTACCACGCTGAGGGTTCCTGAACTAGCAGACCAGCCTCTCATGGGTGGGTGGGGTGGGACCCTTCCCTCTCGGACTCTTGAAGCCACATCAGTTACTCCCAGGGTCCCTGTGTGCCTGTTGTTTACAAGGTCAATGGTGCCCTGCCCTCCTGATGACAATTTTAATGCCACTCAGAAAGGATTAAGATCTTACTTAAACATACACACAAAGCTCCCTTGGGCACAGCTGTCAAGGTGAAGAGCTGAGGCGGCAAACCTTGTAAAAAAAAAAAAAAATCCAGCTATAAAGTTGGAAACATCACGAGGGAGATCCCTCTGTTCAGAAACCTGGTTGGTGCAGACTTTTCCTGCAGAAATGCAGCCTGCTCTCCTCAGCTCACCCCAGCCCGCCTCACCTCCACTGGGGAGGGAGAGGGGGAGTCCCGCTGGCTATAGGGTACCCTCCCCATCCTCAAGGTCATGGTCCTCCGCCATGTGAGCGGAGTCAGCGGGGCCCCAGTCTCCTTCAGCTGGCATGGGTGCTCACCATGTCTCAGGCCAGACTGTTTCCTGTCAGCAGTGGGTCAATCAGGAGGGCAGGTGCTGGCCTGGCTGGGGAGGGACCTGGGCTCACCCACACCTTGGATGTCCCTGCAGCAATCTCACTGTGCCCAGCACGGTTTACACGGCCCTCTTATTCCACTTGTCACCTCCCTCTGCCCTCCTAACACCCTACAGGCAAATCTGATTAGTTCCTTCCTAAAACTTAATGGGGCCAAGAGAGGTTAAGGAATTTCCCCAAGCTCACACAGCTTCAACATGGCAGCATAAAGATGGAAAGTCTCCTCCCCTTGCCATCACATGCCTCTCCCTGTGGATGGCAGGCCCCTTTCCAGCCCCCCTGGGGCGGTGGGGAGATTGGCCTGGAGGACAACCCTAATAGTTAGGAGCCTTGGGGATGGGGTCCGGTGTCCCTGGAAGCCTGGGACTTGCCCAATCCCGTGGGGTCTCCTCGCCGCCTTGGGGAAGTTTACCTCTGTGGATTCGTGGCCCACCTGCCTACCTGCCACAACACCAGCCACGTAGACAAGCCCAATACGGGTTGCTCCATGCACCATCTCCAAGGGCACCCCCACAAGGAGCTGCAGCACCACGTTGAGTCCCAGGTGTTCTATCCTGTATAGAAAGACCACACTCCATCATTCATTCATTCATTCATTCAGCAAACACTGTATGCCAAGATGCAGGGATCCAGCAGTGAATTATACCTGCTTTGAGGAGCTCATGGTCTGGGTTGGGGGTGGGGGAAGGAATTACAATGCAGACAGACCATCTTGGAAAGAGCATACCTTGCCTGCCACCTGGGACAGGAACGGTGCAGGGCCTGGGCAGTGTTTGGCAATGTCTGCACCTGCCATAGTGAAGAGGGCAGGTAACCATGGTAGAGATCCAGCAAATCCATCGGCTGACACATGAGAAGCCAAGGCTTGGAGAGGGGCACTGCCTGGCTTAAAGTCACACAGCTCCGGCTCCTGATGTGCAGAATCTGCTCCACTCACCAGGCTACAAAGGTGCTCTGGGGCTCACTATTGTATGTGTAAGAGAAAAATGTTTTCAGGGCTCCTGGGTGGCTCAGTCGGTTAAGCGTCTGCCTTCGGCTCAGATCATGATCCCAGGGTCCTGGGATCAAGCCCAGCGTCAGGCTCTCTGCTCCGCGGGGAGCCTGCTTCTCCCTCTCCGTTTGCCCCTCCCCCTGCTTTGTGCTCTCTCGCTCTCTCTCTCTCAAATAAAGTCTTAAAAAAAAGGAAAGATGTTTTCAAAACAAAAGCAAGCATTAGAGATATCTCTTAGAACTGAATAATTCCTTTGTTTTTTAAGATTTTATTTATTTGACAGAGAAAGAGAGAGAGGGAGCAAGCACAAGCAGGGGGAGCAGGAGAGGGAGAAGCAGGCTCCCCGCTGAGCAGGGAGCCCGACGCTGGGCTCAATCCCAGGACCCTGCGATCATGACCTGAGTTGAAAGCAGACACTTAACTGACTGAGCCACCCAGGTGCCCCTAGAACTTAATAATTCAAAGTTATCCCTTAAGATCTCATAGGGGAAGCTTCTCCCTCCTGGTGTGAGAAGGAACACTCTCTACTCCCAAACTCCCAGGGATGGCTTTTCTTACTCTGTGAATACTTCCCTTTTTATACTATCATACACCTGTGACCAGATCTTGTTGCTAAATGGTGTCTAGCTGAGTGCACCTGTTACTAGAAAAAACTGTAACATTACTATCACTACATCAAATATGTGCTTTCAAATTTACAAAACACTTTAACATCCATTATCTCATTTAAACTGAGCCTACAGCATCTGCACAGCTTCCTGGGGATGGTTAAGTTATAGGGTAACAGAGCACATCATGGGGGGGCCCTGGCTGGGTCACAGCCCTGGCCCTGGTCGGCAGGGCCCGGCCTGGAGGCCAACTGCTGTGCCGCTTGGGTCCACGTGGGCACCTGCCTGCCCAGGAGAGCACCTGCAAGGTAGCTCAGACAGATGGGGCTCTGTCCTAAACTCCCACCATGCCTGGAGTTTTCTAGCCCACACCAACTGTGCCAGCCAAAGGGTTAGAAGCGTCAGACAAATGCCCTGGAAAGGAGTCGGACGGTAGCATCAGACTCAGTCCTTGGTTTACAGATGAGAGCCCGAGACTAGAAGATGCCAGGAGAGGGACCCAGGGCTCTACCTCCCAAGCCGAGCTCCTTCCTCTCTACCACACTGATTTCTGGATTCACCAGTCCACAGTGGGCCTCTCGGTCATAGGTCACCTTGCTGGGCTCGCCCCACATGCTGGCCAACCATCCCTACCTCCTGTCCAAGAGCCCCTCCCTCAAAATCACACACCAGGAAGCTCCTCCCAGGGTTCCCCCAGGCAGGCACTGCCCCATCAGAAGCACCAGCCAGAGAAAGGCCGGAGGCCACCCCTATGGTCCTCGGCTAAGAGCCTCTGTGCCCTGTCCACTTTGGCTTCGAGGCTTTTAGTTCCCAGAGGCAGGGAGTGGACAAGGAGGCTTTGGAGGCTTTGTGCATGCTTGATCCTCACCCCAGAGGCTCAGGGAAGGCCAGAGGGCAGTCCCAGAAACAAGACAACACATGTACAAGTTCCATCCCATGTGCAGTCAGAGGCTGGGCAGCCTGGGCAGGGAAGCCTCCCTCCCCAACCCCAGTTCCTTGGTTCACAAGAAGACCAATGCATGATGCACCCTCCTCGTTCTGCTCCTTGGTCCTATGAGAGCAAAGCCTGAGACATGGCAGGCAAAGCGCCAGCCTGCGCGAACCATCCCCTCTTCTGGCTCAGAGTGGAGACAGCCATTGGTAACCACTGACGTGCCTGGTCACCCCAAAACTCCTCTTCAGTAAGTGTAACCAATTAGGGATTGGCACCTGTGCTGCTTTGGAGACTCCTCAGCAGGAGGGGAGGCTCACAGTGTGGCTCCCTCTTGGCCATTGTGGGTCTTTCTGCTAAGGAATGGGAATAATGGAGCCACGGGGACCAGAGTGATCCTCTTCCCATTTCCAACGCCAGGGACAAGCACCCCCAGACTTTTCCCAGGCGAACGGTGAGCCCTTTCGCTTCTCTCTGCAGAGGCCATAGAAGACACAACAAAGGTCTGGGTGTCTGGCTACTCAGCTTTCCCAACTCAGTGCTTTTACTGTGTAAAAACAGTCTCCAGTCCAGAGGGGACTGGGACCCGGGTGGTCACCTGGCCAGACAGTAGGTCCTTATCATGGGGTAGGAGGCACCCATGAGAACTGACTGTATTCCAGCCCCAAAAGAGGCCACATATCTGTCAACAGAAACTACCAGTATTGCTAGAATTCCTCAAAAAGACTCTCACCACCTATGGAGACCACCTTGGAAAAAAGGCACTTTCAAAAGAAATTTGTCCTTTGTGGGCGCCTGGGTAGCTCAGTTGGTTAAGCGACTGCCTTCGGCTCAGGTCATGATCCTGGTGTCCCTGGATCAAGTCCCGCATCGGGCTCCCTGCTTGGCAGGGAGTCTGCTTCGCCCTCTGACCCTCCCCCCTCTCATGTGGCTTCTCTCTCTCTCAAATAAATAAATAAAATCTTAAAAAAAAAAAAGAAAGAAATTTGTCCTTTGTTTCACTTGAGACACACACACACACACACACACACACACACACACACACACGAGTTTGTGGACAATGAACTTGGTTGCTAACCACACTTCCCTTTTTGCCTTGGCCACTAGGAAGCTCAGAGCAAACTTATAACCTACATTTATACTGCTCTCACTATGGGCTTAAATTGAGCATTTTCATCCATCCATTTCCCCCTTCCCACACACTGTCAATAAGTAACTCATATATTTTGGTATTAGATAAGTTTCAAGGAGCCACCTCAAATGCTGTGTCCGGGCAGATAAAAATAAACTAAAACAACACGTATTTCAATCTAGGCTCTCTGGACCTCCTATTTTCCCACAGGGACTCTGGCCAGAGCGAAAGAAGGCAGGTACTCACCCCGCGTGCATGAAGATGTACGTCAGGTAGCGCCACGCCTGCACTCGGAGCTGCGGGTGGTAAACCAGGGAGTTCTTCAGGTACCGCGGATGGGTTACCTGCAGCACGAATTGGTCCAGCGACACTCCATTGTAGAGGAAAAAGGCAACCTGGATGAAAACACGGGACGGCGAGGGCCTGTTACGGATGCAAGACTGCCTGCGAGCCTCTGGCGCTAACCCTCGGGATACCTACTGGAAGGTGTCCCCTTTCCTCCTCAGAGAATGAGGGACACCTGCATGGCCAGCGTCCAGCCTAGCTTTCAACCACCTCTCCCCGCACTTCTCTTTGATTATTTTGGTTTTGTTTTTTGTTTTTTTTTAAGATTGTATTTATTTATTTGACAGAGAGCACAAGCAGGGAGGCAGGGGGAGCAGCAGGCAGAAGGAGAGGCAGAGGGAGAAGCAGGCTTCCTGCTGAGCCCGATTCAGGGCTCGATCCCAGGACCCTGGGGTCATGACCTGAGCGGAAGAAAATGCTTAACTGACTGAGCCACCCAGGCGTCCCTCTGTTTGGTTATTTTGTATTAAATGGTCACAGCATGGTCACAGGGGTTCTGCCCACACCTCCTCAGTGCTAGGCAGGAAGGGCTCAGAGGGTTTTAAACTAATTGCAGTGGGGCGCCTGGGTGACTCAGTCGGTTGAGCGTCAGACTCTTGGTTTCGGCTCAGGTCATGGTCTCATGGTCATGGGATCGAGCCCCACGTCGGGCTCTGTGCTCAGCGGAGAGTCTGCTTCAGATTCTCTCTCCCTCTCCCTCCCCGCGCTTGCCGTCTCTCTCTCTGCTCTCCCTTGCTCTCAAATAAATAAATAAAATATTAAAAAAAAAAAAACAACAACGAATTGGAGTAATAACTTACATACTCATTTGGGAGAAGAGGCAATGCCACAGAAGTAGATTTTTTTAAATTGTGGCAAAATACACATAAGATAAAATTTCCCATTTGTATCAGTTTTAAATGTACAGCTCAGTGACATTCAGTATATTTATGTTGTTGCACCAGCTACAGAAGTCTTCTCATCTTGTAAAACTGAAACTCTGTCTCCATTCAACACCAACTCCCCACTCTCCTCTCCCCCAGCCCTGGCAACCACCATTCTACTTCCTGTCTCTATGAACTTGACTCCCCTGGGCGCCTCATCTAAGAGGACTCATACAGTGTCTATCTTTTTGTGGCTGGCTTATTTCACTTAGCATCGTGTCCTCAAGCTCCACTCGTGTTATAGCACGTACCCGGATCTCCTTCCTTTTTCAGGCTGAATACTATTCCACTGAATATACAGAGCACAGTTTGTTACCCATCCATCCATTCATTCAACACTTGGGTTGCTTCCACATTTTAGCTATTGTGAATAATGCCATGGAGACAGGTATACCAATATCTCTTTGAGTCCCTGCTTTTGATTTTTTTCAGGTATATACCCAGAAGTGGGGTTGCTGGATCACACGGTAGTTCTGTTTAATTTTCTGAGGAACCTCCATACTGTTTCCAGTAGTGGCTGCACCAGTTTGCATTCCCACCCACAGTGCACCAGGGCTCCCATTTCTCTGCCTCCTCGCCAACACTCCACAGGAGCTGATTTTTGCAGATGACTGAAGCATCCTTGTTTACCCCAAAAAGGTATTTTTTTTCCTAGACTTTTTCTTTCTTTTTTTTTTTTTAAGATTTTTTATTTATTTTTAAACAGAGAGAGAGACAGTGAGAGAGGGAACACAAGCAGGGAGAGTGGGAGAGGGAGAAGCAGGCTTCCCACCGAGCAGGGAGCCCGATGTGGGACTCGATCCCAGGACCCTGGGATCATGACCTGAGCCGAAGGCAGACACTTAACGACTGAGCCACCCAGGCGCCCTCTAGACTCTTTCTAAAATGCATCATTCAGGGGCGCTTGGGTGGCTCAGTCAGTTAAGCATCCAACTCTTGATTTTGGCTCGGGTCATGGTCTCGGGGTCATGAGATCGAGCCCCGCATTAGGACTCAACCTGGAGTCTGCTTGGGGTTCTCTCTCACCCTGTTCTCTCTCTCTCCCTATTCTCTCTCTTTTAAACAAATAAATAAAATCTTAAAAAAAATAAAAATAAAATTCATCATTCAGGGGCACCTGGCTGGCTCAGTTGGAAGAGAACGTGACTCTTGATGTCGAGGTTGTGAGTTCAAGCCCCATGTTGGGTGTAGAGATTACTTAAATAAACTTTTTAAAAAATAATAAAATAAAATAAGATAAATGCTCATTCATTTTCCTGTGTTCCTCCTCAGGGTGTATGCATAGTCTTAAAGCTGTCTCAGGTATTGATCTGGGCTGTTAGAGTAAAGTCTTCTCCAGCAACTGATGGGGTTTTCACTCCTACAGAAAACGGCCCTAAATTCCTGTGTTTCTTTAAGACTCAGGTCTGCTTCTAAATTTTTCGTTCTCTCCCATACTGCCCGGTTGGCAGCAGGTTATTAACCAGGTACTACAATCAGGTTCTTATTCCCTGTTGCTGGCTGGTCGTGAGCCCCTTCTAGTAGCTTCTTACCATGTCCCTTCCATTCCCTGTTATGGAACCAGAAAACCAAGTTTCTAAAAACTGTATGTAAAACAAAAGCTTTGGGCTTTAGTACAAGTATTTGGAAAGAGTTATTTCTGTATTTTCTTCCAGATTGGCGGTTTGAGTTTACATGGCTGAAGTTTCTGGAAACATGAAACCAATCTGGACGCTCAATCTGGCCTCTCTGGATGACCTTGGATAAATTATTTGAAATCTCTGGTCCTTGGTTTCCTCATCTGGAAATGGGGATGCCCATGCCTACCCTTCCAAGACGGTCATGAGGTTTGAAGGGGGTAAAGTACATGAAGAGCCAGCTGGGTGCCCGTCACGCACGCAGCAAATGAAGCTATAATTAGTGTGGGGTTCAGGCCCCCCAGCAGGACTCCCCTGGGCTTCAAGGGGAACCTCTCTGTCCATCTTTCACAATGTGGGTGGCCTGGCAGCAAATACAGCTCCCAAGGCAGCTCATTATTACTGGTCCTCAAATAGAACTTAATAAATAGACCAACACAGAAAGCATTTGGAAAACGATTCCAAGAATATCTCAGAAAAATCGCATCTTCAACATGGACTTGGATGAAGACATAACAACAAATGGAGGAGTGGGGGGTACAGACCGGCTAGTCTGATTTAGGAGAAAAGAAGGAGGATGTCACGGAGCTTAATGATCCTGCTATTGGATTCGGCATCAACTTTAAAAGAACATATGCTTGGGGGCGCCTGGGTGGCTCAGTCGTTAAGCGTCTGCCTTCGGCTCAGGTCATGATCCCAGGGCCCTGGGATCGAGCCCCACATCGGGCTCCCTGCTCGGCGGGAAGCCTGCTTCTCCCTCTCCTGCTCCCCCTGCTGGTGTTCCCTCCTTCGCTGTGTCTGTGTTAAATAAATAAATAAATAAATAAATAAATAAATAAATAAATAACACCTCCAACTGCCCTTAAGCCTGAAGAAATGCCTGCACCTTAAGAGGTAGCAGGAGCGGGCTCCTGAGTGGCTCAGATGGTTAGGCATCTGCCTTTGGCTCAGGTCATGATCCCAGGGTTCTGGGATCGAGTCCCACATCAGGCTCCCTGCTCCGTGGGAAGCCTGCTTCTCCCTCTCCCACTCCCCCTGCTTGTATTCCCTCTCTCGCTGTGCCTCTCTCTGTCAAATAAATAAATAAAATCTTTTAAAAAAATAAATAAATAAAAATAAAAAATAAAAGAACATATGCTTGGGGAGGGGGAGGGTGTGGTAATTAGGCCCATGGCTCTGGAAGAGAAACCTTTACAGACTCTAGCACACGGTTCAGGAGCTGGGGCTGGGAGCCCACAAGGTTCTAGGCTGAACAGCCAAAAGAATTCAGAGTTTCTCACACATGGGCACTGATTCAGAAATTCGTCCCTTTGGATTCTGTTGCATAAGCAGAAGACGGTTAGAATAACAATAGGTATGGATGATTCCCTAAGGGGAGAAGGTTCTTTCAAAATGTTAAGCCCACATTTACCTGTTCATAAACACCCCCTCCCATATGCATTTGTAATGCTTTTGCGTTCAGAAAGCACCACCAGCCACTCTTGCTCTAGAATAGAGGAGTCCTACGGGAGGGGAGCAGGTCTGGTTATCCCTGCTTTACAGGTGGGTGATGGAGTCCCAGGGGAGCAAACTACTTACCCAAGTTACTCACTCAGGGAGGAACTAAAATAACTAAAATCACTCGGTTTTTAATGAGTTAACTACCCCCAAATCAACAAGCTTATTACATTGCTTGTGTTGCTGTGGTTTTGGTAGGGGTGGAAATATGGGGATTTTGCTGTGGGGAGGATCGCTTGATAATAATCCTCGGGGTAGCCTTGCGGTCCAGGGGCTGGAATCACACTTGTAGGCACTGTCATGGGACCGGACTGGCAAATGACAACTGATCCTCAACCACTGCCTTTTCGGGGAGAAGATGTTGTCCTTCCCCTCTGGATCTCAGCTAGTCTCCTGCTCCCCTGCCCCCGCCCCCTCCCCAAGGCTGAGCAGCTCCCCCCAGCCCCCCCTCCCCCAGTCCTTGCCTCCAGCAGTGTGACTGTGATCATGAACCAGGGCGGGGGGCAGCAGGTGTAACTGTCGTAGTACCACTTCCGATCAATCTCCCGGGGCAGGGTCTCGTAGGCCACGTGGCGGATCAGCCGCTGGGAGAGGTTCAGCCCTTTCTCCTCCAGTAGGGCTTTGCTGCACAGCCTGCGGTTCCCCTGCAGGATGGCCTGGCGGAAGCTGTTGGACCGCTTGTTGCTCATCTGCGTGGGACACATGGTGCGGCAAAGGGTCAGAACGGGAGTCTCGGGGAGCCCTGACCCGTTTCCCCAGCCAGCACATTCCTTGGACTAAACAGGCCTCATCCCCCCTTCCTCTTTCTTCTATAATAGTTAACAAGAAGCAATATTCACTGAGCTCTTCTGTGGCCGAGGTGGTTCTAAGCTCTTCACGTGTGTTGGGCTCACTGGATACTCTTAACTAGTCTACTTGTTAGGTAAGGACTAGGAATACCCCACTCTACCAAATCACAGAGGGTTTTAGGAACCCACCAAGTTCAAACACAGTATGGCTCCAGAACCTATACTGATGTTCACCGTTCTTTCCTTCTATTCACCTATCCGTCAGCCGTCCATCACAATTTACTGAGCAACTACTAAGTGTCAGCACATTGCCAGACATAGGGGAATGCAACGGTGCTCAGGGCAAATAACTAAGCAGCAATCATGGTTCCAAGTGAAGGCTGCTGAGGGGAGCAAGCAGGCAGGGGCCCAGCCTGGTCCCACGGTGGTCAGGGAGGGCCTTCCATTGATCCCCATTCTCATCCTCTCCATGCCTACAAAGCTTGGATCTGGTTCTTTTTTTTTTTTTTTTAAGATTTTATTTATTTGACAGAGAGAGACACAGCGAGAGAGGGAACACAAGCAGGGGGAGTGGGAGAGGGAGAAGCAGGCTTCCCACGGAGCAGGGAGCCCGATGCGGGGCTCGATCCCAGGACCTCGGGATCATGACCTGAGCCGAAGGCAGACGCTTAATGGCTGAGCCACTCAGGCGCCCCTTGGATCTGGTTCTTGGTGGCTCAGGAGGAGTTCTGGAAATGTGGGCAGAGCTTAGGGCTCCATGTTCACTCACTGCAAGCTCAAGAAAGAATCATGAGTGAGAACTGAAGGATGATGAGGAGTTCGTGTCCTGAGACATCCTCGCTTGGGAAGAGGTGGGCAGACCTTGGTTAGATGGGCGAGTTTGTAGAGAGGTCTCTAGGACTAGAACCCAAAACTGTGCTTGTGGGAGGCCATCACTCCTGAGGGCCTTTAAGGGAACTGCAATGCCTGGTGAGCCCAGGAACTGGTTCTCAAGCCTTGTCTGTGGACTGGTCCTACCCTCGGCAGCCTAATGTTGCCATGATGAATCCTCACTGCAGTCCTGGCTGCCACGCTGTGGTCAGCCTGATTCCTAGAAACCAGGTGGCCAGTCCTGCTAACTTCCAGCCTCCTGGGACCTCTGTCGCCTCCCACCTGCCCTCCACGACCACACTCTAGACCCTTCTTATGAGGAGATAGAGCTCTCCCAACCCCAGAGCCCACAGGGCTGCCTGGGGAGCTGAGGCGGGGACTATCCACATATTCCTGGGACTGTGGCCTTAGCAGGGGACATTTGGCTAAACCTAGGCAGAAGTCCAGACAGGGCTGGCCAGGTGAACTAGGCCAAGGCACAGGGGTTTGAAGCCGTGTCAGGAGGGAGTAACAGGAGAGGACCTGAGTTCAGAGCAGGCCAGGTAGAATGAGCCTTTGTCTGCAGTCCCCCTTCTCTGTTCCTGGGTTCTATGGTCTTTTGCCTTCAAAATATGGCTTAACGCTCACCCCCTCCAGTAGGCCTTCCCAGATGAACCCCTTCCATTGATCCCTATTCTCATCCTCTCCATGCCTACAAAGCTTGGATCTGGTTCTTGGTGGCACAGGAGGAGTTCTGGAAACGTGGGCAGAGCTTGGGGCTCCATGTTCATTCACTGCAAGCTCAAGAAAGGATCATGGATTAACATAACAATAAAAAAAATTAAAAAAAAAAAGAAAGGATCATGTTATCAAACTGTTATCTTTTTTCTTTTTTACAAACTATTTTTTAAAATTTATTTTTAGAGAAAGAGAGCACACAGGCAGGAGGGACAAAGGGAGAGAGAGAGAGAGAGAATCCTAAGCAGGTTCCGCGCTTAGAGCAGAGTCCGACATGAGGCTCGATCTCACAACCCTGAGATCATGGCCCGAGCTGAAATCAAGAGTCAAACACTTAACTGACTGAGCTGCCCAGGTGCCCCTGTCAAAGTCTTATTTTTTTTTTTTTAAAGATTCTATTTATTTGACAGAGAGAGACAGCGAGAGAGGGAACACAAGCAGGGGGAGTGGGAGAGGGAGAAGCAGGCTTCCCGCGGAGCGGGGAGCCCGATGCGGGGCTCAATCCCAGGACCCTGGGATCATGACCTGAGCCGAAAGCAGATGCTTAACGACTGAGCCACCCAGGCACCCCGCCCCTGTCAAAGTCTTTTGCGGCCACTCTTACCATCCTCTCTCCCAGTCCCCGAATATGCACAGCATACTCACAACACACCCTGGCCACACCCTGAAGACTGACGCCGGGGGTGGGCTTGCCACGAGGACAGGGGAAGCAATGTGCACACACACCATTTGCCTGCACCCTGATGTGCCCAGAACCGAGCCGGGTCTCAGGCCTCATGGGGTTTACAAGGAGAGGCGAATGCTAGTTATTGGGTGCACAGCACTATCCTCACATTATAAAGATGGGGACTAGGGGCGCCTGGCCGGCTCAGTTGGTAGAGCACGCGACTCTTGATCTTGGGGTCGTGAGTTCGAGCCCCATATTGGGCATACAGATTACTTAAGTAAATAAATAAACTTTTAAAAACAAATAAATAAAAAATAAAGATGGGGACTAAAGCTTGGAGAAGGTGAGTAATTTTCTCAAGGACCCAAAGAGGGGCGCCTGGGTGGCTCAGTTGGTGGAGCGTCTGCCTTCGGCTCAGGTCATGATCCCAGGGTCCTGGGATCGAGCCCCATGTCCAGCTCCTGGCTCAGAGGGGAGGCTGCTTCTCCCTCTCCCTCTGCCTCTACCCCTGCTTGTCCTCTCTCTTTCTCTGTATCTCTGTGTCTCGAATGAATAAATAAGATCTTTCATTTAAAAAAAAAAAAAAAAAAGGGACCCAAAGAGTCAGGATTCAAATCCAGATACATCTGACTCCAAAGCCCATGCCAGCCTGTAGGGTACTCTTGTGCCACTAGATAAGGGAGTCTTTTCTTGCAGGTGGATGCACCCATTCTAGGCCTTGGTGAACAAAGCCCATGCCAGATTTCAGTCCCCATTCATCTTACTGACAGGCACCCTTGCACAGTGCACAAGCTGCATGCCTGTACATGACGACCCTGGCCACCCAGCTGTAATACAATGTGGTCTGTGCTCTAAGAGAGGCCTGGGCAATGCATTGTGGGGGCTCTGGATAAGGTTGGTTCATTCGGCCCGGGATGGGTTGGGAAAGGGCTCACAAAGGATGCAGGGGAGTTTACCTGGGGGAAGAACATTAGAGATGACAAAATCTTTCAAATACTCCATCTTATTTAATCCTTGCGACAACCCCGAAGAGGGTATCCTTTGGCTTCATTTTACAAATGAGAAAACCCAGGGGCGCCTAGGTGGCTCAGTCGTTAAGCGTCTGCCTTCGGCTCAGGTCATGATCTCAGGATCCTGGGATCGAGCCCTGCATCAGGCTCCCTGCTCAGCGGGAAGCCTGCTTCTCCCTCTCCTACTCCCCCTGCTTGTGTTCCCTCTATCGCTGTGTCTCTCTCTGTCAAATAAATAAAAAACTTAAAAAAAAAAAAAATGAGAAAACCCAGGGACACTTGGGTGGCTCAGTCATTAAGCGTCTGCCTTCGGCTCAGGTCATGATCCCAGGGTCCTGGGATCGAGCCCCGCATCAGGCTCCCTGCTCAGTGGGAAGCCTGCTTCTCCCTCTCCCACTCCCCCTGCTTTGTGTTCCCTCTCTCGCTGTGTCTCTCTCTGTCAAATAAATAAATAAAATCTTAAAAAAAACAACAACAACAAATGAGAAAACCCAGGCTCAGGAGATCTTTCTCTGTGAAAGGCAGAGGCAGAGGCAGAAGCAGGACCCAGGTCTGCCTGACTCCAGCCCCTGGGCACTCTGCCTTCCTGAGAGCTTCCCTCCCGGAGAGCCCCTCCTTAGTCCTGGTCTCCAGGGCAGCCCCACTCACAAGAATCCAGGCTCTGGCTGGCTGCTCCAGCTTAGAACATGAATCCAGACATCCCAACAGGAACAAGCCATCTACTGCTGGAGTTCACACGGGAGACCCCACAGACCCGCAGCTGGACAGAAGCATCCCACTGGCCCAGCGAAGCCCTCACTCTGCCCTGAGCCTGAGCAGGGCATGTAGCAAGCATGCTGGGCTGTGAAGAGCCGATGCAGGCTCAAACCCGTGGCCTGGTCTTTGGTGGCACTGCTGGGCTCCAAGTTACAGGCTCACCTCCATTGCCCCTCCTCCCATGAATCCTGACTGTCCCCACTCCCCCATTTAGCTCAGCTCTGTCCCCCACCCTCTAGGAGGTCTGCTTTCTGGGTCCACTCCAAACAGATTTCTTTACCCCTAAAAGCGCTACAGCTGTTCCCTGCAATCATGCTAGTCTCTGGGCAAAGGAAGGCTTCCATCAAGAGGCAATGAGAACATTTCCAAAGCCTGGACACCCAGATCAGAGAGCTCACTCGGCACTTGGCACCTGGGCCCCCCCATCACCGGTGCCTTTGAATTCTAGGAGCCTGGGGAACCTCATGCAAGTCATTTCACTTTTATCCCTCCATGGGTGACAAGAAAAGGGGTGACTATCTCCACTTCACCAACAGGGAAACCGAGAGGAAACTTCTGGCCTTGTATTCATCTTGCTAGTTCATCCAGCTTCTACTCATGTCCCAGCCTTCCATGGTGGGATGCTTCCTGCTGAACCCCACTCCCATCTCGCCACAGTGGCCCCCATAACAGCACAGCAGTAGCCCCCAGTGAGGAGGAAGTCCCTGTTCCAAAACCCTGGTTCACAGGCCTACTGTCTTCAGCCCCTCCAACAAACCAGGACATCAGCCAGCAGATCTGAGGAGCTCTGGCCTTCACCCATGTGCCCAGTGCTCCCAACATCCACTCCCCAGCTCCCCTCCTTCCCACCTCCTCCTCCCAGCCTCCCTCTCAGTGGAACTGGCCCCACCCCCAGCTCCATGGGGTGGGCTTGAGTCAATCAACACATCCCACTGACCCAATCTAGGCCAAGGGGAGAGAGGAAATCCCAAGCTTTGTGTGGGAACTACCACAGAGGAGACCCTCTCTTGCCCAGCATGGTGAGGCCTGAGGGTGTAAGGGCTGGAAAAGCTGCAGCCACTTTGCTGTCACATGGGCGAGTGTGGACCTGCCAGGGGCTTCTTTGGGTATGTGCTGACACTACAGAGGCAGAACCAAAAGACAAAGAGAAACCGGGTCCTTCTGAGGCCTGGACTCCTTCAACGCTGCAAGCCAACCGATCCCTTTAATCGCATAAAGAGGACTTCTTAGCCATAACCCCCGAACAGACCCCTCCCAGAGGTCAGGGCCCCAGAGTGCTCACCAGGTTGACAAAATCCTGGTAGCAGATCTGCCCGTCTGCATGGCTGTCGGCGAGAGCCAGGAGCACCTCCCTTTTGTGCGGGTCCAGCTTGGAGCCGTGGCTCTCCAGGAGGCTCCGGAACCTGCCTGTGCTGATGTAGCCCGTGTTCCCAGGGTCGAACTGAGGGGGAAGCACAGACAGCATGGGGGTCAGTGGGGCCCTGCAGGTACCCGTCTCCATCACCACTCACCGGCTCCTGTCCCCAGCCCCTCTACCAAGAGGCCCAGGACTCGTCTGGGATGTGTCCAAGGCCCCCATGGGAGACATCCAAATAGGGCATGGACAACCACTTAAAGACCTAGAAGGCCCTGGAGCCCTTTGAGATCGCCCAATCCAACCAACTTGTGCGTGGATAGGGAAACTGAGGCTCAGAGAGGTTAAGCTCCCTCCTGTCCACCCCTAATCCTAACCCTGGACAAGAGGAAGAGCAGGAAGGAAAAGGCAACGAGGGGAGGAAGATGAGGAACTTCTGAGACTCGGGCCAGAGGGACTCCAGTGGGGGATGCTGAGGCCCCGGGGCCGCAGGGAGCAGGGGCCCAGCCTTGCAAATCCGGCCGCACCTGGCTGCCGGCGCCTCTCACACCCACACTCACATACACCCACAGCCATGCACACGGGCCTGGGTGGGGCTCCTCAGAGATACTGTGCAGCTTTGCACACCTGCGTCCCTCAGCCTGGGGGCCCCTTGCCCCCTCGTCTCCCAGGGAGACTCCGACTTACCCAGCCCAGCAACTCTGTGCAGTCTCAGGACTCCTCGGGACACAGGCTGCTCGGGCTGGACCCCCCTCCCCCGCACATCAGACAGACCTCTGGCCACCAGCCTGCCCGGCCCCCTCATCTCCTACCTGGGCCTCCTCACTGGGCTGGTGGCACAGGGGTACCCCAGGATTTAGCAGGAGCCTGGCATGACTGGCACTTGTAAACATTTCCTGGGCAGATACATAGTGGGTGTTGGATGAACAGAAGGGTACTAATCTTCCAGGGAAAGTATCATCGGTTCAGGTAGAAAAGGATCTCATTCATCTCTCCCAGAAAAGTCCCCAGCCTTTCCGTGCCTCTTCTGCAGGCCCTTCTTCCTCACAGAGCCCCCCCCAGCACACGCCCTGCCAGAGAATGACGAGAACCGTCTCTCGCCGATGTCAGCAGCTGTCCTGTCCACCAAGAGCCTCCCCACACAATGTTGCTGTGCCTCCAGACGGCGGCTGAGATTTCAAAAGGCAAACACACTGTGGATGTCCTTGTGTGCAGGATAGGGGAGCCCAGATGACCAAGCCCACGTTTCCCCCCTTTTCTAGAGAAGGTCAATGGAGACTATTTTAGGAAGGCTGATTCGGTGTGCAGTACCTCTAAGACAACCCAAAAGAAATAGCCAAGAGTCACAAGTCTTGGGCTATTTAAATTCTTCCCAGAACTCAACGAGGGACGACATCCCTAAAGAGGCTTGTTTAAAAATCGGCATGTGTCCCCACCCTCCATTCCAAATACCAGGTTCCAGGGATGACACCCATTTGGTTCACACCACTGAGTATTTCAGGAAACGCAGTGACTCCCTGCACCGTAAAGATCTTTAAGAATAAAAATCTGCTGTTTTCATGGGGCCAAACACTTTTCTAAGCCCTTTATGTCTGTAATTTCTCTGACCCCCGACAACAACTTCCAGAAGCAGGTCCTATTTAACTAGCCCCATATTACAGATGAGGAAATCGAGGCACAGGGAAAGGAGCACTGAGAGGTAGGGGACATGCCTGGCAAACAGCATGCTGCACCCCGGCGGCTTAGCACTGGTGGCCACTGACCTTCAGCCTCCAGGGGCTGCTCTGGGGCTCTGAAGCAAAAGTGAAGGATCAAAGAGGCGAGGGGAGGGAGAGGAGGGGGGCTCATGGGCCCACCCTACACAGATTTTGAAAGCGGGAAAGAGCCGCACACAGCCACAGTTCTGACCCCCCGATGCTTAGATAGGAAAGTGAGGCCTGGATGGGAAAGTGGCAATGACAGCCAGTGAGGGTCTCCTGGTACCTGGGACCCCCCCTTGCATCCCCACAGGCTGACACAGTCCCCCTGACTCACCGGCCTGGCCTCACATGGCCCCTTGTGCTGGGTGGGCTGAGGGTGGGGGTGAGGGGTGGAGATGGAGAAGCAGCCCCGAGTCCCGGGGAAATCCACTTTCCCCCCAATGCCACCCACCCCCTATGAGCACTGCAGGGGGGCAGTGATATACCCGCAGCACGGAGTCTCTTCTGACCGGGTCTGGGGGAGGAAGCCCAGTGGCCTCTCATTCAAGAGCAGGGACACCAATCCCCTCCCAGGGGCTGCCTCAGAGGCTTGGGAGGGCAGTGGGGTGGGGGACTGGGATCAGGCAAGGGCCCCTCTCCCCTTGTTCTAGCTCCAGACAAAGAACCACCTGCTCCCCAGCTCTCCCTCCCCCCCTCCAGGGCTCCCTGCTGTTGTCCTAGTGACAGGGGCTGCCCTGTGGCTCCAGGAGCCCCCCACCCCCCTGCCAGTCCTGCCCCCAGCACATTACAGGCTCCAGACTATGGAGAATGAGCTGGGAACAGGCCAAGTCTCCCTTCGCTGCCAAAACTCTACCTTTCGTGCCAGGGCCAGACAAGCCAGACAATGGGGGTCATCGCTACCCTAATAATGAGGCCTCAGGGATGACGGAGGGTGCCTAGCGGGGAGGGAGAGGCAGGGAAGGGGCTGGCTCCACACAGGACGCCTTCTACACCCCCCCGGGACCCCCACCACCTGGGAGGATGAGGGCCGGAGCAGAGGCAGACTGTGGGCATGGGGCACGGCGGGGTGGGGTGGGGGGGAGCAGAGGGAGACAAAGGGAGAAAGAATCAGAGAGAGAGGACGCGAGCAGAAGGTGGACAGAGGTAGGTCCCTTGCCCCAGAAGAAAACTGAGAGCTTCAAAAGGAGGCTGCACGGAGCAAGGCAAAATCCCATTCTTGTTTCAGCCACTAACGAGTTTGTATAATTCAGAGTAAACATCTCAAGCCATAACTGCCTCATCTATCAAGCGTGCCTCGCGTCCCCTCAGGTTGCAGCGGGTTAGAGCAAACGCAGGGCAGCAGGGCCAGGGCGGAGACTCAGTGTCCGGCTCTTCTTGCCTCATTCAAAGCAAAGCAGGGAGCAACCCTGTAACAGGGGCTTGGCTGGCCCTTTGGGCACACTTCCTGCCTTTGGGACTCCTTCGAGGCCAGGTATAGGGGATAAGATCCGTGGTTTGGAGCTTTTGGGAAAAGAAACCCTACAAATGCAATTTTCCTCATTAATAATGTGCTGAAGGCCCCAAAGCTCCCCCCAAGCCCTGGATTCATCCAGTTTTAGCAGTGGGTCGCTCTTGGGATGAGGTCTGGGCGGGTTCCAGGCAGCCTGACGAGGGCTGGGGTGTGTGTGTGGGGGGGGGGGAGTTGGGGACAGTGGGCTGTGAAAGGGCCACAGGCAGGGGCCCAGCGGGGAGCCAGGAGTCAGGAGCATCCTCGCAGCTGCCTCCTGACTAGGGCCCAGCACTGTGGAGGGAGGGGGCAGGCCAAGCCCACATTCAGCCTGAGCGGAGGATGCTGGCCTCAGGGGGAGAAGACGCAGAGTGAGGGCTGACCCTCCCTCGGCTCCCGCCCACCTGCCTCCGCCATGAAAAGAGCTGCCAGAGGCTCTCAAGGGACGTTTAATCCCAGCACCATCCAGCCCTCTGGCCCCTTAATCCTCCAGGTCGCCAGTTTTCCCCAGCCTGGGGCCCCACAAACGCCCTGTCCCGGACCGCATCTCCCAGCCTGGACCCCTTCCTGGTGCACTCGTGACCTAGACTGGGGCAAGAAGCCGCCACATTCGGACTGCTGCCACCTAGGGCTGCTTCCCTTCTCTGGGGCAAGGAGCAGTGGGAGGGTTTCAGAAGGGACCCTGCTCCCAGCTGCTTAACCACGCTGCCTCGGTTTCTCTTCCAATCATATGGTAGGAACTGTCCCTTCTCAGGGTGATGTAAGGGTGTCCATCCCCATCCCTGCACACACAAGCACACCATATGCAAATGGGGGTTGGGGAAAGAAATCCACAACCAAGGGGCCCCTGGGTGGCTCAGTTGGTTAAGCGTCTGCCTTTGCTCGGGTCATGGTCCCAGGATCCTGGGATCCAGCCCCGCATCGGGCTCCCTGCTCCGCGGGAAGCCTGCTTCTCCCTCCCCCACTCCCCCTGCTTGTGTTTCCTCTCTCACTGTCTCTCTCTCTGTCAAATAAATAAATAAAATCTTTAAAAAATATATTTTATTTATTTATTTGAGAGAGAGGGAACACAAGCAGGGGGAGTGGGAGAGGGAGAAGCAGGCTCCCCGCCGAGCAGGGAACCCGACGCGGGGCTCGATCCCAGGACCCCGGGATCATGACCTGAGCCGAAGGCAGATGCTTAATGACTAAGCCACCCAGGTGCCCCAATAAATAAAATACTTTTTAAAAAGAAATCCACAACCTATACAGCCCATGGGGGCAGCCAATCTTCTCTCCTTGGTCAAAGGGCTGATGGGACATTTGGGATCAGGATGAGGCAACTCGCATCGGGGGTGTGCTGTCAGAGGGATCCGGTGTCCGTGGCAAGAGGGGCAGCAGGCCAGGGAATCGGAATTCATGGTCCAGGAGAGCTGACAGGAATCTCTATGGTTCTCAAACTGCTCTGCAGAGTTTTAGGGGCTCTGACACCCCGAGAGGGTGGGAGGGGGTCGCTGAGCAGACCCCATTCTGGAGTTGTTTCATGTACTGGCTTTCTGCATAGTACTCAGTTGAACAACATGATAGAAGCTACATATATGCAGAATGGCTTCTAGGTCTCAGGTATTACCTGACTGAAACCTCAGCTCACCCCATGTCCTAGTTTGCCGGAGACCTACTGTCTGAGCATGATTATTACCAGCACCCCTTTCCCCCTCAAAAATGGTCCCGAGTTGGATGATAAATTAGGTGGTCCCCCATTTAACCCTCACAACAAAACTCTGAGGTAGATGCCATTATGAGCTCCATTTTGCAGGGGGGGAAACAAGGCCCGGAAAGCTGAGTTGGCCACGTTGGAACAGCCAGCAGTCGGTGCAGATGGATTCACATCCAGGCAGAGGGGCCTGCGGCCTGCCCCCTCCTATCATAAGGACCATGTGGCTAAAAACGGTTTGAAAGACCCCAGTCCAATCCAGTCCTTTGTTCATGTCACAAATATTTACCAAGGATCGGCCATGTGCCAGGCATCGCACCTCATTTTCTGGACAGGGCAACAGGTGCAGAGAGCAAAAGAAACTAGCCCAAGATTACAGCTCGAGTTAGTGGTCAAGATGGGAAAGGTTCTGGGTCCCTCCATGGGAACCTGCCCCAGTCTTGCCCTTCCTCGTCTTTCTTTGTCCTGTCTTGTGTATGAAATATGGCCCCTGGCTCAGAGTTTCCCCATGTGTAAAACACACATAAGGTTTCCAAGGTCCCATAAGTTTGGGAAACCCTTCTGGAAGGGCCTGATGCATAAAACCATACTAAGGGCTCTGCAAGTTCTCACAGTGAAGAGACGTGTCTGATTTTGTTCAGCCCAGTATTTTCCAAACTTATTGGACCTTTGGGCATCATACTTTCCACAGCAACATGCCATAGAACACTCTTTGGGAAAAATGCATGAGTCCATAGAGTCATTTCTTCCTTTTGTGGAACCCGGCCCCTCTGCCCATGGTTCCAAACCAGCCTTTCACCTTCATTTCCTGAGTGGCAAAGGCCCTCAAGTCCATCGACACTTTGTCTGGAGGCCTGCCACAGTTAGAAATCTGCCGGGCCCAGGCCGCAGCCCAAGGGGTGAGGGGGATGCTGCCCCGGAGAGGCTGAAGAATCAGGGACTGGCCTAAGGGAAAGGCTGGGCTGAGCTCACAGAGAACAGCCCTGCGGGAGCCGGGATCTGCCTGCTCAGCACCCAGGACAGCGGCGCCATGTTCCCCAGCCCGCCCCCTCCTGCCGCCAGCCAGGGAGCCAGGCCAAGCTTCAGAGTTTACCCAGCAGCAGTGAAGCATAAGAAAAAGAAGAAAGGAACACACTTATTTTATATCTATTACGTATGTGTGAATTGGACAAACTGCATTTCCAAGACAATTGCACGTCTGATCCCTGTTCCCAACACTCGAACTCCCTTCCTGTCCCAGGCTGACCCTCTCCCTCTCCTGGATGTAGAGAGGCCCAGGATCTCAGTGAAGGGTGTGAGTACCTTCAAGGACCCCGAAGGAAGCACGTGGAGTGCCATCCTGGTGGAGACCTCTCCAGTCCAGAAGGTCGGGACCTGGGATCTAAGGAAGGCTCCCATCCCTGGCCCCAGTGTCCTCTCTCTGTCCTCCAAGACAGAAGGAGCCCGGGGAAGTGACCACATGGCATGCATGCAGGGGGCGGGGCAAAGCACAGGCAGTTGCCCCTCTCCACTTTGGGGACGGTTAGCAAGCCTCATCTGCTGGGTCCTTGCATCATTACCCGGCTTCTGAACAGAGATGAATTAACGAGGCTACCCAGGGGCTTAGGGCTCAGCAGAGCTGTCCCCACCCAACAGCCAGAGCCCACCAGGGAACTCTGGCCCATTATGGATATTTACTGCCCCATAAATTAGGTCCAGGCCTGCAGCTGCTGAGGTCAGGAGGTGAGGTTATGGGAATAGCAGCTTTCTCTTCCAGTTCTCCTTCCTCGCAAATGAGGATGCTAATTCTCCCCATAGAGAAAACCACCTCACGCCAGTCCCCTGATTCTGAAATACTGATTTTTCACAAATATCTTATTACTTTTATTCTCACACCAACCCTAGAGTGAGTGTGATTAGTCCTGTTTAACAGATATGGAAACTGAGGTTCACAGAGATGAACAGTTTGCCCAGAGGCCCTCCCAGTGAGTGGAGCAGGGCACCATCTGGCTTGCTCAAACTGGGGCTGGAGTGGATTTTCAAACCTCAAGCCTCCCTGGGCAGAAGAGAGACCAGTTCCTGAAAACCAGGTTCTGACCCTCCTGTCCTTGGGTCTCCCCACATGGAGGCACGAGGGACCCTTGTGCTCCCCTGGGATTTGGCCAGGCCAAGGCCTCTGACAGCTGGAGAAGCTTCTGTGATTCTAGGATTCCCAGCTGTATTATTTCTGTTCTTTCAGCTGCCATGGAAGGGGTCTGGGGGGAGGCAGCTCGTCCCTCTCAGGAGGTTTCTCCCTTAAGCCCCAAGACGGGCTCCTGAGCATCCTTGCTCCCCATAAGTCAAACAGCTGAACCCGGCTCTGAGGTTGGCAGCCTGGTTAGGGAGCTAGAACGCCCTTCCCTCAGCAGAGAAGCGGGCATCCTGGCCTGAATCCAGGCTGAGTTGCTGGATAATGGGCATGTTTCCAGAAACCACCCAACTCTCTCAACACCTGGGCTGGAGGGGAAGAACTCCCAGACTACCCACCCCCATATAGGAAGCTGGGGTTAGGAGGGCAATGAGGGGTGGGGGCCGGCTCCTTCCTCCAGGCTTTGTCTCTTTCCAGCCTCACAGCCTCTTGGAAGACCTTGCTTCTCCTTTTCTCAGAGCCCCCCAAAGAAGGCCTTGAAGACTCTGAGAGGGCAGCTGGGGGCTGTGACTCAGAGGCAGGTCCCTTGGGTCCCCAGGAGCAGACGCACTGCCCGGGCTGACTCATCTAGGCACAACCATCACAGCCGCCTGGGGACCAAAGCTGAGTCATAGCCACGAAGGCAGGCATCCAGGCCCAGGGGGGCAGCCACTGGCAGGGAGGGGTGGGATTGGGTGCAACCAGGGGGCAGGGGGCTGACACCTGCCCCATCCCTCCTTTCAGCCTAAACCCATTTCCTCCCGCTGCTTCTCCTGGAAGCCACCGAAGGGTCCCTTGTTCCCCAGAAATGAGAGGGCTGAGAGATCCAGGGAGGAGGGGAGTGGGAGCCGGGCAGGTAGGATAAACGGTCACCAAACACTTTCACCTCCTGGGGGCCCTCCACCCTGTTTCAAAAGCCACCTGAAGCCATGTGGACAAAGACATACAGCCCCTTCTGCAGAGGACCCTTATTTGCTTTGGGTCTCTGGGCAAGCCCTTCCCTTTTGGGCCTCAGTGTCCTCCTCTGTAAAGAGGGGATAGCACCACTCACCTCACAGGGCTGTTGAAAGATCAAAATGAGATGAGGACCTATGTGCATGCAGTAGTCATTCAATAGTTGCTCCCTCAAAGAAATATTTCCCGACTCCAACCTGTAACTTGCTTCAGAAAAGCTGGCGGGACAGAGGTGGTGGCTACCCCTAGTTGTTCACAACTCAAGATACACATGGACTCATTTCCGTAACACAGAAGAGTGCCCTATTCTCACGGGAGGCCACCAGGAACTGCCCAATGGGACACCAGGCAGAGGAGGCTGGCTCCGGGCTCTGGTCGCCTGATGGCCGGACCCTTCACCCTCAGCCGTGCAGGCATGCAGCCAGTGAGCAGAGGGGACACTTGGGCGCCACCCCCATCCCAGGCAGCCTTTGTCCCAAAGCTTCCCTCCTTTCCCTGCAGAAAGTTCAGGACACATGTGGAAGAAGCCAGCTCGATAGGGCAGAAGAACCCCAGACTGGGGATCTGGACACTAAGATTCGCCACCTAGAACTATTACGTGTCAGAGGTTCTTCTGAGAACAGCATCCATTTCCCTAAGTTCCAGGGACAGGACATGACGGCCATGTTTATCAGGCGCTCACTTGGTGCTGTGGCAAGTGCTACCCGCATGCCACGTCCCGGGCCGCACGCCAACCCTGAGGGAAGGGAAGTGTTCTAGGCAGCTCCCAGGTGAGACAACGGAGGCTTGGAGAGGTCCCCTGGCCTGCCCACTGCCCCACAGCTGGGAGCAGACTGGGACCTGAGCCAGATACACACCTGTCCTCACCGCTGCCCTAGTCACTCAGGACGCCAAGTAAGAAAATGGACGCCTGGGAACACAGGTCAGAGGGGAGCACAACGGGGCTCGAGTCCCAGCTCTGACACGACTGCACCAAGCGGTCTCAGAGGGCGCTGAGCTCTGCTTCCGCCCTGGCAAAAGGAGCAGATCGGACAAGGTGCTTCCACCAGCCTTCTGACCTATGGTCCTTGAGGTGGGAGCAGCCCCGGAGGGGCCGGCGTGAACAAGGCAGCCCCACCCAGTCAGGGCCTGCATGGGGAGGAGATGCTTGGACCCACGACGACACACTCGGGGCTGCAGTCTGATGTGTCGTCTGCTTGAACGCATGTGTGCCCATTATGTGGGCAGGCAGCATGCAGTCTCAGGTCCCTGGGCCCCACCGCTCAACTGCCACCAAATGTAGTTCTGTGAGAGGTCAGGGATAAAAGGGTTAATTCAGCATGGCTGCCAAGGTCACTGGGGCAGGAGCAGGATAGGAAAGCTCGCTTTGTGCTGGTGGAGGCACGTCCACAGCCTCAAGCGCCCTGGAGGCCACCTGATAAGGGGTTGGAGGTGCAGAGCCTGAGCAAACTCGTGGCTTTGTCCTTCTCTGGGAACCTCTTTCTGCCGGCTAATCGTGTGTTCCAGGGGGCCGCCATCAATGCCCTGCCTCCGGGGCAGGTGTTTTCGCTGTGGCCCCTTGCTAATCCATTCGGTGGCCCCATATGAACCTCTTTTCAGCTCCCAGAACTTAAGGCAGCTTGCGGGAGAACTGCAAATGAGGATGACTTCAGGGTCAGGCCAAGGGAAGACCCCAGGCTGGAGAGAAGGGGGCCGAGCAGGGGAGACACTTAGGGAAAGCCAGCAGGAAAATCCTCCAGGCTCAGAAGTGGCTCTCTTTCCAGGAGCCTGGATTGGGCAGGAGCTGGTTTAGAGAGGCCGCTGCCTTCCCTGGGGGGGGGGGGGGCTGGATCTCAGAAGCAGCCCCGTGCATCTTCCAGCAAATTCTGATTCCCAGTTAAGAGACAGCTGTTGAATGTCCACTGGATATCAGACATTGTAAAGAGTCTCCACTTCCATCTAATTCCTACTATTGTTCCTGGAGTTCAAGATCACTGTCCTTGTTTTACAAATGAGGAAATCGAGGCTCAGAGAGCTAATGCCACTTGGCCCCAGTGACAAAAGCATAAGGCTTGAAGCCAGGTCCATCTGACTCCAAATCCAGGCTCTTGCACCCAGCAGGTCATCTCAGTTGCTCTGCGTGCTGGTTGTAGCACGTTTATAATTTCAGTGGTGGGACAGCCACAACTTGTCTGCTCTCCTTCTGGGAGATTAGCAAAGTTGGGGCTCTTATGGGGGCCTGAGAAATGTATGCTCCCAGTGGAAGGGGGGAAAAAACCCCAAATTACTTCCAATCCTTCCTTTTCCTTCTCACTCATCTGAGCTCAAAAGCAACTGTGCTTTGTTGACTCAACAGAACTCTGCTCCAAACACTTTTGCTCATTAAACATTTGCATATATTGAAGGTAGATCTTGAAGGTATTTTAAGGGTGAACCTGGAAATGACTTTCCCACCCTGGAAGTCCTTTAGGGGTTAAGTGCATTCGGGTCCAGTATCTGCCATGGACCCACTCTTTGACCTTGGATCCCTGACGGCACCTCCCTAGAGTTGGCACCTCCCTAGAGTTCGGGAAGGGCCTGAGACTGCCGAAACATAACCTGAAAAAGAGGAGCCTATGGAACAACATAAAGCAAGAACTGAAGGGCACATTACCTGCGCAAAATTACAAACATCAGCACGATAGATGAGACAAAGAATAAACTGGCCCCACACATATAAAAATTTACCAAGTGATAAAATTTTCTAAACACATTAAAGGAAGTGTTCCTTGGGGCGCCTGGGTGGCTCAGTCGGTTAAGCATCTGCCTTCAGCTCAGGTCATGATCTCAGGGTCCTGGGATCGAGCCCCGCATCGGGCTCCCTGCTCAGCGGGGAGTCTGCTTCTCCCTCTTCCTGCCCCTCTGCCCTTCCCCCCTGCTTGTGCTCATGCACTTTCTCTCCCTCTCAAATAAATAAAATCTTAAAAAAAAAAAAATAAAGGAAGTGTTTCTTAATAAGTGCTGGCATAACTGGATAGAAACAAGGTCTGGATGGAGTAAAGGGCTGGATGATTTCGTTAGTCACAGAAACTGTAGTAGGAAATAGAAATGCATATTTATAAGATCTAAAGAGGGATGAAGACTGGGGTGCTTGGCAGGTTCAGTTGGAAGAGCATGCGACTCTTGGTCTCAGGGTTGTGAGTTTGAGCCCCATGTGGGGTGTAGAAATTGCTTAATAAATAAACTTTAAAAAAAATGAAGAAGGATGAAGACTGTCTCAGGTCTAAAGCAACAGAAGGAATCATGATGGAAAATCTCAACAGATTCAACTACAGAAAAATAAGACATTTTGCACAATACTACACTATGACAACAGATTCGTATTTAGGTAACTTTAAAATCTAATATTTAGTAGCCAAACTGTGGAAAGAGCCAAGATGTCCATCAACAGATGAATGGATAAAGAAGATGTGGTATATATATACAATGGAATATTATGCAGCCATCAAAAGGAATGAGATCTTGCCATTTGCAACGACGTGGATGGAACTGGAGGGTATTATGCTGAGCGAAATAAGTCAAACAGAGAAAGACATGTATCATATGACCTCACTGATATGAGGAATTCTTAATCTCAGGAAACAAACTGAGGGTTGCTGGAGTGGGGGGTGGGGTGGGAGGGATGGGGTGACTGGGTGATGGACACTGGGGAGGGTATGTGCTCTGGTAAGCGCTGTGAATTGTGCAAGACTGTTGAATCTCAGATCTGTACCTCTGAAACAAATAATGCAATATATGTTAAGAAAGAAAAAAAAAAAGAAGAAGAATGTAGCAGGAGGGGAAGAATGAAGGGGGGGAAATCGGAGGGGTAGACGAACCATGAGAGACGATGGACTCTGAAAAACAAACTGAGGGTTCTAGAGGGGAGGGGGGTGGGAGGATGGGTTAGCCTGGTGATGGGTATTGAGGGCACGTTCTGCATGGAGCACTGGGTGTTATGCACAAACAATGAATCATGGAACACTATATCTAAAACTAATGATGTAATGTATGGGGATTAACATAAAATAAAAAAATTTAAAAAAAAATCTAATATTTAGGAAAACCGTTTAGGTCCCAGGCACATGAAAAGATAATTCCCTCAAGCAGAAGTGGAAATAAGAAACAAAACATATGATGGACCGTCTAGGGGTTGAAGTGATGACCTCCTGGTTTCCCGCCTACTATAACTTCCAGGACCCACGGGGAAGAAGTCAGGGGTGGGGTAAGGAGGGCTGGCATGCTACTCTCCTGCTTGAGCAAGCCAGCCAAATTCCCAGATGACTGGGGTCATCTGTTTTCTTCACTTCCAACTCCCACAAAAGGCATCCTGACCAATTATTTGAGGGGTGACCACACAGGACCAACAGGCCAAGGTCGTGGCTTCTAGTTCTTGGGGTTTAATTAGCTTCATGCTGGGTCAAAGCTACTCCATGTGCTAAAGAACCAGACAGCACAGAGGGAACTGGTGCAATGCCAAATATCCCTAAAACCAGGGGGAGAAGTCCCAGCAGGTCCCAGTTCGAAACTGGGTGATCGCTGGTGTTCCCTTGACCAAGAAAGGAAAGGAGGACCAACTTTGGCCAGCTTCTCATCCCATCAACCTCTGGAAGGTGAACACATCAGCTTGCAGAGACTCTGACAGGTGTCATGAACCCCCCACTGACCACAGTTTGGTCAGGGCTGTCCATTTCTGGATAAGGTGGTTGGGGGTGGGGCTGCCTCAACCTCCAGTGAAATGCTCTTTCCTAAGTGCACCAAGGTCCACAATCCTCAAGTCCTACCGTTAAGCAGGCCCACAGGAAAGGCAAAGGGGAAAACCCTTCCAAATTCTGAATAACCTCACATCCTGAAGCTGTACACCCCTTTGTGAAGCTTCATAGGTATTCTCCAGTTAGCGCCACTGGGGAATGGTCCAGGGGCAGCTTCACGAAGTAGGGGCAAGGAACACAGAGGGACTGGATCTCTGCCAGAGGTCAAGTCCTGCTCAGGAGCAGCTCTCCTTAAACACAAATCACCCACAGGAAGGAAGGTAACAGAAATGGGCTTCTTTTTTTTTTTTATAGATTTATTATTTTAGGGGGACCTAGGTGGCTCAGTCAGTTAAGTGGCTGCCTTTGGCTGGGGTCATGATCCCAGGGTCCTGGGATCGAGCCCCGCATCGGGTTCCTTGCTCAGCGGGAAGCCTGCTTCTCTCTCTGCCTGCCACTCCCCCTGCTTGTGCAAGCTCTCTCTCTCTCTCTCTGACAAATAAATTCTTAAAAAAAAAAAAGATTTATTATTTTAGAGGGAGAGGGACAAGCAGACTCCTCACTGAGCAGAGCCAGACGTGGGGCTCGATCCCATGACCCCAAGATCATGACCTCAGCCAAAACCAAGAGTCAGATGCTTAACCGACTGCGCCCCCCACCCCAGGTGCCCCCAGAAATGGGCTTCTAACACCACGTGATGGACGGGGAATAGGCATAAGGCAGAACTTACTGTGAGAAAACAATGGTTTGCCCGGAGTATTTTGGGAGTTTCTTTCCTATAATTAATTTTGTCTGTCTAGCATTGTTTCCGGGTGGGCCTTCCCAGAAGCAGGGGGATGCTCCCTGTGACACGAGGGACCTCCCTCCGGTGGGAGAAAATGGATTTCACAGACCACCCTCGAGTATTAGTTGCTATACATTCTCTCTGCTCTCCTCTCTCTGCTCCAAATTCTTCCTACTGTTTTCCTCCATTCACCCAAATAGTTCCTTTTAAAATGTAAACATACACAGAAAATTAATCAAATGAGGAAGACAGACACAGAGGGAGAAAGAATGATACACTTTGTTCTAGGTTCTGATTCTAAATCTGGCAGGAGGTGTGAAGGGCTGACAGCTTGCTGGTCGTGGTGTCGGTGGCAGCAGGAGGCCCCTCCTGCCTCAGGGCGGCCGCTGTGCTCCCAGGAACTGAAGGGAGAGTGGGTGGCGAGTGGGAGCAGAGGGAGAGATGCGCCACCCCGCTGGGACGGGAGCCGGGAGCCAGCGGATGCTCCCCAAACCACAGCCAGGCCTCATTCTAATGTGGGGGGTGCCCGCAAGCACCCCCCAACCCCTGCCAGCACGACTTTCCAGCTGTAATTCCGGGTCTCGGTCCCACTCGGGCACCTGCATTTGGTGGGTTCTTCGCATTGAACTGGTCTGTCACCAAAGCTGTCATTTTTGCCAACACCCCACCCCCTCACCCCGACTTCCCCTTTTTCCTTCCAGGTTCAGAATCCCAAAGTTATCTATGCATTTCGCTCATCTACGCGGGTCCAGTGACATCTTCCAATTCCCCCATTGCCACGTCCCTCTTCCTTTCTGTTCTTGCCATCCTCCATGTTCATTCACTGCAGCAGGTCCCTGCCTACTTTCTCTCATGCCTGCCATCCACCTTACCTCCTCCCCACTAGCACACAGGACCTTTCCAAAGCATTGCTTGGATCCCTGCTGAAAAAACTTTCAAAGGCTTTCCCTGCCTACAACAGGATAAGGTCTGGTCCAAGCTACTTTGTCAGCTTCATCTCCTCATCCAACCCAACAGGTTCCCTCTGGCCCAACCAGACTGGGCTCTTAAAGTTGTGCAAACTTCATGGCACAATCATGCCTACTGCAGGACCAGAGCGCTCACTAGTCCCCCTGCGCTGGAACATCCCTTGCCTCCTCTCCTCTGCATCCGGGAATGGAGACAGAGAGGGAAATACACAAAAGCTCTCAACACCGGTACTAAGCAACCAAGAAACTGTTTCCTTGCTGAAGGTCAAATGTCCATCAAGAGATTCCAAAGTTGGCATTCCCAACTCCATTCCCCACATCTAGACGCTAGGAGTTGCAAACAATCACATACTATTTCCCATAACTCTCATCCCTGCCGCAAAGTTAGAGTCAGCTTTCAAAAGAGCCCATACTGTGAGTCACTCTCCAAGGACAGCAGAGAGTTGACTTCAGTGGTGGCCATGGATCTTTGAAGGTGGAGGTAAAAAAGGAGAGGGTATATTAATCTAAGCCCTTCCCCCACCTCCTCAGTCCCGACTGCAATCACCCCCCCCATCCCCGCATATAGGGAATGTCCCAGGCTTTTGATACCTATTGTGCAATTTCTACATGGTATTTAGAAGGCAGAGTTGGGAAGAGGAGGGAGCGAAGGATCTCTCAGGCGAGCCCACCGCCTACTCCTGAAACCTGGAGAGCAGTGGAGAGCACTGTCGATCAGTCTCGGAGATGCACTAAGCCACGCCCCCACCACACCGCACCGTCTCAGGAGTGCAGAGCTTGGGAAGCCCACGCAAGCAGGGAGACTGATTGTGGGGAGGGCTGGAAGGAAGTGGGGTCATTTAACCGCTCACATACCTGATCAAACAGGACTTTCCAGTGCTGGTAGAGAGGGAGGCCATGCAGAAGAGGAGGAAGAGAAGAGAGAGAAAGAAACACACACTTATCACCAAGGACTCTCTAGCCCCTGATATTTCTGACATAGCTTCCCAGCTGCTGCCCAGACTCAGGAACCCGCCACAAGACACCAGGGGAAACCTGGGGGGAGCTCCCCAAATGAGTCTGCACTAAGCAAAGACAGGGAACTCAGGTTGGGGGAGGGGGGGTTGTCCCTCTCTTGGAGTCCGGCGGGAGGAGGGATACGCTGAGCAAGGGTGATTCTCAGCAATTACTAAATAAAGGCATCCAACTCTATACAAGGGCCTCTAATAACTTCTGCCTAAGGCTCATGTCCATGTCTACTCCCACACCTGGGAACCCACCCTGCTGCAACAGTCTCCACCTGCTGGGGGTCAGAGAACCCCCCCCTACTCAGGAAAACTCAGCCCTGAATAAACACTAACCGTTGCTGCAGTTTGGGAGGAGGGGTCTCCGGAATGCACTGAAATCTAAACAGTCTCTCCAAGGCTGAATCTAAGTGCTGAGTACATGAGCCTGGTGAGTACAGGGCTTGGGAGCCAGAAGCAGGTGAGAGGTTTAACCAAGGGAGCCAAAGGGGAGGGAAGTGGTTAAGCTCTCCTGGGGCACATTCCCCGGTAGGTTAGGGGTCCTGGCTTCTCCATTTCCCTACCCTGAGAGAGGGCTAGGGCAGGGCAGAATGTCTCTCCAGTTTTTCACCTCTATATGCAGGTTAACCTCAGGAGGGAGTAGCTTAAGAAATCCCAGTTCCCAGGACTCCCCAGTGCCCGCTCCGCCGATGGCTCCCCAGACCAGAGGGAAGGAGACTCCAGCAGCAGATGGCAGGGAAGCCCTCTGGAGCAGCCCCTCCCCATCCTCGCCCGGGGGACCGTCGCTGGCATCGACTCGGTCTGGGACTCCTGGGCTCTCTTCTGGAAGCGACACTGCTCCCAGCACTCCGCCTCTCCCTCCTCCGGCCGGGTTCAGGGACCCGGGCCGGCTTGAATTTCAATCAGTGTGGCGACAGGGCAGGTGCCGGGAGGGAGCTAATCCGGAAGCGAAGAAGGGGGTCGCCAGAGCGGTCGGCGCGGCCGGGTTCCGGGGACTCTGCGGCGCCCGCTCCTTCCCCGGGCTCAGAGAGCCCGCAGGTCGCGAGCGGGAGGGGAGGGGTAGTCACGGCTGTGACGCGGCCGCCTCTGCGGGAAAACGCCGTGTCCCGGCCACTGCACCAGCCGCGGGGAGGGGGCTCCCGCGGCCGACCAGTCCCCAGCGCAGCGGCGGGGCTGCGTCCCGCATGGAAGCCGCGGAGCCCGAGCGGGGGGTGGCGCGCGCGCGTTTGGGGGAGACCGGTCCCTCCGCCCCCTCCCGCCCGCGGGGACCCGGCCAATCCGGGGCGCTCCCGCGTCACCTTGAAACCTCGAAGTTGCCCCGCGGGGGCGAGACGGGGGCAGCTCCCCCTTAGTGCCCCCCAGAAAGTTTGCCCGGGCGGGGGAGGGGGCACTCACGTCTTCCGGCGCCGCCGGCGGCCGCTCCTCGGCCTCGGGTTCCAGCTCCTCGATGCGCTCCGCCTCGGCGCAGGCGGCCACTGCGGGGCCCGGGCTGGGGTGCTCGCCCATGCCGACGCGGGGTCCAGGGCCGGCGGGCGGCTGCGGGGCTCGTCCCGGGGCGCCGGGCTAACTTTGCGCCGCGCCGGCCGCGCAGCTCCGGGGGCTCTGTGCGCGCCGCGCCGCCTCCGCGCCAGCCCCGCCGCCCGCGCCCGCCCCCATGGCCCCGGCCCCCGCGCCGCCGCCGCCTCGCCGCCCAGCCGCCCCGGGACGCCCGGCCCCTCGCCGCCAAACTTCTCTGCGCTCGCCGCCCCGCCGGCCTCCGCCTGCGCCCCGGCCTCCACGCTCGGCTCCGAGGCGAGGGCGCCCTTGGGCCGGCCCCGGCCCCCGCGGCTCCCCGCGCTCCCCTCCCGCTTCCCGCGGCCCCCGCTCTGCGCCGGAGTCTCCTCCTCCCCGCGGACTCCTCGGGGGCGGCGCGCGGGCGGGGGCGGGGCTGCTCCCGGGGACCGCCGTCCCCCGCCCCCGGGCGCCACCACCAGAGGCAAATCGGTCAGAGCCGCGCGGCCCCGGGAGGGGAGGGCGCAGAGCTGCGGCGGGGTCGGCGGGGAAGGGGCTGCACCGCCCGGGGCGGGGGGCGGGCTGCGGAGGGGAGCGCTGCACTGTCCCTGGCCCCGTTACCGCCAGCCTCCACGCCGGGCCCGGGTTGGTCTCGGGGCCGGGGGGGGGGGAGGGGTGCAGTGCCCACTCCCCGAGACCCACCGGGTTAACGTTCACTTGGAGGCTGCCGATGCGTGAAGGAGGCAGGGGCGAGGCTTTCCCTAAGTTGGCAACGTCGGGGTTAACTGGGAGTGAATTGGGGGCGGGATGCTGGGAGGACAGGATCCTGAACACCCTTCTATCTCTCTTCCCTTCCCTTGGGTCTCAGATTCTGGGAGGTCCAGATACGCCCAGTAATTCAGGGATGGGAGAAGTCAGATAGGGACGGTCGGGACCCCAAATCCTAAATCTTGTCCCCCCACCCCACAAAAGAGCTATGTGACCGTGCCCTGGCTTCATCTGACCAGGTTGACAGAGGCAAGACCAGAGAGGTGCCCCAACTGGGAGAAGGGAGGTAAAGAAACTAAAGCAAGTAGTACTTAAGTTAGACCAGAGGAAGAGGGGATCTTATAAAAAATGGGTGTTGTTTCCCTGCGGGAAAGCCCTCCCAGGAGATTGTCTCCCAGAAGCAGAGGCTCTGCCTGCCAACTGGCCCAGTGGTCGGCTGGGACAAATGCTACCTCTCCCAAGAGGCCCAGGGACTCAGTCCTGGCCAGTCAGTACCCTTCTAGTCCTCCTCCCACCACCCAACACCCACCCACTCACTGGTCTTTGCTCCTCTCTCTCTCCCTGTCAGAAAGGGAGACTCTTAGGGTGCCTGGGTGGCTCAGTCAGTTAAGCGTCTGCCTTCGGCTCAGGTCATGATCCCGGGGTTCTGGGATAGAGCCTCACATCGGGCTCCCTGCTCCGCGGGGAGTCTGCTTCTCCCTCTCCCACTCCCCCTGCTTGTGTTCCCTCTCTCACTGTGTCTCTCTCTGTCAAATAAATAAATAAAATCCTTAAAAAAAAAAAAGAAAGAAAGAAAGAAAGGGAGACTTTTCCAACAGTGAAAGTTGGCAATTAATGTCCCATCATCATAAAGCAGACACACAACCCCGGCCCCAGAATCCAACCTGTGACCATCTCACCCGACAATGACTATTCCCCTTAAACACAGAGGAGGAAATTAACTCCGTTCTAATTAGGTGAGTTTGCTACAGACACCAATTTTCATCTCGGTTTCAGAAAGTGTGATCATTTCAACTATTTTTGTTTCTCACCACCCTCCCCCATCCCTACTCTACTAACAAGTCAAGATCCTGCCAAGATTTCCTTGTAAATAAAACTGTCTGCATAGGGTGTGATTTTGAAAACAGCCTTCAGGGGGACAGAAGAGAGGCCTACTTCTTTGTGGAAAGACGCCCCGCCTGGAAGGACAAAAGGAAGCATGGGGCCCTGAGGTCAGTATCACTGCCTCCTCCCCACCCTCCCGATATCATTTACTTGACCTGTCTTGGTGCTGGCTGTGGGAGACTCAGATCTCTGGGACTGGACCAGTCGTCCAGGAAGCCTGGAGTGGGGTGAGGGGAAGAAGGGCTCAGAGAGGCATCAGCCACTCTGCCGTGATGCCCAGCAGCCCTGGGCGGTGTTCTGACCCCAGCTGCCCTTTGGTTTCTTTAGCCCAGCACATCTCTTATCAACAGTCCAACTCTGTCATCCCCTCAGGTAGAAGGAGCCCCAGCAGGCTCAGTTCTCTGAACACTGAGCTCCTACTGAGTGCGTGTGACAGAGCTTTGGGAATACAGAGATAAATAGGATCTGGACCCTGCCCTCCAGAAACTGTTCAACTGGAGACAGCCAGGGAAGTCCAGGGGGCATAGAAACCCAAAGGACAGGGTTCTTGAGGGTCCAAGAAGGCTTCGTAAAGGGTATGCCCCCAGAACCAGGCAAAGTGAGAAACCTGAAGGGAAGGCATTTTAGGCAGAGGGAACTTCCAGCACAGGCAGAGGCCAGGCATGGGAAACAGTATGGTATGGCAGGGAGCTACGAGCAACCTGGCATGGCTGCCCATGGGAGCAGGCTGCTTCCCGTGAAGAGCTCAGCCTGCAAGCGACGGTTTGAAGGGCTGTGAGTTTCCTGAGAAAGGAGCTTCAACTTTACCGAAGGCCATTGGGGAGGCATCGAAGGACTGTGAGCAGCAGAGTAATATTTAAAAAGATCCTTCTGGGGGCACGTGGGTGGCTCAGTCGGTTAGGTGTCTGGCTCTTGATTGTGGCTTAGGTCATGAGATCCAGCCGCATGTTGCTTAAGATTCTCTTTCCCTCTCTTTCTGCTCCTCCCCCACTCGAGCGCATGCGCTCTCTCTGTCTCTCTCAACTATAAATAATAAAAAGATCCTTCCAGGGGCACCTGGATGGCACAATCAGTTGAGCAACCAACTCTTGGTTTCGGCTCAGGTCATGATCTCAGGGTCCCCGGATCAGCCTTGTGTTGGCCTCTGTGCTCAGCTGGGAATCTGCTTAATATTCTCCCTCCCCCCTCTGCCCCTCCCCCCTGCGTGCTCACTCTTGCGCTCTCTCTCTCGCTCTCGCTCTCTCTCAAATAAATAAATAAATAAATCTTTAAAAAAAAATCCTTCGGCTGTAATATGGAAAATAGACAGGAGGAGGTTGGCCTGAGCATAGGAAGATGGGAGATGCCATCCAAGGAAGAGGTCGTGAGCTCAGCAGCAATTAGGGGAGAGGGAGGATCCGAGAAGTCTCCAGGAGGGCATCTTTTTTCTGTCTGCCCTAGGAACATTTCACCTGCACCAAAAGCATCCTAGGAAAGAATTCCCAACCGCTCACCAAAGCTTCCTTTCCCTGGCCCTCGCTGGAAGGAGAATGGCCGTCTGGCCTTATCCAACCTCCTCCGTGAACCTCCATTAGCCTTCAGGGTAGCCTCTGCCTCACCAGCCAGCCTGTTTCACCCCTCGGACCCAGGCAATCGGCAGCTCAGGATACCGCGCCCCCCAGCAGGCAGTGGGACCCCTCTGAGGAATGGGAGTGGCCAGGCTGTCTGGTAGCTTTCAGGCCACTCCAGACTAGGATGACCTGAGGACTGGCACATTCAGTGCCACACTGGGGACAGAGGAGGGAATGGGCGTTGGTGCCTGCTCACTTTCACCGAGTGGCTGCCGTGGGTCAGGCACTTGTTAGACGACTGTACACGGGCCCAGTCCTCAGAGAACCCTAGGTCTGCTGGGAGGTGACAGCAAACACGGGCTGATTGGCTTTGACTGATATCGTGCTCTTCATTTTGTCAGTGCTCCACACCCATGATCTCTCTTAAAGTTCCTAACAAGAGGCTCTTAGCGGCTGCAGCACAGGATCAGAGCCTGGGGGGAGAGCAGTTTGAGCTCCGAAGAGTCACACTCAGTTCAGAGATGAGCCTCGAAAGTTGGGGCAGCTTTAGGGGAGACCACGTGGAAGGGTGTCTGGGTGGAAGGAACCACCGCAGCAAAGGCACAGAGGTAGGAAAGCCACTGACGGCGTTGAGAGCAGCTCAGAGGGTGAGCTCCAAGTGGCCAGGTGGTGAGAACCATGTCTCGAAAGTCCTTGAGTGCCAGGCTGAGGAGGTGGGACCTTGCTCAGGGGGCGATGGAGAAGCAGGGATAGCTTCTAACTTGAGCAGCATTTTAGGAAGATCAAGTTGGCCCCAGCTCAAGAGTGCAATTCAAAGAACACTATTGCAAGTGTCCATTATTCACCAGACCCTGGCCGAGGTGCTGAGAATGCAAAGAGAGTAAGACCCAGGCCCTGGCCTCCCGGGAGAAAATCAGATAATCCTCTGATTACAGCTCAGGGAGAAAAGGAAGGAGGGAAGAGGAAGAGCTGTTTGGGGGCCAAGAGAGGGCGGAGTTCTTAAGGATCTGATGCTCTGAACCTGGAGGCTAAAACACTGGCCAGTGGTGAGCCGGGAAAGCCAGGGGGAGCCCCTGGGAGGGGGAAGCGGAGTGAGGGGAGCCAAGGAGTTTGTGGACCACATGAGCTAATGAGAAGCCAGGGAAGGAACATTAAGGGCTATAATTACCGCCCAAAGCAAATGGCAGGGCAGAGCAGGGGGTGAAGGGGGGGGGTGATTTTCTCCAGAACTTCTCCGGCTTGGGCCTCTTTTCCAACAATAGCTTCCCATTCTGAGGTCTCCTTCGGTCAGGCATGAGCCCCTCAAGGCCCTTTCTCTCCCTAAAGCAAACCCAAACTGACCCTTACAGGCCCCTCTCACCACGTGGAGCTCCGATATTCTGAGAAACCTACAAACAGCCCCGAGCGGCCCACCGTGGATCTGCCTGAGATGAAGACATGAGTTATTTTTGACTGAGATCCAAGCCCCAGCCCTGAATTCTTTTGTCTTCCAGGAATCCCCCAGTCATGTTTGAAGCCTGCAAGTCCGAACAGCGGACGCCGCTCAGGGAGGAGACTGCCACTTGGAATCCAACCACCCTCTGTCCCAGCTCCCACATTCTTCTCTTATTGCCCGCTGTCTTGGAGATCAAACGGCACAAGGCCCAACGCTGCTTTGCTTTCGTCTCTTCCTTTCTCACTCCCTCCAGGGCCCCCAATTTGCCGAGACACTTAAATCATTACGGAAGGATGTCTAGGTTCACAGACACCAAGCCCTTTCAAAGAGAGGCGTGGGCTCCCAAAAGCGGATCTCAGAAGGGCACAGAGGAGACTCTCCCAGTTCCAAAATGTAGCCAGCCACACGTTCTGGGCAATGGTCAGCTGCTTTGCTGGCTCTCGGCTTCCTTCTCTGCCATCTCCTTGGGGCGTGGCTGGTCCCCAGGGTGCCACTTCTGGACTCTCTTTGGGCCTCCAATACTCTGTGGGACCTTTGGTTATGCAAGAGGTAGGTCGTGTCTCCTCGTGGGATCACATGCACCTCTCTGAGCACGCCCCTCCTTCCCACAGCCTTCCCTTAACCCTCTGGCCCAAACGGACCATGCCTTCCTCTAGCCAAGTTTTATCTTCTTTATCCAAGATTGTCTGTGCCTTGAAGGAGAGGATATTATGGCCTGTTCGGTTTTGCATCCATCACAATATGCAACGCTGCGCACCGTAGGAGCCGAGCAAATGTCTGGTTAATGAAAAACAGAGCATGGCTGTTGATAGGACATGAAGTCTAATTACAGAGTTATTACTCTCAGCCCCCAACAAGCAACCGAGTTTGATGTTACGGAGAAAAGATCCTTCTGCATAATAAAAATACAATTGTATGCCTGCTGTCTTTGTGTCAAAGCGCTTCTAGGTCTGTCATTCCATGTCGTCACCCCAAAGCTGGCTTTTTTGAGGTAAGCAGAATGAGTCCAGTTGCCTCCATTTTACTAATGGGGACACACAAACCCCTGGGCCCAGAGGAGGTCTGAGTCTCCATTCCTCTCACCAAATTTCTTATTTTAAGAGTGAAAGCGGGGGGATGTGGGGGTGAGGGGGTGGAAGTGATGTGGTAAGTGCCCTTGGCCCCAACTACCGAGCTTCCCCCAGGGCAACCAGGCAGAGCTACATCAGGGTGCCCAAGCGCCGGCTCGTCCCGTCCCAGGCTGGTATGTGCCAGGGGATGGCTTCAGCTTTAGGGAAAAAGCCATCGGTCTGTTTCTCTCTTTTATTTTTAAAGATTTTATTTATTTGACAGAGAGAGAGACAGCGAGAGAGGGAACACAAGTAGGGGGAGAGGGAGAGGGAGAAGCAGGCTTCCCGTCCAGCAGGGAGCCCGATGCGGGGCTCGATCCCAGGACGCTGGGATCACGACCTGAGCCGAAGACAAATGCTTAATGACTGAGCCGACCAGGTGCCCCTCTGCTTTGTTTCTCTTAAGCTGCCTGTGTAGTCTCCTCCCAGAAGGAGGGGGACGGTTTGCCTTCATTCACCCCTGCACAGTGCGGGCCCCGATGAGGGTGTCCGGCCAGCTGTGAGGAAGGGACCCGGCCCCGAGGCCCAGGGTCAGCCTTTCCACTGACTATACACTCCATGAGAACAAGGACTTACAACAGTGGCCGTGAACCCGGGAACAATTCCTGGCACCTAGAAAGCTCTCAAAAAGTCTTTGCTCAGGAATAAACCTGCCCCATTGCTACTTCTCCAGGCCGAAGGAAGGCATCCCAGAGGTCAGAATTCCTAGGAAGTCTGCCCGGCATCTGGCCTCAGAGGGCTTTCTGGGCCTCCTCTGGGAAAGAATGTCATCCATCCCACACCTACTCTGGTGAGGGGCTGCAGTGAAGAATGCCTCGGGGCCCATGAGGCAGGCTTTCTGATGATGGGGACACAGCCGCCTGCGAACGGCGGGCAGGGGAGTGAGACGGTGGGCACTCAGATCTGCTTCCTCCATCTCTCAGCTGCGGCCCAAGTGAGGCGGTGTGAGAACTTCTCGGCGCACGTTGTAAATACCATCTGTCATGCTGCCTGCCGAGACGCAGCCTTCCTCCCTGGAAGGAGAGCGTTCTTTATTATTTATGCAGAACGCACCCTACTTAAGTGCTTGTGCCACCAGGAGAGGGAAAGAAAAGCCCAGAAGAGTCGAGGACTCCAGGGACCTGCCCCTCGGAGAGCAGCTGGTCAGGAGGGCTGGGCCATCTCAACTCTTCGGGGGATTAGAAGGCACACATTCTTCTCCACACTCTGCCATCAGCTTGCTGTGTGACCTTGACCAAAGCACCTAAACCCCGTGAGCCTCCATTTTCTCATCGGTAAACGTAGACATCAGACTAGATGGGCTGTGACCTCTCCCCTGGCCCTGAAACACAGCTGGGTCCCTTGGACCCTTCTCCCTCCTGCTGCTTGCCCAGAAGCCTGTTCACTTCCCATCACCCCTCCCACCCAGGCCGGATGGGGGAAATACAGATCAGGATGTGATTCCTTAGTACTTGCGAGCAGGCCCAGGAGTCAGCAGACCTGCGTTCTGGTCCAAGCCCTGTCACTCTTTAGCCATGCGACCCTGGGGACTAAGAGATTGCAGTAGAAGAATCCATCTCAAAATCCCACAATCTCTGACTTTCCATTCCAAAACAGTGCCTATAAACACCTTTGCAGACTAAGGCTCTGGACACGGAGATGAATGAGACCAAGCTTCTGCCTACCGTGAGCTCTAGGACAGGTAGAGACGACATGCTAAAAAATCCTTCCGGCACAATGCTATCGGTGCTGAGTAGAGATGTATGCAAAGCATGGGGTGGCAGAAAGGGGGTCCAAGGAGGTGATGCTAGAGCTGGATCTTAAAAGACCAAGTAGCAGTTTGCCAAGTGGATGAGGGCTTGATGCGTTCAAGACAGAGGGAACTGCATGTACTAAGACAGGAAGGTGTAAATCCACATAGAAACTGCCTACTCGTTGTTAGGTGATGGGGACATTCTGGGAGTCTTAGCACTGACTGCTTTCTCTCCCACCGCGTTAGAACAATCCAGTACTCCCCGAGTTGGGGAGAGGGGGCTTATGATTGATGGCTCACCTTGGCCCCCCGGTCCATGAGGCACATCACCCAAGGATATGAGAGACTAACAAGAGTCTCCCCTTCCATCTCCTGCCTTTATCTGTTCTCTGAACTAGAAGCAGTGAAGCAGGCTGGAAATAGGGGGATGGTCCAAGGTGACCCAAAATTTTCCAGCTTCGCACACCATCAGGCCGGGTCAGAAGAGGAACGTGGCTCTGTGCAAAATGGGGCCCGGCGGCTGGCAGTCAGGGTTGCTGGGCGTCCTCCCGTGTGTGGCCAGAGCACGTGATCGGTCCTACCGCTGTGGCAGCCTGTTGTGGCTCCTTGGGGAGCTGTCCAAGTCCTCTGCAGAGAGCTGGAGTTAACCTGTCCCTTCTCCATGAAGGACGTCCTGCAACGGAAATGCGCTCAGTCTGGTTGCTGCAGCTATGGTCTGCGGCTCACGTGCCTGCTCTGCATACTCCACAATACATAAGAACAGCGAGGAGGAAAATGCATGCCTCCAAGACATCCATTAGCTGTGAGCAGCCTCCTAGGCTGCGAACCATGGGGTTAACCAGGCTCGGGGAAAGCCTATGAGGCACTGTAAGCATTCTGCTGGCTTGGCTTGCTGCAACAATTTATAGCCAAGAAAAAGGGGCTGCAAGTCAGGGAAATACCAGAACCGCTGAAGGAACGGACACATTTGCCAGATGGTTCCTGAGGCACAATTGTTTTTGCAGAGGGACGGTCTGCAGAGGGAGGTCCTTTCCTCGGAGAGCAAAGGCGCCGGCTGATGGCTCATTCATTATCCTGGGGCTCGTTCGGAGGAGGGTGCTGGCTTAAAGCACACCCACGCTTGTCCTCTCCCCAGAACCATGCAGCTGTGATTGCCTGAGGTTGAAGTGGCGATCGGGATTGGGCCTCTCCAAGCACTCCTGTGTTTCTTTAGACACCTGCCACCTGTATCTTCTTTCCCAGCTGAAGCCCGTTAGTTCGTTTTCCCAGCGGCCGGCTGTCATCCTCTCTCCTTAATGTATCTGACTGCATTTAGTCAATTCCACAGCTTGGGCTCTTATGATGTGAGTTCAGTGGTGCTGCCAGGGCCGAACTGTGAGGCCATAGTGACAAGGCTGGGGAATGGTTAAGTGGGTTTGAAAATATGAAGAACGGGAAGGGCATCTTAAATTATTTGCTACATTAGCACAGAATTTTCAAGAACCCTTGCTTTTGCTTGATCATGCATATGTCTCCCTGTGCCCCCCTCCGTGAGCAGTAGAAGCCATCTCTGTCTTGGTTTTGCTAAACATTCCAGGTGGGCTGGTGGTCCTGGTCTGAGTCACGCAGATGCCCCCCCAAAGCCTGGGTCACAGGGCAGATGGGGTGAGGGCAAGTGGGCAGTCACCACGAAGGTAGCCGTCCTGCAGAGCCCCGGGGATGCCCTATCGCTGGTGGTCAGTGGGCTCCTCCCTGCAGAAGGACAGCATCCCTGTGGTGAGGATGCCTATGTGGTAGGGGACCTGTGATCATGTGTCTGTTTGCCGTAACATCCGTGTTACATCATGACCTCCATAAGGACAGGATGCCTTTGTAATTGCCATGATTTCTCTGTCCTCTAGTAATCATGCTGTCAGCCTGGCGTCTAGGGGGTTAGTGGAATACAGACATACTTATTCACAGACCTCCATTTGCGCCTGGCAGGATAACCTTCGCCAAGTGAGTTCACGAGGCTCAACGGGACTCAGTTGCCTTGGATTTAAACGAGGCTAATGTGACACATCTTGCTAGGATGTAGATAAAAAGGATGGGGCAGTGCCTGGCATGAAGGAGCTTTCAGTAAGCAAGCGTCATTTCTCCCTCCCTTTTCCCCCTGGATACTCAATACATGGTGTTGAATCAATGAATAAATTATTTCGGAGATAAATACACTTTGGCATCTTTCTTGGATACATTCACATTCCAAAAAGCCCATAGATCGCAGTTGTTAAAAAAAAAAAAAAATCCAACACCAAGTAACCAAATTTGGTTTGCAGTTTACAGCCCAAGGCAGCTACCCCTGTGGGGGGCGAAAGTGGTTTCCGACAGAGGTAGAAATACCTCTGTTTCTTTTTAAAAGGAAAATACAACGAACCTGCCTTGAGAAACAATGCCACAGGACTTTGTGTCTGACCTCTTTCATCTCTCCCTTTGACACAACAGGCACACAGTTGGTGCCTAATAAATGCACACCAAAGGTTCGGTCTTCTGAGAGGCCTCCAAGTTGCAACACTGACTGGGAACCACATGGAGCCACAGTGTCCTCTAGTGGGGAAGACCGTCATAACACCCCCCCCACAGGGCTGACCCAGACACACGAAGCCCCAGGTTCCCTAAAGGGCCCAGGATCAGCCAGCCCCATAGTGCAGCCACCAGGACAGGCTTCCAGGCTGGCTTCATGACTCGGAAATAGCAAACAACACATTCTCCAGGAAATGCTCTCCTGAACGCATTACTCAGAGACAGCCATCACAGCCACATTTGTCCCTTAAAATTCATTAGGCATCAATTAGGGGGGTCTAGGCAATGATTCTAGGCTGCTAACATCACAAAAAGAAACCAGACATTTGCTGCCTCCAATGGAAGTACATAGCATCGTCTTTGACGTATTTTTAAAAGTAGTCTCTAGGGGTGCCCAGGTGGCTCAGTGGGTTGGGTGTCTGCCTTGGGCTCAGATCGTGATCCCGGGGTCCTGCGATCAAGCCCCACACCAGGCTCCCTGCTCAGCAGAGAGTTTGCTTCTCCCTCTCTCTCTGACCCTCCCCCCAGTCATGCATGTGCGTGCTCGTTCTCTCTCAAATAAACAAAATCTTGGGTTTTGTTTTTTTTTTTAAAGATTTTATTTATTTGACAGAGAAAGATAGCAAGAGCAGGAACACAAGCAGGGGGAGTGGGAGAGGGAGAAGCAGGCTTCCCACTGAGCGGGGAGCCCAATGTGGGGCTCGATTCCAGGACCCTGGGATCATGACCTGAGCCGAAGGCAGACGCTCAATGACTGAGCCACCCAGGTGCCCCTCAAATAAATAAAATCTTAAAAAAAAAAAGTAATCTATACACCCAACATGTTGCTCAAACTCACAACCCCGAGATCAAGAGATGCAAGCTCTACCAACTGAGCCAGCCAGGCGCACCAACCTATGATATATGTTTTGCCACAGAATTGAACCTGAGCCGGGGCACCTGGGTGGCTCAATCAGTTAAGCATCTGACTCCTGATTCGGCTCCAATCATGGTCTCAGGGTCGTGAGATCGAGCCCAGTGTCAGGCTCCAGGCTCAGCAGGGAGTCTGCTTAAGATTCTCTCTCTCCCTCTCCTCGTGTCCCTCCCCCACTGCTGGTGTGCACTCTCTCTCTCAAGAACAAAAAAGAAAAAGAAAAGAAAAAAAGAATTGAACCTGAACCTGATCAAGTCTCTAGATCTAACCACCAATTTACAGGAAACAAATTGGCAGTTAACAAATTAATAAATTTACAGAGGAATATGTTGAACGGCACCATGGGAAATGCGATCAGAAAAATCCAGACTGTGGAAGACTGTACAGGAAAAATGACCTGCTTTCCTCAGCAATAAATTGCAAAGAGGAGCAGAAAGAGATGAACCTTTTTTGAGATCTTGATTTAAACAAAGTGAAGGGGGGGAAGCTTGTTCAGACAATTTGGGAAACCTGAACACTGTATAGTTGATCTTTTTTTTTTTTTAAAGATTTTATTTATTTATTTCACAGAGAGAGACACAGTGAGAGAGGGAACGTAAGCAGGGTGGAGTGGGAGAGGGAGAAGCAGGCTTCCTGCTGAGCAGGGAGCCCTATGTGGGACTCGATCCCAGGACCTTGGGACAATGACCTGAGCCGAAGGCAGACACTTAACAACTGAGCCACCCAGGCGCCCTGTATAGTTGATCTTAAGAAATTGTTCATTGTTTTTAAAGTATGAAGATAGAATTGTGGTTGTTCATTTTTTATAGATTCCCTATATTTTATTTTATTTTTTTAATATTTTATTTATTTATTTGCCAGAGAGAGAGAAAGCACAAGCAGGGGGAGCAGCAGGTAGAGAGAGAGAAAGGAAGACTCCTTGCTGAGTAGGGAGCCCGAGGAGGGACTTGATCCCAGGACCCCGAGATCATGACCCGAGCTGAAGGCAGATGCTTAACCGACTGAGCCACCCAGGCGTTCCAAGATTCCCTATATTTTAGAGGTATACACTGAAATATTTTCAGATGAAATGATGTGCTGTCTGGGATTTGTTGGAAATAATTTCGGAGTGGGTGGGGGAAGAGATGAAACAAGGCTGTGGCCATGTTAACTGCTAAAGCTGGGTGAGGGGTACACGAGGGTTCATTACACTGTTTGCTTTACTTTTGTTTATATGTGAAAATTTTCATAACTAAACGTAAAAAAAAACCCTACTAGAAAACATTTCAACCTTGATTCTCCTCAAGAGAGTCCACAGGTGGGGCGCTCTTATTTGACAGAGAGACACAGCGAGAGAGGGAACACAAGCAGGGGGAGTGGGAGAGGGAGAAGCGGGCTTCCCGCTGAGCAGGGACGGGTGCCTCGCTCCCAGGATGCTGGGATCATGACCTGAGCCGAAGGCAAATGCTTAATGACTGAGCCACCCAAGCACCCCAATAAATAAAGTCTTTTAAAAAAGAGTCCACAGGTGACTCCTTTAAAAGCTTTATTCTGCTGCCTCTCTGAGAAAACAGGAGCCCGTTATTTGACAACTTCTGTATCATGAGGTGTTAGAGATTGCTTTCACCTGGCATGTCTGAGCACTACGGTCCAAATCAGATGCCATGCTTTCTAGATGCACTTCTGTTCTTTTATTTACTCCTGGGTAATAGAGTAGGAAGAGGCCAAGAACCCGGGGACGCTTCAACCAGTGCTCTGACTTGGGGGAGCCACGCGCTCCCACGCTCTCTGCAATCTCCAGATGATCTACGTGACCCTCTCTCCCTCGCAGTAACTTTTGACCCACAGCTTTCCAACACAAGGAACTGGACATCAGAGCATCAGCGAGTGTACGGGCGGATCCAGCACCTCCTGCCTTCTCGCTAACCCTCATCCTCCCCTCTGCCATCAGCTTACATCAACACAGCTGTATCAGCAGCCTGTCAGCTGCCAATTCTCCTAGAAGACATTCGGCACTTTTCCTATTCGGGCTAAAAATAAGTCCCAGGCTCTCATGGGTATCCGCAGGTGGTGTGCTCGCTCTGCCATGCTGGAGTTTTCCTGGGTTGCTGTAACTCAGAAACAGGGAATTGCTTCTACCAAGTCTGGGGTAGAAGCTCTAGTCCTTCTTTGGGGAAAGGACTATCAAAGTTGAAAGGAGCTTAAGACCTTTCCCTTAAGGCTGTTGCTAACTGGGTACTCACCTCAATCATGGCACCTGGCAGAGGGCGCTGGTTCAAGTCCCAGTCCTGCTACTTAGCTGGTCTGAGACTGGTGATTCAAACTCCTTTAGTGGCAGTTCTGGTATATTTATAATGGGGACTATGCCTCTTGGTTATGAGAATTAAATGATATGGAAAAAGGACTTTGGAAAAAGCTCCATAATATATGTTAATTTTTCCACCTTTTTTATTAAACGCTCCCTTGACCCCCTGTGCCAACAGGCTCTCATTTATTCACTTAACAAATCTCATTTCATTCACTTAACAGATATCTGAGTGTTCGCTATGTGCCAGGTCCTACGGTGCTAGGAGCTGAGAGTGAACCAGTGAACAAAACAGATGAAAATTCTGCCCCCTCAGAGCTAACAGTGGGGGGACTAGCAAAATTAATTAGATAAAAGAGTACAGTATGTAAGATGTTGATAAGAGCTATAGAGAAGAGCAAAGCAAGGATTCAGGAAATGCCTATATGAGCAGACACTGAAGTTTTTAAAATGGGGTGGAGGGGAAGATCTTACTGAGGTGACATTTGAGTAGGACCCTGAAGGAGGTGAGGGAAAAGGTATGTGGACATATGGGAGATAAGCATTTCTGGCAGAGTTAAAAGCAAGTGCAAAAACCCTGGGGTAGAAGCATGGCTCATATATTGCAGAGCAGATGGAGAGGAGTGAGGGAAGGAGACAAAGTCAGAGAGGTAATGGATGAAGTCAGATTAAGTCATGTAGGACCTTGTCAGTCATTTTAAAAATTATGACTTCTTATCTGAATAAGATGGGAAGCCACTGGAAAGTTCTGAGCCAACGGGTAGCAATGTTAACATTTTAACATGTTGACAAAAGCCTGAAGACAGGCAAAGGTAGAAGCAGGGAAGCTTTGAAGATATAAAAAAGACCAAAATTGAATGTGTAGAGATTAAAAATCCCAGGCATGTCTAGATGAATAATACACTGGATAAAATTAACAGAAGGAAAAGAAAAGATTAGTGAACTTGAAGACACAGTAATAGGATCTACTAAAATTAGATACATAGAGAGAAAAAGGACTAAAAAATTAATGGAGTATCAGTGAGCAGTGGGACAACATCAAGCAGCCTAATATGTTTATGCTAATGTGTGTTTGAAGTCCCAGGAAAAGCAGGGAGCAGAAAAAAATATTTGAAGGAATAATGGTCATCAATTTGATGAAATCTATAAACGCACAGATACAAGAACCTCAATGAACCCCAAGTGCAAGAAATATGAAGAAAATACGCAAAAGCACTTCCTAATCAAATTGATTAAAACCAGTGATAACGAGAAAAATCATAAAAGCAGCCTGAGGGAAAAGACCCATTATACACATGGAAACAAAGATAAGATGACAGCATATTTATTGCCACCCACAATGCAAGCCAGAAGGCAGTGGAGCAAGATCTTTAAAACGCTGACAGAAAAATACTGTGACCCTGGAATTCTTTACCCAGTGGAAATGTCTTTTAAAAATGAAGGTGAAATAAAGACTGTTCAGACATAAAAGCTGAAAGAATTCACCACGAGCAGATTTGCACTATAGGATATATGTTAAAAGAAGACCTTCAATCAGAAGGAAAATGATATCAAAGAGAAATCTGGCTCTATACAGAGTTACAAAGAACACCAGAAAAAAATAGATGGGTACTGAATTATGTTTTTTTTTTTTTTTTTTTTTAATTTAAATGTCTTTAAGAGGGTCACCTGGGCTGGCTCAGTCGGTGGAGCATGTGACGCTTGGTCTCCGGGCTGTGAGCTCAGGCCCCCACATTGGGTGTGGAGATTACTTAAAAATAAAATATGTTTTAAATAAATAAATAAATGTCTTTAAGAGATAATCAATTTCTTTTTTTTTTTTTTAAGATTTATTCAGTCATTTGAGAGAGAGAGACAGCGAGGTGGGGAGGGGCGGAGGGTGGGGGAGAGAGAAACCTCAGCAGACTCTGCGCTGAGCATGGAGTGCAACATGGGGCTTGATCTCACAACCCTAAGATCTCGACCCGAGCCAAAACCAAGAGTCTGACACCCAAACAACTGTGCCACCCATGTGCCCCACAGATAATCAATTTCTTTTCTAAGATTTTATTTATTTATTTGAGGGAGAGCATGAGCAGGGGGAGGGGCATAGGGAGAGGGAGAAGCAGACTCCCCGCTGAGCAGGGAGCCTGTCCTGGGGCTCAATCCCAGGAACCCGGGATCATGACCTGAGCTGAAGGCAGATGCTTAACTGACTGAGCCACCTAGGTGCCCTGATAATCAATTTCTTAAAGCAAAAACAGTAATACTGAATCATGGGGTTTATAACATATGTGAAAATAAAATATGTGACAATGGTAACCCTAAGGCCAGGACAGGAGAAACGGAAGTATACAGTTACAAGGTTTTTTTTGTTGTTTCTTTTTTTTAGTATTGAAGTATAATTAACAGAGTGTTCTATTAGTTTCAGGTGTACAACATTCAACAATTCTGTACATTACTCAGTGCTCACCATGGTAAGTGCAGTCATCATCTGTCACGTTGTTTCTACAATCTTATTCACTATATTCCCTATGCTGTATTTATCATCGCTGTGACTTATTTATACCAGGAAGTTAGTACTTCTTAATCCCCTTTAACTATTTCATCCACAAGATTTTATTTTATTTATTTATTTTTAAAGATTTTATTTATTTATTTGACAGAGAGAGAGATAGCGAGAGAGGGAACACAAGCAGGGGGGAGTGGGAGAGGGAGAAGCAGGCTTCCCGCTGAGCAAGGAGCCTGATGCAGGGCTCGATCCCAGGACCCCGGGATCATGTAAGCTGAAGGCAGACGCTTAACGACTGAGCCACCCAGGCGCCCCTCATCCACAAGATTTTAATAGAGTATGTAAAGTGGTATAATATCACTTGAAGGTAGATGGAGATAAGCTAAAGATATATACTATAAATTCTAAAGCAAGCACTAAAGTTATTGCTAAATTGGATAAAAAAATCACAATCTAATTATAGGCTATCTACAAGAAACTTACTTTAAATAAAAGATAGGTTACAAGTAAATACTGATTCTGCACAATTTTTCCAGATAACTTAAGAGGAGGGAACGCTCTTCAACTAATTCTATGAGGCCAGCAGTACCCAGACACCAAAACCAAAAAAAGACATTATAAGGAAAGGAAATAACACACCCATATCCATTACGAACATAGACTCAAACCTTTTTACAATTTTGGCAAATCAACTGCAACATATATGTAAAGGACAATACACCATGACCAAATGGGGTTAATCTTAGGAATGCAAAGTTGGTTTAACATTTGAAAATCAATGTAATTTACCACATTAACAGACCCCCCAAAACAAAACAAAACAAAAAACTCAGACAACAACAACACAACGATAATCTCAATTGATGCAGAAAATCATCTGACAAAATTCAACATCTCTTCATGATAAAAACTCTTGGGGTGGTTTCTATGTTGAGAACAGACTGAAGATGAGCAAAGGAAGAAGCAGGGAAACCATTTAGAAGTCTATTACAACAATCCCAGCTGGAGAAAGACCAGGGTGATAATCTAATCACAGAGGTAGTGAGAGGTGGTGGTCAGACTCTGGTTATTCTGAAGGTAGTCCAAACAGGATTTGCTAATGGAATGGGTAGGGAGTAAGAGAAAGAAAGGAACCAAGAAGGATGACTCCAAGATTTTTGGTCTGATCAACAGGAAGGATAAACTTGCAGTGAACAGTGATGGGGAAGATGGTGGGGTTTGGTGGTTTTGGTAGGACAAATCAAAAGTTTTATTTTGGATGTGGTAAGTTTGAGATGTATGTTCAAATCCATATTAAGATGTCTACTAGGCAGTAGACCTATAAATCCAGAGACAGAGAGATATCACATATGGGCTCCAAATTTGGGAGTCTTCAGCATATGATTGGTGTTTAAATTCAGTAGAGCAGATGAAATCACCAAAAGTCTGAGAAAAGATAGAAAAAAATGTCAAGGCCTGTGGCCCTTTATTTTTAGAGATTTTATTTATTTATTTGAGAGAGACAGGAAGAGAGGGCACAAGCAGGGGGAGGGGCAGAGGGAGAGGGAGAAGCAGACTCCCCACTGAGCAGGGAGCCTGACCCCAGAACCCTGGATCATGACCTGAGCTTGAGGCAGATGCTTAACCGACTGAGCCACCCAGGCACCCCAGGCTGTGGCCCTTTTATTAAAAGATCTGCTAAAGGAGGAAAGTCCAGCAAAGGAGATTCATGAAGAGTGGTGAATGAAGCAGAAAGAAAACCAGGAAAGTGTGGAAGCCAAGAAAAGATTCAAGAAGGAAGAAAATATTGTGTCAAATGCTGCTGATGAGTATAAGATGATGGCTGAGAATGGACCATTGAACTGGCAATGTGGAGGTCACTGGAAATCTTGTCAAGAGCAGTTTCAGCATAATAGCACAGGCAAAAAGCCTGATTAGAGTGGGTTCAAGACAAACTAGGAAACCAATCCTTCACAAAGTGTTCCAAAAAATAATACAGGAGGGAACACTTTCCAAATTATTCTATGAGGCCAGTATTACTCTGGTACTAAAACCAGACAAAGACATTGTAAGAAAACTACTGATCAATAATGCTTTATGCTATTGATACAAACACCCTCAACAAAATACTAGCAAACTGAATCCATCCTAAAGTCCTTTTTATATACAAATCTCACCAGAAACAAGTGGGATTTATCCCAGAATTGCAAGATTGGTTCAACCTACAAAAACAATGTAATACATCATATTAACAGAATAAAGGATAAAAACCTTTTTAGGATAAAGAGATCATTTAATAGATAAGAAAAAAGCACTTGACAAAACCCAACACCTTTTCATAATGAAAACACTCAACAAACAAGAATAGAAGGGAATTTACTTAATCTGATAAAGGACATCTATAAAGAACCCATAGCTAACAACTTACTTAATGCTGAAAGGATGGAATATTTTCCCCCTAAGGCCAGGAATAAGACAAAGATGTCCATTCTCATCATTTTTATTTAATATTGTACTGGGGTGGGGCGCCTGGGTGGCTCAGTTGGTTAAGCGACTGCCTTCGGCTCAGGTCATGATCCTGGAGTCCCGGGATCGAGTCCCACATCGGGCTCCCTGCTCAGCGGGGGGTCTGCTTCTCCCTCTGACCCTCTTCCCTCTCGTGCTCTCTGTCTCTCATTCTCTCTTTCTCAAATAAATAAATAAAATCTTAAAAAAAAAAATATATATTGTACTGGGGTTCTAGCCAGGACAATTAAGAAAGAAAAATAAATGGAAGAAATCTAGGTTGAAAAGGAAGAAGTAAAACTATCTCTATACACAGATGACATGATCTTATATATAGAAGATCTTAAGGAACACACACACACACACACTATTAGAGCTAATAGGATATAAGATTAACATATAAAAATCAATTGCATGTCTATACATTAATAGTGAATGGTCTGAAAATGAAATTAAGAAAACAATTCCCGGGGGCACCTGGCTGGCTCAGTTGGTGGAGCATGAAACTCTTGATCTCAGGGTTGTGAGTTCAAGCCCCACATTGAGTGTAGAGTTTACTTAAAAAGAAAATTAAAAAAAAAAAAAAAACGATTTACAATAGCATCAAAAAAAGTAAAATACTTAGAAATAAATTTAACCAAGGAGGTAAAAGACCTGTACACTAAAAAGCACAAAACATTGTTTTGGTGTTTTGGTTTTTTTTAAGATTTTATTTATTTATTTGAGAGAGAGAGAGAGCACAGAGGGAGAGGGAGAAGCAGACTCCCTGCAAAGCAGAGAGCCTGACTGGGGCTCGATCCCAGGACCCTGAGATCATGACCTGAGCTGAAGGCAGACACCTAACCAATTGAGCCACCCAGGTGCCCCAGTACAAAATATTGTTAAAGAAACTAAAGAGGGCCTAAATAAATGGAAAGACATCCCATGTTCATTGATTACAAGATTTAGCATTACTGAGATGACAATAATCCCAAGTTGATAAACATATTTAATGCCATCCATAACAAAATCCCAGCTGGCCTTCTCCCAACCCTCACTCCCCAGAATATGACATGCTGATCCTAAAATTCATATGGAAATGCAAAGGATCCAGAATAGCCAAAATAATCTTGGAAAAAAAAAAAAAAAAAGAACAAAGTTGGAGGACTCACACTTCCAGATTTCAAAACTTACTGTGTGCTACAGTAATAAAGACTGTGGGGTACTGGCATAAGGATAAACACATAGATCAATAAAATAGAATTGAAAAATAAACCCTTACATTTATGGCCAATTGATTTTTGACAAGGGTGCCAAGACTATTCAGTAGGGGAAAGATAGTCTTTTCAACAAATGGTGCTGTGACAACTGAATATCCACTTGCAAAAGAATATAGTTGGCCCCCGGGGCGCCTGGGTGGCTCAGTTGGTTAAGCGACTGCCTTCGGCTCAGGTCACGATCCTGGAGTCCCGGGATCGAGTCCCGCATCGGGCTCCCTGCTCAGCGGGGAGTCTGCTTCTCCCTCTGACCTCCCCCCTCTCATGTGCTCTCTCTCATTCTCTCTCTCAAAAAAATAAAAAAAATCTTTAAAAAAAAAAAAAAAAAAAAAAGAATATAGTTGGCCCCCTAGCTCACAGAACTTATAAAATTAACTCAAAATGGACCAAAGACCTAAATGTAAGAGCTAAAACTCTTAGAAAAAAAACACAGATGTAAATCTTGGTGACTTTGAGTTAGGCAATGGTTATCTTTTTTTTTTTTTTTTAAGATTTTTTATTTATTTGACAGAGAGAGACACAGCGAGAGAGGGAACACAAGCAGGGGGAGTGGGGGAGGGAGAAGCATGCTTCCTGCTGAGCAGGGAGCCCAATGCAGGACTCGATCCCAGGACCCTGGGACCATGACCCAAGCTGAAGGCAGATGCTTAACGACTGAGCCACCCAGGCGCCCCAGGCAATGGTTATCTTGATAGGATATGATACCAAAAGCATAAGCAACAATAGAAAAAAAAATAGATTAAAAACTTAAATGCTGGGGCACCTGGCTGGCTCTGTCAGTAGAGCAGTGATTCTTGATCTCAAGGTCTTGAGTTTGAGCCCCATATTGAACATAGAGATTACTTAAAAAGAGAAACATATGCTTCAAAATTTACTATCAAGAAAATGAGGGGCGCCTGGGTGGCTCAGTGGGTTAAGCGGCTGCCTTCGGCTCGGGTCATGATCCTGGGGTCCTGGGATCGAGCCCCACGTCCGGCTCCCTGCTCGGCGGAGAGCCTGCTTCTCCCTCTCCCTCTGCCTACCACTCTGCCTACTTGTGCTCTCTCTCTATCTCTCTGTCAAATAAATAAATAAAATCTTTAAAAAAGAAAAAAAGAAAAGAAAAGAAAATGAAAAGACAATTCACAGAATGGGAGAGAATACTTGAAAATCATATATGTGATAAAGGACTAGTATCAGAATATGTAACAAACACTTATAACTTAATAAAAAGATAGTTTTTAAATAGGCAAAGGATTCAAATAGACAAATCTCTAAAGTGGACATACAAATGACCAATAAGCACCTGAAAAGATGCTTAACATCCCTAGCCAATAGGGAAATGCAAATCAAAACCACTTCATACTTACTGGGATGGCTATGGTAAAAAAGATGGACAATCACAAGTGTGAACAGTGGGAAAGAACGGTGAGAATGTAAAATGTTGCAGCCACTTTGGAAAATAGTCTGGCAGTTACTCAGAATGTTAAACATGAGTTAAACCATGACCCAGCAATTCCAATCTTAGATATATACTCAAGAACATTGAAAATATATGTCTACCCAAAAACTTGTATACAAATGTTCACAGTAGTATTATTTGTAATAACCAAAAGGTGGAAATAACCCCCAAATCCATCAATTGATGAATGGATAAACGAAATGCAGTATATCCATGCAATGGAATATTATTTGGCCATAAAAAGGAATGAAATACTGATATATACTGTAACATGGATATACCATGAAATCACACTAAACGAAAGAAGCTAGACACAGAAGGTCACATACTGTATGATTCCATCTATATGAAAGATCCAGACTAGGCAAATTCATGGAGACAGAAAGTAGACTAGCGTTTGCCAGGGGCTGGGGGGCAGTGACTGCTAATGTGTATGGGGTTTCTTTTTGGGGTGACGAAATGCTCTCAAGTTAGGTCATAGTGACAGTTTTACAATTTTGTGAATCTATTAGACACCACCGATATATATTAGGATCATACACTTTAAACAGGTGAATTTTATGGTGTGTGAATTACATCTCAAGGGTTTTTTTTTTAAAGATTGTTTATTTATTTATTTGAGAGAGGGAGGGAGTGTGCAAGCAGGGGTAGGAGCGAGGGAGAGGGACAAGCAGACTCCACACTGAGCGCAGAGCCCAACACGGGGCTTGATCTCACTACCCTGAGACCATGACCTGAGCTGAAATCAAGAGTCGGATGCTCAACTGACTGAGCCACCCAAGCGCCCCTATCTCTGGTTTTAAAAAGAGAATAGGAGATATGGGAGAAACTGTCAAGCAATAAAGGGAAACAGAGGAATGGGGACAAGAAGATAATGTTTCCAGATGGCAGAAATAACAATATGTTTGTATAGAGAGGAAGGAGGAAAAAAGGTTGATAATGAAGGAGGGAGGGGGTGAGAGGGGAAAGTGAGAGAAAGAGGGAAAGAGAACTGCTGGAGTAGATGAGAGGGGTTGGAATCCAGCGCTGAAGTAATGGGTGCCGTGTGGATAGTTTATCTGTAGTAAGAGAAAAGAGAGAGCACAACAGATACATACAAATGCAGGTAGGTGGGTATCGGTGGTGTGGGAGCTTGAGGAATTACTCTTCCAAGTGCCCTCCTTCAGAGAGCTCAGTCTGTTTTCCTTGAATCTCTTGCTTATAGCCTCTTGTCTCAACACATGCCTTCAAAGAAAGCAAACTGGCTTCAAAGAAAATAAACAAGCAAGCAAGCGCATTAATTCCCTCCCCCAGATCATTTACCCTAGTAGCTTTTAAAAATTAATTCTACCCCAAGCTGTTCATTCTTTTGCTCTGAGTTCTTTCCACAATGTTATTTATTTCTGTTATTTTAATCCATTTTTAAGATTAAATTTTATTTTATTATTAAAGAGTAATTCTTACACAAATAAAATTCAAAAGGTACAGAAAGCAAATCAGTCTCCTACCTCTGTCCCCACTCCTCCTCCTGGAGGCCAGTTTACTGTATATCTTCCAAGAGATAATCTATGTATATGAAAGCATATGTATGTATATTTGCATATATATCCCTCATTGCTTTTAAAAACCGCAAGTGGTATCCAAACTTAATGTTCTGCATCTTGCTGTTTTCACTGAATATGTATCTTGGAGATTGTTTCATATCAGTACATATAGCACTGACTCATTCTTTTTCATAACTACTGTGATACGACAATTTTAAAATATGTTTGCAAAGTCTTTGATATTCCTTCCTTCAAGAGGTGGAGCTCGATTCCTAAGTGTGGGCTGGACTTTGTGACTCACATCTAATGAACTAAATATGGCAGAACCAATGTGTGTCCTCTGAGACTAGGTCATAAAGGACAATGCAGCGTCCCCCTGGTTCTCTATCTCTTGAATCACTTGCTCTGGGGTAAAGGGAGCTGCCATGACACCCAAGCAGCCACATGGAGAGAGGACTGGGTCGTGAGGAACTAAGGCTTCCTGCCCACAGCCAGATGAGTGAGCCATTTTGGAAAGGGATCCTGAGGTCTTACTCAAGCCTTCAGAATGACTGCAGCCCCACCACTCTGGAAAACAGTATGGAGGTTCCTCAAAAAGTTGAAAATAGAGCTACCATACGATCCAGCAATTGCACTACTGGGTATTTACCCCAAAGATACAAATGTAGGGATCCGAAGGGGTACGTGCACCCCGATGTTTATAGCAGCAATGTCCACAATAGCCAAACTATGGAAAGAGCCAAGATGTCCATCAACAGATGAATGGATAAAGAAGATGTGGTATATATATACAATGGAATATTATGCAGTCATCAAAAGGAATGAGATCTTGCCATTTGCAACGACGTGGGTGGAACTGGAGGGTCTTATGCTGAGCGAAATAAGTCAATCAGAGAAAGACATGTATCACATGATCTCACTGATATGAGGAATTCTTAATCTCAGGAAACTGAGGGTGGCTGGAGTGGTTGGGGGTGGGAGGGATGGGGTGGCTGGGTGATAGACATTGGGGAGGGTATGTGCTATGGTGAGTGCTGTGAATTGTGTAAGACTGTTGAATCACAGACCTGTACCTCTGAAACAAATAATACATTATATGTTAAAAAAAAAAGAAGATAGCAGGAAGGGAAAAATGAAGGTGGGGGGATCGGAGGGGAGACGAACCATGAGAGACTATGGACTCTGAAAAACAAACTGAGGGTTCTAGAGGGGAGGGCGGATGGGTTAGCATGGTGATGGGTATTAAAGAGGGCACGTTCTGCATGGAAAAAAAAAAAAATGACTGCAGCCCCAGCTGGCAGCTTGTAACCTAATCAGAGACCCTGAACCAGAACCACCTAACTAAACTGCTCCCAAATGTCTGACCCACCAAAACTGTGAGATAACAATTATACATATTTTTTAAAGAATTTTATTTATTTATTTGAGAGAGAAAGCTAGGGGAGGGGCAGAGGGAGAGGGAATCTCAAGCTGACTCCGCGCTGAGCACAGAGCCAGACGCAGGACCCGATCACACGACCCTGAGATCATGACCTGAGCTGAAATCAAGAGTTGGACGCTCAACCGACTGTGCCACCCAGGCCCCCCCAGGACTTTTTATATTGAAATGGGATGATAAAGGAGATGGGACACATTTGTTTTAAACGTGTATAATTATGGGGCGCCTAGGTGGCTCAGTCAGTTGAGCATCTGACTCTTGATTTCAGCTCAGGTCATGATCTCAGGGTCATGGGATCGAGCCCCACATCGGGCTACGCACTGGGTGTGGAGACTGCTTGGGATTCCCTCTTCCCGCCCCCACCACCTGCTAGCACGCACTCTCTTTCCCTCTCAAAAAAAAAAAATTATATATATATATGAAAAGTCCCTTGGCAGCCATAAAATATGTCATGAATATAAAGGATAGTGCTTTCTTGTGCCATCATCCCCCTGCTTTTCCAATGATGATCAGCATATACATCTGAACTTGCTCAAACCACAGTGCTCTGCAGTAAGTGTGGCATGTAGGCCTTTGAACAATGTCTGTGCTGGCCCATCTAGTGTGTTTTTATGTGATGATTTCCCTGGGAGAAGCTGATATTTTCATCTGTGTTTCCACCAGCAATTCCCTGGGCTAATGTATTTTAAGTTTTATTTTTTTGAAGATTTTATTTATTTATTTGAGAGGGAGAGAGAGAGAGCACAAGCAGGGGGAGCAGCAGAGGGAGAAGGAGAAGCAGACTCTCTGCTGAGCAGGAAGCCCGACACAGGGCTTGATTCCAGGACCTTGGGATCATGACCTGAGTTGAAGGCAGACACTTAACCGACTGAGCCACCCAGGCACCCCTAAATTTTAAGTTTTTTCTAAATGTTTTCACTTTGTTCAGAAAGTGAAGTCAGCTAAGAAACAAATCTGGTTCTCTGGACTTTTCTCTCTCTGTTCCTGACCTGGGCAGGCCTCCCAGCAGTATAGATAGGACCTGTCAACTGTACTCTGACGATGAAGATGAAAAAAAAAAAAGAATCTAGTCTTTTCCCTGGAGGGGAAAGCAGCTAATAGCATTCAGATATTTTGAGATGAAACTGTTACCATGGGAATGTTTCCCTATCTCTCCCTTAATAATGATGGGTAGAAACAATGATCAGTACAGCTCCCAGAATTCTAGAAATAAAGGCAACAAGGGAAGGAAAATGAAGCTGGAAGAACACATCCCAAAGAAAGGATCCATTAGTTCTGTCCAAACTCTGCCCTGGCTGCATCCTAGGAGACCGGGGCCAGGTGGGGTGGGGTGATTCCCTTGGGCAGCAGTTTTTCTCCAAGGTTCAGAGTTCCCATATAGGCTGGAGGTGGGTGATCCTGAGATGAGGGGTGGAGACAATTCTTCAGTATTGCTGGTAAGGGAGCTAAGTTGCTCTTTCCTTCTGTGCATGGGGCAGGGAGGCAGAGTAGAAAAACTCGAGACCTAACAAATTCTGATGCTTCTTAACACTTGTCCATTTCTGTCCTGGCAAGAGGTCAGGGTGCTTGGGGAGCCCTCCCTCCTCAGGGCCCCAGACCTGAAGGCAGAAGCAGGCTGGCACAGACCTTTCCATCGTGCAGCCTATAATTTCCTATGCTGTACTGCCACCTACAAGGGCTCAGAAATCATTTCCTAACCAAGAAGGGACAGGGTGCTACCTTGTCGCTCACCCTAAACTACCTACTGCTTGAAGCACTAGGGGTGCCCCCAGCTTACTGCCGGCTGGACTCCTGTTTCTCCAGTACCTTGAGAAGTCAAAGGACAAATGGCTCACTGATGAGCAAAATACGTTATCTTTTGTGATAGGCATTTTACCCTGGTCTGCTATAACCCCATGCAGGCTCTCAGAAAGATTTGTTGCCTTTTTTGTTTCTACTTTTTGAGAAGGGGCATCCCTAAATAGAGCCATCCTGCCTACAGAATAAATGGGATCCAACCTGCTAGCTGGGAATTTAAGCACCCATTTCAATTAGTGGGTAAAGATATGCAGATTGGGTGCTCCCTTAATGTAAGCGCCTCTTAAAATATCACCCAAAGAGGAAATAAGTGGATACCATCCCACCAAGCACCCCTGCTCATGTGAGCTGACGTAAGGTGAGACAGGATGACAGTGGACTGCCTATTCACCTAAACCATTGTCTGTCAATTCTCCCAGACCGAGGTTTGCTTGGAGTGTCAGAATCTAGGGATTTCCTTTTGTTTTTGAGATCTTCAGTTAAAAAAGCAATGTAAGGGGCGCCTGGGTGCCTCAGTTGGTTAAGCGACTGCCTTCGGCTCAGATCATGATCCTGGAGTCCCGGGATCGAGTCCCGCATCGGGCTCCCCGCTCAGCAGGGAGTCTGCTTCTCTCTCTGACCATCTCCCCTCTCATGCTCTATCTCATTCTCTCTCTCAAATAAATAAATAAAATCTTTAAAAAAAAAAAAAGCAATGTAAGCAGCACTTGAACTCTTCCTTGGAGGTAGCAGGTAGAGGTTAATCCTTATAGGAATGCAGCTTAAAGACCAGAAACTTATTGGGTGGGGTGAACAACAGAGGACAGTGTCTTCCTTCTCTAAGCAAGCACCCAGTAAAGGAACACACAGCTGTCCCTGTCTCTCACAACTTCCAGAACCATATATTTTCGGTTCAAAATTCGTGATTCACAAAGAGAAAATCAGTTTAAAATTTTGATCTAGCATAAATATAAACTCAGCGGTGTACAGCAGGGAGCTCTAAAGATGGGTGGCCCCATGGACACAGAGAAACCAGCCAGCAGACATCCAAAGGCAAACTTCCTTGGCCAACTTCCCAGGGATCTCCACAGAGCTGGCTACATAAGAAAGGCTCTCTCTGGCAGATGACATGCTTCTCTTAATTCGTTCTTTAAAAAAATATATATTTATTTTTTAAATAAGCTCTACACCCAATGTGGGGCTTGAAGCCACAACCCCGAGATCAAGAGTCACATGCTCTACCAACTGAGCCAGCTAGGCACCCCCTTCTTTCTTACTAACTACTGGGCAGGCAGAGCTTCTTCATTGGGCTTTGAAGGACATTTCTGGCAAGTAGTAACTCACTCCCCAAATGTGAATCCTAAAATGTGGCAGAAGCCTGATTGCAACATAAGATGCACCTGGCTTATAATCTGGTACAAGTTTCAGCTGCCACTTATTCCTAACAAATTAACATAGCTTTCATGCTGCTTGAGATAAACACCTATTCTGTTCCAAGTGCAGTATTACAGAGCATATTTTTCAAATTCAGCTGCTACTTTGACATTTTTTACAGAAGTGTGTGTCTACATTTTTACAGACCATGCTAGAGAAAAACCCCTTCAAAGAGGTGATTGCTGATCTCCAGCCCCGGAAATATGAGATACACAGGCACTTGAATTCCTCCAGCCCAAGTGAAACTAAGTACTCCTTATGAAAAGAAAATAATAATAATAAATACATACATACTTACATACTTTTTATGTATAAGTTGTTCAAGGTCAAGTGGAACAAAACTTCCTCCATAAAAATTTGGGGAGCTCCTCAACTTGAGGAAATTCCCCCTTTGTTTGAATTCCCACTGCACTTGATTTTACCTCCTATAGTTACTATTTTTCTACCTGCAATAGACACTTATTTACACATTACCTCTTTAAAGATAAAAATCTTCCAATATAGCACCTCCCACCACTATAACTCTTTCATCTTTATTTCTCACACAATCGGCCCTGCACTTTATTTTTATTTATTTATTTTTGTTTCAAGTTTTTGTTTAAATTCTAGTTACTTAACATATAGTGTAATATCAGTTTCAGGAGTAGAATTCAGTGATTCATCACTTACATAGAACAGGCTGTGCTCATCACAAATGCCCTCCTTAATCCCCATCACCCATTTAGCCCATCCCCTGCCCACCTCCCTCCATCAACTCCTCAGTTTGTTCTCTATAGTTCAGAGTCTCTTATGGTTTGCCTCTCTCTTTTTTTTCCTCCCTGCCCCTATGTTTACCTGTTTCGTTTCTTAAATTCCACATGAGTGAAATTATATGGTATTTGTCTTTCTCTGACTTATTTTGCTTTGCAAAATACCCTCTAGCTTCATCCATGTCATTGCAAATGGCAAGATTTCACGTCTTCTTTTTTTTTAAGATTTTATTTTTAAGTAATCTCTACACCAATGTGGGTCTCAAACTTAGAGCCCCGAGATCAAGAGTCTTATGTTCTACTGACTGACCCAGTCAGGTGCCCCCACATCTTTATCCATTCATCAGTTGATGGACATTTGAGCTCTCTCCATAATTTGGCTATTGTTGATAATGCTGCTATAAACAGCAGGGTGCATGTTCCCCTTCAAATCACTACATTTGTATCTTTGGGTAAATACCCAGTAGCGCAATTGCTAGGTCGGACGGTAGCTCTATTTTTAACGTCTTGAGGAACCTCCATACAGTTTTCCAGAGTGGCTGCACCAGCTTGCATTCCCACCAACAGTGCAAGAGGGTTCCCCTTTCTCCACATCCTCACCAACGTCTGTTGTCTCCTGCAGTAGGAGAGAGATTGCTGAGCTCAGGCTAAGGAGCCTCGTTGATTAGGTGACTTGAAGAAAAGCCCAAACCCCAATTCTGAGCCCTGGGGCCACTGGATCCAAAGTATCTGAGTCCCTGCCATCCTGTAGTTGATTCTGCCGGGGCCCCTCCACACAGCTCAGTTGTCAGAGCCCATCTCAGCAGGAAACGTTTAGGTTTCCCTTTAGTTTTTATTTCCTCACTCAGTCCAATGTTTCACTGACTTCCACAGAGTTTTAAGGCAAATCGCCTGGCTTGTTTATTTGCCTGTTCATTTGTTCATTCAAAACATATTTATTGAGCACTATGTGCCAACTATCGTTCTAGGCCCTGAGTACACAGTGATGATTTAAGACACCCTGACACTGGTCTTGGCAATGATTTTTAGAATCTGACTCTAAAAGTAAAGGCAACATCAAACTAAATGGGACTACATCAAACTAAAAGCTTCTGCACTGCAAAAGAAGCCATCAATGAAATGGAAAGGCAGCCCACAGGAGAAAATACTTGCAAATAATATATCTGATAAGGGGTTAATATCCAAAACATATAAAGAACTCATATAACCCAATGGCAAAAAACAAAACAAAACAAAACAAAACCCATCCAGTTAAAAAATGGGCAGAAGATCTGAATAGATATTTTTCCAACAAAGACACCCAGTTGGCCAAAAGGCACATGAAAAAATGCTCAACATCATTCATCATCAGAGAAATGCACATCAAAACCACAATGAGGTATCACCTCATACCTGTTAGAGTGGCTATTATCAACAAGACAAGAAACAACAAGTATTGGTGAGGATGAGGAAAAAAGGGAATCCTTATGCATTGTTGGTGGGAATTTAAATTGGTGCAGCCACAGGGGCGCCTGGCTGGTTCAGTCGGTAGAGTGTGTGACTCCTGATCTCAGGGTGGTGAGTTCAAGCCCCACACTGGCTGTAGAGATCACTTAAAAATAAAATAAAAATCTTAAAAAAACTGGTGCAGCCACTATGGAAAATAGTATGGAGGTTTCTCAAAGAATTAAAAATGGAACTACTGTATGATTCAGCAATTCTACTTCTGGGTATTTATCTGAAGAAAATGAAAACACTAACTCAAAAAGATACACTCACCCCCATGTTCGCTGCAGCATTATTTATAATAGCCAAGATATGGAAACAACCTAAGTGTCCAAAAGATAAACTGATAAAGAAGATGTACACACACACACACACACACACACACACACACACAGAGAACAGAATACTATGCAGCCATAAAAAAAGAATGAAATTGGGGGTGCCTGGGTGGCTCAGCTGGTTAAGCATCCGACTCTTTTTTTTTTTTTTTTTTTTAAGATTTTATTTATTTATTTGAGACAGAGAGAATGAGAGAGAGAGAGAGAGCACATGAGATGGGGGAGGGTCAGAGGGAGAAGCAGGCTCCCTGCCGAGCAGGGAGCCCGATGCGGGACTCGATCCAGGGACTCCAGGATCATGACCTGAGCCGAAGGCAGTCGCTTAACCAACTGAGCCACCCAGGCGCCCCTAAGCATCCGACTCTTGATCTCACCTCAGGTCGTGAGGTTGTGAGTTCAAGCCCTGTTTTGGGCTACATGCTGGGTGTGGAGCCTACTTAAAAAAAAAATTATTACAGTACAATCCCAATTAATAAAAGTAGAAGAAATGATAGAAGTCGAAAATGTGGCAAGTATAACTATTCTGGGCAAGATCAGTATTAGCCACTATCACAATGAGATACCACTTCACACTCACCAGAATGTTTACAATAAAAAACAGGTAAGTGTTGGCAAAGATGCGTCGAAACTAGAACCCTCATATATTGCTGCTGAGGATGTAAAATGGTGCAGCCACTTTGGAAGACTACTTGGCAGTTCCTCAAAATATTAACACAGAGTTACAGAAGGCCCAGCAATTCCACACCCAGGTATATACCCAAGGGAATGTGAAAACATATCTGCTCACAAAAACTGTACACAAATGTTCATAGGAGCATGACTCATACTAGTCAAAAAGTAAAGGGCACCTGGCTGGCTCAGCTGGAGCACACAATTCTTGATTTCGGGATCATGAGTTCAAGACCATTGGATGCAGAGTTTACTTAAAAATAAAAAAATAAAAATTGTTTTAAAAAAAATAAAAGCAATCTAAGTGTTTCAACTGAGAACATAAACAAAATGTGGTATGTCCATACAATGGAATATTATTCAGCCAAAAAAGGGGAATGAAATGGTGATATATGTCGCAGTGTAGACGGACCTTGAAAACGTTATTGTACATGAAAGAGCCAGTCACAAAAGACCACATATTGTATGACTCCTCTTATTTGAAATGCCCAGAACAGGCAAACCCTATTATTATTTTTGTAACTTGTAAAATGTTTCAAACTATTTTGAAATAAAAAAGTTAAAAATCTATATAGTCAAGGAGCTCAATGAGATCACCTAGAGACAGAGTATAGGTAGGATAAGAAAACTCAGGACAGAACCTTGGAGAACACTAACACTTGAGAGGTTCGGCAGAGGTCCAACAGCCAGCCAGACTGAAAAAGAGAAAGTAGCCAGCAAGATAGGAAAGTCAGCTATTTGTGCCACCTGCCAAGGCAATAGGGGGCTATTGGGCCCAATACTCAAGACAACTTAGTCAAGGCATTTCTCAGATACACACAGGGAAAACAAATTGGCTGTCACCCAGGCCTCCCCAGCTCTCCCAGATGCAATGGTTGAGCTCTGCTCAAGCATAGGAGGAGCAGAGCCTTGCTACCCAGCGCTGCTTGCTGTGGGGACTATTCTCTTGGGGAAAGAGGAAGGTGAAAAAACCAGGGGCAGATCTCAGTGAATGTACACAATGATCCCAAACTTCATTTTATAGGGAGGGGAAGACAGAACCAGAAAAGTCAAGTAATGCACAATGAACGTGGCAAAGTTGAGATTCAAACTCAGGCCTTACCTCTTAAGTCCATGCTTTTATACTCTTGCACCTGCAACCCAGTGAATTCCCAATACCATGAAGAGATCACTTAGTTTCTAGAGCTGCTCGTCAGTGTCTCTGCAAGGACAGCAGTGACTGAGTATAGCTGCTTCTCAGGAAAGGGTTGCATAAATCAAGAAAATTAAGTTAGACACAGGAGATGGACAGGTATCCCCCTGGGTACTCTAAGAGTAGGCAGGTGCTCGGCAAGTGGGGCAAAGATCTGAGACTCAGTGCACGGCCAGCAAGGCAGAGCCCGGCAGAACGGAGACGGTCAGCTACTTCAGGTTCAGTTCTTCAGTGGCAGAGGAAAGGGCAATCTGCAGACACCTGCCTAATACATCCCTCCCCTGCTTAAACCCTTTAATGGAGCCTCTACAGAGGGTAGAAGAGATGGTCTCTGGACAAAACACAGGTGAGGGCTGGGGAGCCATGCTGCGAAGACGGGGGTGAAGTGGACAGATGTATCCTAAACAGCAAGACTCAGATCCTGGACACTGGCAGCCTGGCCAGAGACCTAAAGGATAAGGAGCTGTGAGGGCAGGGTTTTAGAAGGAGCATCTGCAGGGCGCCTGGGTGGCTCAGTTGGTTGGGCGGCTGCCTTCGGCTCAGGTCATGATCCTGGAGTCCCTGGATCGAGTCCCGCGTCGGGCTCCCTGCTCGGCGGGGAGCCTGCTTCTCCCTCTGACCCTCCCCCCTCTCATGTGCTCTGTCTCTCTCATTCTCTCTGTCTCAAATAAATAAATAAAATATTTAAAAAAAAAAAAAAAAAAGAAGGAGCATCTGCAAAGCATCCAACAAAGCGAGTGAGGTGCACTGTTAGAACGGAAAGATCTCTTTGGGGTGTAGTTAGATGGGAGAGTGCAAATTTGGGGGCAAACAAGGTCTGGGTCAGATCTGCAGGGCCTTGTCAACCACTTTGCGATTTGAATGTTATCATGAATAGAAAAGAAAGACCTAAGTTTGCTAACCTTTTTAACAGACCCATAATTTAATTACTCTATAATTTTAACCACTGTTAACTTAGTTTTCCAAGCACACTGTAACCTCTTTGAAGGCAAAAACTGTGTGTTGAACTACTTTGCCCCCATGTCCAGTGAGCAGTTCTGACTTCAGCATGCATTGGAATCCCGGGGTGGGGGATGGGGGGGCAGTGTTTGTGAGCACCCATTTTGCTGGACCCCAACTTCCAAGTTTCTGAGTCAGCTGGTCTCGGGTGGGGCCTGAAAACTATTCCTTACAAGTTCCCAAGCACTGTGACCATACTTCCGAGAATCTGTGGGGCGGGGGGGCCGGGGAGGGAGTAAGAGATCTGAGAGGGAAGCGGTAAAAAGAGTAACTGGATGTGTTACACTCAGCCGCTTCAGGTCTAGACAGTACCCAGAAGTGGCTGGGGTGCATGCAGGAGGCTGGACTCATAGAAATCCCACAGAGGCAAATCAGAGAAGCAGACGTCAAAAGAGTTAAGTCAGTGACAAAATGTTATTCTTAGGAGCTTCCCCTCTGGTAAAGCCTCTGTCCCAAGGTACTTTCCTACTTATAAATAAAAAGAGAAAGCATTTTTTTTTAAATTAACAATTTAAGAACAATTAAACAAAAATCATAAACAGGGTTTTTAAAAGAGTAGTTACAGCCCTACTTCCCTCAGTAATCTATCCCTGAAATAAAACCTGCACTCCTCTAAATAGATACCATCAATTACCTGGTGACAGCTACCAGAAGTGAAGGCAATATGCCTCAGAGGAACTGAAAGTCTTCCAGAAAATTTGCTTTGCCCACTTTAACCCTTCTTAGTAATTGAAATGTCAAAATGCTATTGGTTTTTTCTTTCTTCTTAGGCCTGGCTTTTAAAATGGAACATACTGCAAATTTACCAGAAGTAAAAAATCAAGTCAAGTTGTCAAGAGCTGGCTCCTACAGCAGAAGGAGCACTGAGCTGGGAGTCAGGACCTGGGTTCCAGCCCTAGCTCAGGCACAGACTAATAGTGTGGCTCTGAATAAGTCACTTCTACTCTTTGTGCTGTTTATCCTATAAAAGTATAGTGTTGGACAGATGATATCTTGGTCTATTTTAGCTCTGATATTTTGACTTTAATATCTAAATAAATAAGAAGCATTATCACACTGTCATGCACACAAGGGGGCCGATCACCCAGAAAACTAGAGGTCAAACTAAATACTCTTGTGGGATTCTTTTTTTTCTCCTAAAGATTTTGAGAGAGAGAGAGTGTGAACATACAAGCGGGGTGGGGTGGGGGGGGACAGAAGGAGAGGGAGAAGCAGACTCCCCGCTGAGCAATGAGCCCAACACAGGTGATCCCAGGACCCTGGGATCATGACCAGAGCTGAAGGCAGACACTTAACCGACTGAGCCACCCAGGCGTCCCTCTTGTAGGATTCTTTTACTTTCCAGGTGTACAATTACACAATTGCACAAATGGAAAACAAACATGGATAAAGTACCAAAAGAATAGCTCCAGGGGGTTGCTCAAAGGAAGTGAAACTGATACTCTCTTTACCTGCTTAAGCCACACTGCCCTCCAAGGTGAGCCTCAGCCCTGCCGGAGCATTATGTTCTGGTGAATAATACCATCGGCAAAAGTGAAACAAATGAAACACCTCCTACAGATCCAATCTTATTTTCCCTACAAATAAAACAGGACTACAATACTTTAAGTTCTTTCTAGTATTATACCTTTTCAAATTTCAAAACAATCAGGTAATTTTTTTTTTAACTACTAGTAAAAGCTGCTATGCATTTATTACTATACTTTCATCAGTTATACCAGGTGTTGGTCAGATCTGGCCCACGGCCCTGTTTTTATACAGCCCTTGGACTAAGATAGGTTCTATGTTTTTAAGTGGTTAAAATATTTTTAAAAATATATTTTGTGACAAATGAAAATGACATGAAATTCAAATTTCCATGCCTATAAACAAAGTTTTATTAGAATGTAGTCACGGTGGGGCGCCTGGGTGGCTCAGTCGTTAAGCGTCCGCCTTCGGCTCAGGTCATGATCCCAGGGTCCTGGGATTGAGTCCCGCATCGGGCTCCCTGCTCAGCGGGAAGCCTGCTCCTCCCTCTCCCACTCCCCCTGCTTGTGTTCCCTCTCTCACTGTCTCTCTGTCAAATAAATAAATAAAATCTTTAAAAACACAAAATAGAATGCAGTCATGGTGGGGCGCCTGGGTGGCTCAGTCGGTTAAGTGTCTGACTCTTGGTTTCAGCTCAGGTCATGATCTCAGGGTCATGAGATCAAGCCCTGCATCTGGCTCCTCGCTCATCTCGGGGATTCTGCTTGAGATTCTCCCCTCTCCCTCTGCCCCTCCCCCGCTCACTCTCTAAATTTTTTTTCTTTTTTTTAAAAGGATGCAGTCATGCGGGGCACGTGGGTGGCTCAGTTGGTTAAGCATCTGCCTTCGGCTCGGGTCATGATCCCAGAGTCCTGGGATTGAGCCCCACGTCGGGCTCCATGCTCAGCAGGGAGTCTACTTCTCCGTCTCTCTCTGCCCCTAGCCCTACTCATGCTCCCTCTCAAATAAATGAATAAAATCTTTTAAAAATAAATAATAAAGGGATGCAGTCATGCCCATTTGTTTTGTCTGTGGCTGCTCTCCTGTTATAACAGAGTGGAGAGCAGCAAAAATTTCAAACACTTACTATCTAGCCCTTTACAGAAAAAGTTTGTGACCCGTAAGTTATTCTACCCCATGTACACCCACATCATTCTAATAAAAACTTCCAAGGGTTGTCTGATTATAAAAGATTTAAATATAAACCACGAATAGGAAAATCCTGAAAGAGGAAAAAGTGATCATGTGGAATTTGATTTTTCCAATGTATATGTATAAAGATAATACTGGCAATGCCTCCTTGTGGGTCTATATCCGACATACAGCTTTCAAACCCAGAACGAATAGCAAGCCCTCACTGTCTGACTTCTGCAAGTCTATGCTAAAGGAGAAGATAAAATCTACAGAGCAAAACACTACCACTGGAAGATACATCCAGAAACTGGAAAGGTACTAGGAAGTTAGGAAGTGTTTCCTAATGATGTCAAAATCTTGCTTTCTGGTAAAGCTGTCCATACTTTCTGAGCCAAAAATTTGGGGGAAAAAGGTTTTGAATAGTTTGCATGTGCCATGGGCGTTTTTGAATTTGGGATGCACTAAAGAGATGTCAAATTCGTCACTCTGATCCTCACAGGTCAGAGACGGAAGTGGAAACAGAGCTGAGGTTCAAACAGGTTAACAGACATTAATTCTCACAGATGGACTTTTGATAAACAGAGTTAAAAAGACAAGAATTACTTGCAAGTGTAGAGGTTTTAACAAGTGGGGCTGTGAAATCTGGAGACTGGGGTTTTTGGAACAGCCAGGCTACCTGCGTGGAGCACTCTCATGCCATAAACATTAAATAAATTTAGCATCTTGACGTCCTACTTTCCAAAAAGTACCTAGTCCCAAATCAGCTTCCTAAAAACACATGGACTATTAAAATTTAAAGGATGATGCCAAATAAATGTGTTAATGACAACTTGGTCACATACTCATTTTTAAGATTTGTACATATATTTTATTTTTTTAAAGATTTTATTTATTTGACAGAGAGAGACAGCGAGAGAGGGAACACAAGTAGGGGGAGTGGGAGAGGGAGAAGCAGGCTTCCCGCTGAGCAGGGAGCCCGATGCGGGGCTCGATCCCAGGACCCTGGGACCATGACCTGAGCCGAAGGCAGCCGCTTAACCGACTGAGCCACCCAGGTGCCCCAGTTTGTATATATATTTTAAAGACACCTTTATGTTGATTTTTACTAGTACAACTCAGACAAAAGGGGCACCAAAGCTAACACCAGTTGAATTCTCAGGGCCTATTTAGGAAAGATTTATACTCTACGCAGAGTTTGAGCACTTACCTCTGTTCTCCCTTTGCTATTCATTATTCAGTTGCCTTCCGTCAGGTCAGAAAAATTCTCATTTCATTCAGGACTGGCTCATCAGTATGTCTCCTCCTTGGTGCTTTCCCCTGATGTACAGATATGCATAGATACCCACAGCCCTCCTACCTCTTCTTTCACAGGTCATTTCAGAATGGTTATGTGCCCCCCAAACTCCTAACACCCACTGCCCACTCTACTATAGCATTTATAAGCTCCAGCAATGTGGGACATTACTCATTTTTTGGTCAAATGTAAAAGAGAAAGACATGAATGGCAAGAAGCAATAGACCCCTGATGTGCTAAGGTTAAGTTTACTACATTATGCCGTAGGACCACAAACCTTCAAAGTGATGTTTCTTCACATGACTGCCTCACTATTCATTAAAATATTGTAGCAAGCCGGGGCACCTGGGTGGCTCAGTCGGTTAAGCATCCGACTCTTGATTTTGGCTCAGGCCGTGAGTTTGAGCCCTGCTTTGGGCTCCGCACACAGCGGAGTCTGCTTGAGATTTTCTCTCTCTGTCTCTCTGCCCCCCCACAATAAATAAATAAATCTTCAAAAAAAATATGTTGTAGGGCGCCTGGGTGGCTCAGTTGGTTAAGCGACTGCCTTCGGCTCAGGTCGTGATCCTGGAGTCCAGGGATCGAGTCCCGCATCGGGCTCCCTGCTCAGCAGGGAGTCTGCTTCTCCCTCTGACCCTCCCCCCTCTCATGCTCTCTCTATCTCATTCTCTCTCTCAAATAAATAAATAAAATTAAAAAAAAAAATTTATAAAAAAAAAAAATATGTTGTAGCAAGCAGCCTCAGAACCGTCCATTTAAGAGAGAATGCAATTGGTGCAAAGTGAAAGATTTTCTTTCCAATCCTCAAGTCCCTACTTTCCTCATATCCCCTTAGTGCTCTTATAGCTTGCATCTTCTGAGAGTAAACTGTAAAAGCCAGAAGGCTATTACTTTATTTATTCACGTATTTCCCCACATTAACTGGTCCCTAAAGTGAATGTGAAATGAAGAAAATATCTGTGTGACTCGGTAGGTTACAGAGGAGAAACCAGGAAGCATTCCCCCTGCAAACCTGCCCCACCTGCACTCACTGACAGTCCAGGAAGGCTGCTAGGCTTAGCAGGGGGCACGGGGTCAAGAGCAGGTGAGACAGGGCGGCTGCCGGCCTTCCTGCCAATCGGACACCTGCGCTTCAAATGAAAAGATTAAGAGAGAAAAGTCTACATATATTAACGTCACTTTTCACATCTTGGCAAACTACCTTCCTTCCTCAGTTTCTCACAAACACATCAATCTATAAGGTGTATCCATTTGAGTCTCAACAGGGAAGAACTTGGAAGGCAAGAATGGACTGTCATTGGAAGCTGTGTAACTGACACATCTAAGTAGGAGACTCCGAGAAAATGAAAACGAGCAGTCGCCAGATTTTTGCTTAATTTTCCCTTTCCTCAAATTTAGAATGGAAATGGGAAGTGGGGGGACAGGCAAGTATGCAGCTAAACACGGCACAGGTTATTTTACAGTGTAGAGCTCGTAAGGTATGCTGTTTCCAGCTGCTCAGGGAGTGTGGTCTTTAGACGTCCATCAGAACAGCAAAAAGGAAAAAAAAAACCATGTTAGAGGAGCGGATAAACACGTACGTCACAGCAGAAACCACATGAGCTAGGTATATGCAAGAGAAAACAACTGGTCTCCTCGAAGAATAGATTTGCCCACAACTTTAAAATAGACTTCCTCTTCTATATACAAATCGTACTTGTCTTCTTTCCTAATGAGTATTATCTGCTTGAACAAAAAATAATTTTCAAGGTAAGAAAGATAGAAACCAGAGGATTCCATTCACACCTGTACAGAAATATTTACTTTGTAAGACAAAAAACTCAAGAGCATGGTACACAGCAGTTATTTATTTAAATACTCGAAAAGGTTGATGATGGAAAAAAAATAGGTTTATCGTGAGAGTTTATGTTCATTAGATTTATTTTACCACTTAAACAAGTGCTGCCTCCGGGTTATCCTAGCCAGACAGAGAACACTTTATGACACGTGCAGCCACTGTAAGACGCTATAATAGACACGGCCGTTATCGAATGATGTACACTGGGGGAGGAAATTCAGTAGTAGTAATGGTGACTGTTTATTTAAACTAAAAACATTGATAATATACAAATCTTTTTTCTCATTTGATTGAAAGGGCTATAAAATTCCACATACAGACAAAGGAAGCAACATAATCATATAGGTAATGCCCCAGCTAACTGCCTTTAACTCACTCCCTTCCTTCAAGAAGCACTTCACTCAGCTATGCAACTTCCTACACGGCACGACAGCTTTGAGGCTGGCCTACCAACGAGTGACTGAAAGAGAGGTGTGAGCTGACCAGGACGCATCTGTTTTTAAAAATGGAGAGAAAATGGCAAATTGTGCCTGGTGTTCTTTAAAGAACCCAAAGGATCATTCTGAGTAAAATGTGAAATAAATAAGTGATCCATGAGTAAATACAATCTCTGAGCTGACTTAGATCTAGGAGAGTGAGCCAACCGAACACTAACAATACCACGTAGAAACATCTAGAAACATCATTTCTAGAATTCAGTTTGGGAGACCATATCTTGCCTGAATATGTACATTATTTACAAAATATTCCCTTTTGGCCTCTGAAATTTAGCCATTTTAGTTTGGCTGTTAAGCTCTTTCTTTCCATATGCTAGCCAATACTGCAGTTATAACTATCATTAAAATACTCTTATGCATGAATTACAAATATTAATAAAGTAACTCTGCATGTATAAATATCTCAATATTTCTAGCAGAATTTAAAGCATACATAAATACATAAAAGTATTTGTTTTTGGTAGGGCCAGTATTTTTTTTTTAAATCATCGCTGTTTCAACAATGCTTTGTACATAGCAAAACCCAAAACTGCAAAAACAGTAGCACCAAAACTTGCTCGAAGCCAAAACGTGGAGCTCTTGAGGTCAGCTTGTGTCACGTGCCTGTAGTCAGAAAATATAATTAATGTTCAAAACATGATTAGTATGAAAATACCAATTATATTAACAGTCTACTTTTAGGGAAGTATTAGCACACTTGTCAGGCTAATTGCATACAGTAATGCTTACCAAAAACATTTATCAATATAGCCACATGTACATCGCTTAGATAATCATTATCTTAAGACATAATGAAGACATTAATAAAGACGAATGTCTTTATAATTAGCTACTACTTGGGAGTAATCAACATCTAAAATTTTAGACATTTTCTTCACATGGGAAATGGAGAACATAGACAAATCAACCTATTACTTTTTAATCCCACCACGGTCCTTCAAACTGAGAGGTAGAACCAAGATCTTACAATCTTGAGAGTCCATTTCATGGAACTTAATATGTGATCTCCTGTGCCCAGGAATCAAAAGCTATCATGTAAGCAGTTAAGCGACAAGTGACCATACTTTTCTAAGAGCAATGCTTAAAATCAACTTTGGAAACACTGAGCCCCATAAAAATTTACCAAAAAAATCCCAAAGGGTATGGGGAAGATTTACCAGTTCACATTAATTGGGTTACTGCTGGTTAAAGAAAGAAAATTAAAAATAAAACAAACAAAAAAACCCCCCAAAAACCAACCCTGATATTAGACAGGCAGTGACAATGGTACGAACTAAAGGACATCATGTAACATGATGGACTGAAAGGTAAATGACATAAAAGAAGCCATATTATTCATGACAAGAACAGGGACAGCCTGTACCACAAACTGAGTTTGTGAGCATGCTCAGTTAATGACACTGCTAAGCACCCTCAAGAGTCTCAAGTATGACAGCTTACCAGAAAGAGGATAACACTTGAAAGCAAAAGTTGGAATATTTTATTCAAGTGTCACTGGAGTTTTAGTTAAATGAGCACAATTGAGAAGATGTAGAAAACTTACAGAATTAAGAGCTTAGACTGTCTAGTTCAGGTTATTTTACAACTAAGAAACAAAGAGATTTGAAGCAAAAGTCAGACATCGTTAAAAGACCAGGACACTGACATATGCAAAAGAGTTAAGAGCCAAGAATATCAATTGTACAAAACGACTTCGCCTCAGTAATAGAGTGACGATCAGATTAGTTATCACAAAATGCGATCTGCCCATCCTAGAAACAAGTCTATAATACAAGCCAGAGTGCTCCATGCTTATCACCATGGCAAAACAACACACAGCACTCCAATTTCTTATTCTCCCCAGTTCCTAAAAAAAAAAAGAAAAGAAAAAGAAAAAAAAAAATCACTCCTGACATATTATTTTACAAAAGCAAAGTGATAACACAGGTTCATGCCACCTTGTGAGTTAGTTCCTCCAACAGGCAATGTTTTATTGATTGATTTATTTCAAGTTAGGGAAGAAAATTCGTAGGTTTCAGTTTTTCCAGTTGGAAAAACCCCAACAAGGCCAACCCACTGGTTGTGGGAAATGTTACCTGGCTTCAAGACAAAGTGGACCATGGGATGACTCCATGAAGATAGAATCTTCTACAGAGCTGACGGCGTGCACCTGGTGAGTAATCCTGCCTTCGTCCTTGGCTAACAGCATGGCACCCCACTCAGCTACCCGGGCTCTTAACCTTTTATACACATGCACACAGTTTGCAGTTCACAGCAGAGCTCACAAAAGAAGGGGACTGAAAATAACATCTCTCAATTAAACATCCCACACAGAAATTGAGTTGCCACCCTAATATGATGCATCTCGTGCTTTCTATATTTAAAATAAATGTATTCTGTAACAAATTGCCAAACTTCCAAAAAAAAAAAAAAATCTATGGGTACTTTTTAAAAACACTCACATACCAGGCAAGAAAACCTAAGGCTGTTATATACATTCTCTATATATCCCTGCGAGGCTGGTCCTGGTAGGTCTGAAACACTAAGAGAAGCCCTGGAACCCAGTCCCTAAACAGTACCTGACGGTAGGTGGTGATCATAGGTATTCATTCAAAATGAGGCTAACAACTATTAGTCACAAAATGTACTGATGCTTCTGACTGCAGACTACCAACAACTGTAAACATACATCTGCAAAAAATTGAGTCCAACACTCCAAACTCATGGACTATCAGAGACCTACGATGAGAGTTTCAAAGTGTGTAACTCCAAATCAATAGAGATGCATAGAATTTAAAGTGAGAACACAGGCTAAAAGGGCAGTAGAGCTTCTGCTTCGGCTTTGGTCTCTCTCTGATTTTTATGCATCTTCACTGATGGAGGATTTTTAAAAGTTTTTTTTTACATTTATTTTTTAATTTGGGGAAGAAAAGGACTAGGATTAAAGCTAGCTGTCATCACCTTAAAGTCAGTCAAAACGATTTCTCATAAATATTTTTCAAGTATGGAATCCGTTTCACACAGCTCCCTTTGTTGTATTGGAAGCAAGTATTACCATTCATGAAATAATATATTCTGACTTTATTGCTTAGTTTACTTTTGCATTTCAAGATAGTAATGACTGTTTTCCACAAGCTATAGTATAGCCTTCCATAGGCAGAACCGCAATTCATATTTATATATGAGAAACAATATAGACACATGGTGAAGATATAGCCAGTTTAAAACTTAAGGCAACTACTAACTCATAAGATATACTTCAATGACTCCATCAACCTTATAGTGGTTATTTAAGACACCTATAGACCTGGAAGTCTACTTAGAGACCTATTTTATGCCGTTAGCATGTGCATTTAAGAGCTGCACTAACCAGGCTCTCTATATATGAGAACGCATTTATAATGGATGGCACACCTGTCACTGCTTAGCTGACTGACAGCACCTGAACAGAGAACAGTGTGACGATCTTAGTTGTATTCCATACGTATGAGAACTGAGCCATGTTTGTCATTTCAGGTCTCAAGCTGAAGCAGAGTAATAGTTTCATAAAGCTGCTTCCTAGTTCATTTCAAAACTCAAGCAAAAATAATTCTTCCACAATTCAAAAGTATAATTTTTTCAAAATGACTCACATAAAATATCATTTTAGAATAAATTATCTTATGGCAGACTTTTTTCTTTTTAGTTTATTATTATTTTTTTACTGTCAAAAAGGTAATATATGCTCATTATAAGATACGAGGAAAATAAAAGTAGGAAGAAAAAAAAAGGCCTAGAGTCCCATCACCTAAGGCAACTAATACTTAGGGTATTTCCTTTTAGACTTTTCCTATGTGTTTCTGACATAGCTGCAAACATAATGTGTATAATTTATATAATTTTATATCCTTTTAAAAATTTACTATTATGTAAATTACAGAAACATCATTTTAAACAGCTTTATTATATCCGATTCCCCTATGGGTGGCTGTCTCCATTTACTGGTGACTATAACTAAAGGGATGAATATCCTTCTACGTAAGATTTTTCTCTGTATTTAATATAGTTTCCTTAAGAGACTTCCCAAAAATGAATATTACAAGTTCAAAAATCTGTGTGCATGTGTGTGTATAAAGATTCTTTTTAAAAAACCTATTGAGGGGCGCCTGGGTGGCTCAGTCGTTAAGCATCTGCTTTCGGCTCAGTCGTTAAGCATCTGCTTTCGGCTCAGGTCATGGTCCCAGGGTCCTGGGATGGAGCCCTGCATCGGGCTCCCTGCTCAGTGGGGAGCCTGCTTCTCCCTCTGCCTCTCCCCCTGCTTGTCTCACTCGCTCGCTCGCTGACAAATAAATAAAATCTTAAAAAATAAAAATAAAATAAAAAATCTATTGATATAACAGAATCACATTTTCCTTCTCTATGTACAATAATTTAGATCAGCAGTATCTCTTTTTAGAACATAAGAAATAATGACTAAATGCTGGAATATAATCCTTAATTAATCATCTGAAACTTGTCAGAGCTTCTAAGTTCTGAGATGGAAAATTCTTCCATATTGGATGCTGGCTTTCTGCTTAGAAGTGCTGAGGGCTCATATGTCAATCAGATGACAAGCGCTTTTGTTTTTTTTTTTAAAGTAGGCTCCACGCCTAATGTGGGGCTTGAACTCACAACCTGGCGATCAAAAGTTGCATGCTCTACTGACCGAGCCAGCCACGCACCCCTACGCTGCTACTTAATAAGGTAGAGAGAAGGGGAGGTTTCAAACTTCAGGCAATAAAGGCTTAAATTAAGAAGTGTCTGTGTGAACAAGGCATATAACAGAGTGACCACAATTCCTATGTACCTTTGCACAGAATGCCTTAAAGAAGGCATACAAGATACTTTTGATTCACTCTGCAATTTATGACATATGTAAGAACATGAGTTAAAATCTTTATTGGTTCAATGTATTTGACCAGTAATAAAAGGAATGGTATCAGTTACAATATTTAGAAACAAAATAATCAAATTCTAAAGGGCTCAATGGAATTAAACCATTCTAGCTATTCCCATATAGGGTATTTTTAATATTGTTTTTTATAACGTGTCCCAGGACTTTATATCTCAGGTATATAGACTATATTGCAGAGACCTAAAAGTCTGCAAAAATTACAATTTAAGGAAGGGGGAGAATCCAGAAAGGTCCCGATGTCAGTTGCAGGCTCTCATGAGGAGGAAAGAAAAGTTCAGTGGACCGAACTCAAGAGCAGCGCACTAAGACTGCGGGAAGAGCAGTCCCACCAGGCACGTTTACCAGCCGTCCCATGCAACTTTGCAGAAATAGATGTGAATTTCCTAGATTACATTCTTTTCATCTCACCACCCGCTCCTTTCCAAACCCAAAGCAGAGGTGCACAGATGCAGGAATATGAATATTCTTCTAATTTTATAATTCTATCCACATATGTATTTCAAGTAGGAATTTTTAAGTTAATACTTTGCAACCGCCTACATAACTGTAATGCATGGAACCTAGTTACTAGGGCTCATAGACAGTACATACAGCTTTTTCCTAGTTGCAATTACATAGCTCAAGTTGAAAACTGTACCGAGGTCACCAAAATTGTAGTTAAGTGTTCTGTTTTTAAATATTTCACTTGCTTTTTAAAGCCTTCTGGGCCTCCCTTTTTTTTTTTTTTAAAGATTTTATTTATTTGAGGGAGAAAGAGCGAGCTCAAGCAGGGGGATCGGCAGAGGCAGAGGGAGAAGCAGACTCCCCACTGAGCAGGGAGCCCGACGTGGGGCTCGATCCCAGGACCTTGGGATCATGACCTGAGCTGAAGGGAGACGCTTAACCGACTGAGCCACCCAGGTGCCCCTGGGCCTCCCTGCTTTTATTCCTCCCATTGTTTTCTTGGTGTTTTGTTTTTGCCTGGTGAAGTATCTTTTACATTCATTTCTAATAATAATGCCATTACTCTTAATAATAATTTTAATAATGACAATTCTTCTAATTGAACTAGTAGGCATGAAATCTTTTAATAAGGTATTTCTCAAGATAGGTTAAGAAGTCAAAATATTGTATTCAACAAAGATGAACTGCAACACAAATCATAAGAAAGCTGTTAACTGAGCATGCCTAAATAGTAACATACTTTGGAAAAGGACGTAAGTGTGCATCAATGTCAAGAAATGCTTCACCAAGCATTAGAAGAACCAAAATTTATAGATGATCGTAGATACATGGGAAACACATAATATCTATATGTTACCTACTGATACTTAAAGATCAGAACAGGCAAACTCCACCTTGTGGCATCCTTTAATATTCTAACCAACGGCAAAAAATTTAAAACGCATAAGCAAGCAGCGGCTTACTTAATGAGAATCTAAAACAGAAGCTCTTGTATAATTTTAAACATGACTATGTATCCTAATTAAAAGAAAAGCCTTGTAAGGACCTTGATACAAGGGAACACAGAAGTTTCATATGAAACTAAAACACAGGACAGACTTTGTTGGATACAATAGTTTACTATAACATAATATCCTAAGAACTCTTACATTCCCAGAAGACTCTCTAGAACATTAAGATTTCTAGGTACCTATCCTCTTCATAAGGCAATCCTATGAAAAGGCAGTTCATTTCACCGTGACAATAATAAAATCCTTTCTTCAAAAAACGGGCTCCTATTAAGGAACAAGTTAGGTGATTATTAAAGCAATATGGGCAAATATCATTAATAAATGGCTTAAAATAAATGCCACATACACCCAATTTTAAAAATGCATTAAAGAAATTGGGCAAAAAATTCAATGGGTACAATGACTGTCCATCATACCTTTGGGTCACTGTAAATACTCACTGTGGACTATGCACTTGGTTGCTAAAGTAAAATGCTGCTACTGAACTTAAGAAGTAACATGAACAAATAATTTATATGGCTGATGCAAATAATAAAATGGGATGAAAGAAATCCTAAAACCAAAATATGTATTAAAGAAAATCACATCAAAATAATAAATTATAAAATAAACAATTGTGATTAAATTATAGGTTAGGAGAAGTGGGAGGATTACACACAGAAATTAGCTGGGATAGGGACTGAGAGAAGTTAAAAAATGACTAAGTGACACAGACATACAAATTAAAATGAACACCTAAAGGAAAGGACAAATTAAAGTCCACAGCACAGTAGAGTACAGTAACATCGTCATGCAAAGTAGGAGTCTTCTGAATTCAGAATAATAAATACTTGATAACTAAAACCCTGGGTAGTTCAAACCAACAATCCAGCTCACTCTTACATAATCATTTTAACACTTTCAAATCAAAAAGGTAATTTCAAATATAATCAGAAGGTATATTTTCCCAGTACCATAATTTACACTATTTGAAATAGTGTAATAGCATTGTCAAAGATTAAAATCATCTGACCAGATATTAATCATCTTCCAAATGTATTTAAATTCAAATAATTCCAGTTATTCATAAACTGTTCTAAAGAAAAACAAACCTGTTCAGATCACAAGGGTGAGACCATAATTACTAGAGAACAAAGTTACATGTCAGATACATAGTTTAACACTTTTCTCACATCTTGAAATAAATATATATTCAATTACATTAAAAAGAAAAAAACATTACTACTCTCTACTTAAAATATGTACTGTCAGCAAATAAGCTCAAAAAAGGGGGGGGACAATATTTACTGGTCAAAGACAGATAGCTAGGGAAAAAACGGATAATTTCAGAAATGAATCTGTGGGAACTGCCTAAATATAAATTATTAGGCTTAAATCCTCTCATGATCAGGTTATAGCACTTCCTTTTGTAGCCTGAGGGACTAAGGTTACTGAAAACATAACCAAAGTTTAAGGAAAAAAAAAATTCTTTTTTTAAAGATTTTATTTATTTGACAGAGAGAGAGAGAGAGATAGTGAGAGCAGGAACACAAGCAGGGAGAGTGGGAGAGGGAGAACCAGGCTTCCCGCCGAGCAGGGAGCCCGATGCGGAGCTCGATCCCAGGACCCTGGGATCATGACCTGAGCCGAAGGCAGACGCTTAACGACTGAGCCACCCAGGCGCCCCTAAGGAAAAATTTTTTAATAACATAGTACTTAGAAAGGCACTTAAAGGCAGGTCCTTATCTTCTTCATCTTCATATTCTGCCCCAGCTCACAGCAGGATCCTATCTAAAGCAGGTACTTAGGTATTTGAGTGAATAAATCACAGAGGCAGAGGGAGGTAAAGGGAGAATGTGGCCTCAAACATGTACTATCTCTGGAAGTGATTTATTTCAACAACCAACATGTTAACAAGCGCACTAAAATAAGACATTAAATTTGAGATCAACATGTATGTACCAATACCCGTCTATTAATTTCTTTGCAGACATTTAATGAAACTTTTTGCTTAAATAAAAACTTTAAAACTACTCTTTTATACTTCTAAATCAAACATGAGACGTGGCAGATTTCTAAAACCAGAGACTTAAGGCTTAGTGTTGAGTGAGACTCCTCCATACTGAATTACAGTGAAAAATTCCTAAGTGACTTTTACCCAATTAAGCAATCCTTTTTCTGCTTTATAACAAGATTTATCTAGCATGGGGAACCAATGGTGACCAACCACCAAAGGCTGCCACAACCTGAGGGGTAGTAGAGAAAGAAGGTGACCCTATCACCCCCGACTTTTTCAGATTCTTCATGTAAAAGGGAGTAGAACTTGGTTGGTGGGAAGGGGAAAGAGACAGTTTCATTCCTTGGGTGTATGTTTTTTTCTTTTCTTTTTCTTTTCTTTCTTTCTTCCTTTTTTCTTCTTTTTTTTCCTTTTGCCTGCAATTTCACAACTCTAGGCCATATCTGAAGACTGAAGTTGCAAGCTGGTGGCCTGTAAACATGTTTTATTCTGATCAGTACTTTTAAAGATTTAAATTTACTTGCCATTATTTGAATAGCAGGAAATTTCACATAAAAATCCTGATGTCTAGTGTCTCATAGAATCAGAAGACCTGGCAACAGCCGGCCTGGACAACAACAAATGGCCAGAGCTGAGTCGTGGCTGCCTCTTTTAGACAGGGGCTGGCACGGTCCCTATGTCTCTCACTTCTCATACTTGGCCACCTTCGTGCATTGACATTACCCATCCAGACCTTGTAGGTGCCTAAGTTCTGGGGCTCCACCCCCATCTCCCTTGTCTACATCCTTCTGTAAACTAGGGGAAACTTCAATACAGAACTAAATTTCCACTGTACTTCTATAAAATTTTGACACACTACAAGGAATCAGGAAGGAGTTCTTTGAAAGGTACACTGGTTTCCCTCCTTATCTTTTTCATTCATTCCATTCTTGATTACTAGATGTCGGGATGTATGCTGACATTACCATTAAATTAGTTCTAGTTTATAAACTGATATGACAAGATATGCTGATTTGTCTTCAAAGATCATTGTACAGAGTACTTTACCATGAGCAAGCTCATCCATTAATACACACCCAACCTTTTCCATTTGGAAGCTGACTAAACTGACCTAAGAATAAAATTGTCACTAAAGATGCAGGCAATGAATCAATCTGCAAATATGGACACTCAAGATCTTACAGGGTAAGTAAAATAGATGGTTTTTGATTAGCAATTATTAGGAGCCAAGGTGGGTTCACCGAGAATAAGACACCAAATAGATGTCACTTCCTATTTAGACAAAATTACTACATTGGTAGATCAGAGGAATGTGTTAGAAATTACATACTGATTTCAAAAAAGCCCTCTGTGAAATCTCTTGTAAGATAATAAGATAAAATATGGACTGGATAATAAAATATTTTTAATTTATAGAATAATCTTTCCCCAAGAATTTTAAACCTATGTCTTTGGGAAAAGAGATCTCCAAGGGAATACTTCGGGGCTTGCTGGCTTTGGCTTCCTCTCTCTCTCCAATCTCTTGGTATTCAACATTATTTTTATCAATAACTTGAACAATAAAGAAGACATATCTACCAAGTTTGCAAATGACACAATGCCAAGAGAGATATATAATGGGACAAATGACAGAAATAATGTTTGAAATGACTGAGCTAGAACAAATGGATCAAAAAGAAGAATATGACATTTAATAGAGATACATATGTATCTGTGTTTAGATTCAAAGAGTCAAGTACAAAATTAGAGAGGAGGGGACGCTGCCTTAATAGTACCTCATATGAAAAAAAAATCTGATTTCAATGAACCCCAAGATTTATATGCACCAACAGTGGGATGGGGCTGCTAACGTTACTTCACGCAGCAGACAGGTGCTGTCCTGACTGTGGAACAGGACTTGTCCCATCACACCTGGAGCACTGCTCTCCATTCTCAGTGGCACCTCTTTTAAGAGGAACTCTGAAAACCCAAAGGGCTTTCAGACGAGGACAACCAGGACTGATGAGGTCACTAAACCATCTAATTTAAGAAAAGGCTGAAAGAAATGGGGATGTTCTACCTGGAGAAGAGAAAATTAGGGGAGACATGATGGCCGTCTTCAAATGTCTGAAGGATTGCTAGGTTGAAGAGGGAGTAGAATAGTCGTATGTTGTTCTAAAGGGCAGAACTAAAACTAAAGGAGAGAAAGTTATAGGGAAATCATTTTAGTTAAAAAAGAAAAATAAAGAGCAAAGGCAAAAGCAAAAACCCTCTCCAAGGAGGAAAGCCATCAGCAGATAAACAGAACTCTCCACAGGAAGGCTTTCAGGAAGGCATTCTGATGGGAGGTTAGGCCAGATGAGTTCTGCAATCTCTTCTGACTCTACCATTTCCAACACCGGAGCTCCTGCATGTTGTTTGGTTTGAACTAGCCTTGCATTTTCTCAGACAGTCGTCATGAGAGAATCTGTGTTACTACTTTCTAAGATGCCATTCAGAGGACAGAGGCAGAACTTTACCACCAAATTGGTGTGGCAGTCCCTTCAAAGCAGTCACCTGAGACGGCTGCATTCTTATTCCAGAGCTGCTAGTGCTCAAAATGTCATCGAAACTCTTTTTAGAATGCCTTGAAAATCAGTTTCTGACCCACACTAAAAATAGTCTCACTGCTTCATAGCCACATCTACTATTTTTGCTGGTGGACACAAACTATCCTACAGCCAGAGCCTAGCCTCCAGTGAGAGGCCAGCAGTAAGACAAAGAATGGACCCATTTCTAACCAAAATCTATTTAGCTTGATCAGCTCCCAATGACAGCTGAATGTCAATTTCAAAGCACTCATTCATGTTCAGATACAAAAACTTACAGTAGGTACAAATTAATAGTACACAGGCTCTTCAATGCTCACAGAATGTAAATCTGAACAATGGAAGCATGACCAGAATAAGAATATAACCTTCCAAGTTCTTTGCTTTGAAGGAATGTAAATATCCTGTTTGTTTGTTTTTCTTCCCTTTCTAAAAAGCATATTACTTTCTAAGCATACTTCAGGTTTTGGGCTCAATTATAAAGACCTCAAAAACCAGTACTACAGACCTTTTGTTCTTTCCCATATTCCTTTGAATCCCCAAAGTTCGCTATTATTCTCATTTCCAGAAGCCATGCTCTTTCAAATAAACATTCCAGGTACTTATAATACGGAGATTTTTCAAACCCAAGATACCGTTCACATGAGTATGGCTTTAATTAAGTTACATTAGTTGAACGTAAGTGAGTACAGTTTCACATTTGGGATCAATGTGTCTTTTCGTTACTACGAAAGTCCTAATCTATTTCTACAACTCTCAGCCAAAAGATTTTAATCTCCCTACACATATCATCCTGTCATATAAACGATACTTTAACTTCCTTCATGAAAAAAGAAATCCAAAATCTTATTTTATAGTTCCCTAAAAACATCATCACCATGGTGAGAATTTTAGTGGAAGTTAGTTGGGCATCGGTTGGCTTGTGGTCTTTGTAGTGAGTACCTGTATCATAAATAGTTATCCACTTTTTTTTTTCTTTTGTATTTTAACAGAATGCCTGGTACCCAGTAAATAAAGTTAAGAACCTGTTAAGAACTGCAGTGAAGATTTTGTTCTTTACAGATTGCAGCAAGTCTGAGTTGAGGAAGTTCTGACAGATGCAAAATGTACACCTGTTGCAGGTGCACATACAGCGTAACCGGGCATGGCTGCGAAAACACACAGAAGGACAGGAGTTGAGTTCTTACTTACAAATATGGCACAAGTTAGGGTGTGCCAACTTAAAAAAAAAAAAAAAAAGATTTAGGCATAAGCAACACTAAGGAAAAGGACACTGTGGGGCATGCTAAAGTTGTGCAGAATTCCACATTTACCAAAAATATAATAAACAGCAATAGCTCCCTCCTCCCTCCCTAGAGAAAACCTAAGGAAAATTAGCTAACACTCTTGGTTTTTTTGGAGGGGGGATGGAATTATTATTACAAGCGTTTTAGTGGAACAAGTATGCACAGCAATAGATGGCACCCTCATGTAAACTAATAAAAAGAAAAAGGGAGTAAGCCACAGCACCCGCCAAAAGGACAAAGTTTGCTAGCATTGAAATAACCATTCCCTCCTCCCTCAGCATACACACATGCCTGAAAACCAGGAAGGAGAAAAGTGACAAATACACAAAAGGGTCAAAGACGAGTATATTCAACCCTGAGGAGATATGAACAACATCGTCTTTAATTCATCAAGCACCCTGGCTCCCAAAGGAAATCAAAGTGCTTCATAAATTTCCACTTGAACAAAATAGAGGGTTGATTTCATCTGCTACGAAAACACAGCAGCTAAGTATGATAGCATGAAACTCTGGGTAAGGATGTAAAAATCAACAGTGGGTCCAATTGGTATCAGATATGAAATTTAGGGAGGCTTTCTGACTCCTTTCTGGTTGAGTGGAGTTGTACTAGTTGCTACAGGCACATGGGGCAATCTATTTCACCTCTGTCCTAACAACCAGAGCAGGGGGTCTCCAGTGACTGCCCAGTGGCCAGAGCCGAGCAGACACACAAAGCCATCGCAGCACCCTGAAGAGGCCCTGGCACAGAACCCACCCAGAAGAGCGCCACCTGACGGATCAATGCCGGCACTTCCTGTAACACCTGAACTTTTTTTTTAAAAGGCTTCTCAGTCAAAGGACTGGGCCAATCTGACTTGGCTTAGCTTGTGAGATCTGATGAGACCACACTGCACCGTGGCATGGTTGTGGCGATTAGCAGCATCCCAATAATGCCTAATTCCCAACATGAAGAAAAATGAGAATTAATTTTTAAACTCTCATAGACTCAAGACATTCCTCTTTAAAACCTGACTTGTGATGAGGAACATATCAATGCTACTAAGTCGCTACCAGCTGTCATACTGGAATCCATCTGTTATTTTATCAGTTCAGTCTGACTCTCCAACACACACAGGCTCCGCCCCGCAAAGAGGAGAGATGCAAAGTATGCTTAGCAACAGGGAGATGCTTCGTGAGAAGTAGTTTGGGATTAACCATATAAGCAAGTGTCCCTGTATGTACATTTATCATATACACACACACACACACACACACACAAATTGCAGTAAAACGTTTTAAAGATGCAGATCTGAAAACACACTCACAGTTATCTACAAGATTAAAACAGTGCATTTACACAGTAAAAACTAAAAAAAGAAAAAGAAAAAAACACCACTGTAATATACAGTTAGGCAGTAAGCCTGACCAAGCAGTGCGTTTCTGGATAATTACTGATTGTTAATTACGGCAAGAAAGGAGATCTGGTCATCTATAAGAAAATGTCAACAAAATCCCACAGAAGCCATAAAGAAAAAGTAACTTACAAAGCAGTTTTTAGAAAGACCCAGATTTTTCTCAAATTCTCTATTCTATCAGTGTTGCCCATGTCTCGGGAGAGTCTGTCTCTGTAATGATCCTCTCTGTAGATAACATACACGAGAGTTTTAAAGCAAAGGTAAAACATAAATAAGGTTCTGTTTATCTTATACTAACAGGAATGACTTGTCTTCCAATACAAATAGAATTTCAAGGGCTTGCTGCCTTTTTTTAAAAAGTATTAGTTAACAGGATAGCAGTAAAGTTAACTCTGATTTGAAGAGTCTGCGCAAATTAACACCTTTCTGAAAGACTTCAGTTTGAAGCCATGTTTATTACTCTATTTTATACCGTAGTTTTCATAAGAAGAAAAATAATTTAGAGACTAAATTAATAATAAATAGATTAAGCTAAAGTCCTGAGAAACGCACTGCCTGAAAAACTATCTTGTTACAAAACAGAATTATACACACACAGTACTTGAGGAGAATGCCATTAAGAACCATGCAATTCTAAGGCAGTTAGTAAGCCATGAAAATGTCCACAGTTATGTGCTTATGCATATGCATGTACAGATATACAATAAATGTACATAAAATTCATGGTTCGTAACACTTAATGTAAAACATTTATATAGCAGGAATTCCAATTACAACTACTTTTTACAGCACTTAAAAAAGACATTATATTCTGGAACATATCTATAATTTAAACATAAATTCATAAAATATTTTAGAATACTCCACATACTCAAGGTCAATGAATCAAGAGAAAAATATTAAAATGAACTTTTTGTTCATACGGAGATGTCTTAAAAGCATAAAGTAACATGATGCCAACCCCATTTGACTGCAGTAAGACTATTTTTTAAATGCTGGGTCGGGGGTTGGGTTTCACTGTACTATCCCATTAAGATAGTTACAGTCTGCTTAAAAATATACAAATCCTGTCAGAAGCACTCTTTGTGTAATTTTATTATGGCACCCAAACCAAACTCGCATTTACTCAAATTTGTTCCTTCTCATTACAAAGTCTCTTTCTGTTGCTGAACAACTTCTATGTGACAAAGGTTCCGCCCTCGTGGCTCATCATGGCATGTGACATTATTATGAACCATGCAACATGAAAATGATAGCAGAGCAAGTACTTACGGGTACATGGCCATCGTTGTCAGTTTAACAAAGATATCTTTACTGGGTGCTTCAGCAGTATTGCAAGTGAAGGCTTGTGGTGGAGGCATTTTGTGTTTCCTGCAGAAATCAGCAGGTGAAATACTATAGTCTTGTTTAACTTCATGCAGGTCTGACTTTGCAGCTATGATTAAGCAAGGTATTCTGCTGTCCATGAAGTGTTGCTACGGAATAAAAACTAAAATCAAAATCTGATGACAAGTTAAAAAATTACTACATTTAATTAAATGCGTACTAAAAATTATCTCTGGCTAGGCAAAGCATAGCCTCAAAGAGAAAGTAAACTAAGAGGCAATGACTGGCAGTGGGCCAGGGCAGTCTCATAAGACCAGGGCCAATTTTCTAATGCTGGCAACCATACGAACCTATAACGACTCTTCAGATTCACTACAATTTGAAAAAAATCAGTATTTTTTATTAAAAAGATACCATATTTTGAAATAAAAGAAATCCATCTAAATTCCTCTATCCTAGAGCACATTATTTTCATTTTTAAAATTTCTGCTTCACAATTCTATTATTTTGTTCACTATTTTCATTTTTCATATCATTTGTCCTTAAGCACATGCATTTATATACGTTTCTATAGCTGCAGCCATGCTGGACATAGCCATTTAAAAATATAATACTTAATCTTCCATGTTTTCAGAATTCAAAAACCATTATTTTTAATGGCTGCTTAATATTCCACTGTATTATTTTGTCTTTTTATTTTTACTTTTTTTTAAATTTTAAAAGATTTTATTTATTTTATTCATTTGACAGCGAGAGACAAAGCGAGAGAGGGAACACAAGCAGGGGGAGTGGGAGAGGGAGAAGCAGGCTTCCCGCTGAGCAGGGAGCCTGATGCGGGGCTTGATCCCAGGACCCTGGGATCATGACCTGAGCCGAAGGCAGATGCTTAACGACTGAGCCACTCAGGCGCCCCCTATTTTGTCCTAATTTAGTAAACCATCCTCTTATTGTTAGGCATCTGGATTATTTCTAGTTTTTTTATTAAAAACAATGCTAGAATAAATTCCTTTGTGCATACAGTTTTTAACTCTTATTGCATTTTGGTGATAATCTCAAAGTGAGGACTTCTCAAGCCTCTGGTTTTTCCCCTTGCTCCATTATTATTATTGGTGTAACTGGCAATATATAAGTCATGTGCACTGCTTTTTTTTTTTTTTAAGATTTTATTTTTAAGTAATTTCTACACCCAATGTGGGCTCGAACTCACAACCCCAACATTAAGAGTCATGCGCTCCACTGGCTGAGCCAGTCAGGCGCCCCTCCAAGTGCATTCCTAATGGCCAAGGAGACCTTTCATTAATATAGAGGTTCTTAATTATGGGGGCCCATCAGAGTCACATGTGGAAAAAAATGTTTTTAAAGTACAGATGTCTAGGACTCTACCACCTCAGAATGAAACCAGAGCCTTTACAGATGGGACAAATATATGTATTTTTTAAAGATTTTTTTTTTTTTTTTTTTTTTTTTTATTTCAGAGAGAGAGAATGAGAGACAGCATGAGAGGGAGGAGGGTCAGAGGGAGAAACAGACTCCCTGCCGAGCAGGGAGCCCGATGCGGGACTCGATCCCGGGACTCCAGGATCATGACCTGAGCCGAAGGCAGTCGCTTAACCAACTGAGCCACCCAGGCGCCCCATATGTATTTTTTAAAAGCTCTACAAGTGATTTTCTTGCTTCTCCCTGGTTAGAAAACATCACATTATACAATTTCATTTAACTCCATATAAAATTACAGACAAACCAAGAGTTACAGACCAGAACAACAACAAACCTTAAAAATCCTAGCGCAGTATTCAAAGGATTTGGGGTTACTGACATCATATACCAGGCACACAACATCACAAATGATCTCAGCCTCAGTTAGAAATTCCGATTCAGAAATATCATGCAACTTGTAAAAAGAAAAAGATAAGAAACATTAATACCATAATATTGATGTTTAATTACAATCATGATGTGTTATTATTGCTTGACTTCCAAAGAAAGTATTAATTAAGCATAACTTTTCAGGCTATTTTTAGAGGTGGGAAGTGTAGATAAACAAGTAGCTTCTTGAAGGGGGGGAAATCGGAGGGGGAGACGAACCATGAGAGACGATGGACTCTGAGACAAACTGAGGGTTCTAGAGGGGAGGGGGGTGGGAGGATGGGTTAGCCTGGTGATGGGTATTAAAGAGAGCACGTTCTGCATGGAGCACTGGGTGTTATGCACAAACAATGAATCATGGAACACTACATCAAAAACTAATGATGTAATGTATGGTGATTAACATAACATAATAAAAAAACCCAAAAAAACCCAAAAAAACAAGTAGCTTCTGATTTTGAGGACTGAAAACTGTGATTAAGGTTTTACAGAAGCAAACATTTAGTGACTGACCTGTGCCAGGCAGGCCCTTTCTACATAGATAAGATGACAGCCTAAAAAGATTAAGTCAACTGCCTAAGATAACACATCTAGCAAGTCATCAGACCAAAATTTGAACTCAAATATGATTTCAAGTCTATTTTCTTTCTACCAGACCACATTTTCTCCTCACCAACTTAAAAAAACAAAACAAAGAAAAAGACTCTTTACACTAAGGTCATTTTGTTCTACTTCACTGCCTACCCTTTTTTAATGTTTATTATAAAGCCTCTAAAGAAATAGCCCCCCTATGACAATGAGCCAGCAAGAGTAAAATTCAGTACTACTGAGTTATGTAAGACAGTACAACTATGCTGAGGAGGAAGTACAAGGTCAGAAGTGACTCAATATATTCCAAATAAAACACTATTACAGCATGGATAGTCAGAGGCATGAAAGATACCAGTTTACAAAGAACAGTATAAGAATAAAGACAGGAAAATTCACAGTCAGCTCTATTTACTGAGTACCCAGTTAAGCAGAACTATACTTACAGGAGAAGAATGGGAGATAAACAAGGTTTAATAAGAAACTGATAAAAAATGTTTATCATAAAGAGGAAAAACTGTATGAAATTCAATGGGATCATCTGTCTGGCAGAATAAACTATTTCCAAAAAGAAAGGAAATGAACTTTTTCTGGTACCTATTATTTGTTAGGAACTCCTCATATGAGCTAACTTAATAAGAAAGTCAGGCTCAGAGAGAATAAGCCACTTGCCTGAGTCACACAGCTAATCAATGGTGGATCAGGGTTTGAACCAAACTGACTGGATCCAAGAAGAACATACAATCTCTTTCTACTGTATTTCATAGTGTCTTTTCAGTCATGCACTTCTTTCATCCATTTTTTTAGACTAACACATTTGGTAACTATACTCCTCTCTTGCTAAATAGATGAAACTTGATTCAGAGTACAAACTACCAAGCACCTGCGGTAAGGTTTTCATATTAATTTCTAGTCAACAGTAGATGAAAAAAATTTTTTAAAGAAAAGTGGAAGAAAGAGGAAAGAGAAGCTATTTTTTTGTTGTTTTTACTTTCTATTGTGTATAATATACAATTAAGCACACAAATAGATTAACTTTTACTTATACCTACACCCATGTGATCACCATACACATCAGGGGAATTAAAATTAATTCCAGTGAATAAACCAGGTGAAAGAAAAAAAAATCACACAAGTTCTACATATAGCCACGATATTAAATGCAATTATGTTTTCAAAGAGTCACATAAAAATATACCTAATAATTAGTAATGTTTATATGCCAGAGAAACTTACCAACAAGTATTTCTCTTGTCCATATACATAAACAGTGTTGATCGCATAGTAGGATTTATGATCATCACGAATTTTCTTCTGCCTCTGAAAACAACCAAAAGTCTCAATATTTACAGTAAGAAGTTATAGTACCTAGTTTTCATCAACACACACTCTGCATGTATGTGTGGGTGTGTTATAAATAAAAGGGCATTCCTCCCTACACTATGTATTATTTATCAGTACAAAGGGGACATTGATTTTATGTTTCTTAGTTCTTAAGGTCTAAGACAAAAGATGCATTTGTTCTGTATAAAGTAAAAGGAGCAGCTGAAAAGGAAGGAAACTACATTACTGAAAATGTACTACAGAGCTACCTGCTAGCAATTCTCCTTGTGCTATAATTTGGTCTGACATGAGACCCATCTGGAAACACCTCCATCTCTTTACTCAGGGCCAGAATTAGATACAGTATTCAATCTGAAATATTTACTGTACATTTACTTCGTGCCAAGCACCATGTCAGGTGCTCTCACATATGCATTCGTTTAACCCCCACCTAAATACTGCTGAGGAAAAAAAAGACAAATGACAGCTAACACCAATGAAACAAAGATAAAGGCAGTTCAACAGGATCATCGTTACCCTTAAGTTGTACTTTACTAATATACACAGGCCATTGAGCTCCAGTAAAAAGAGCTAGTGGCTATGAAAAAATCATGTAAACTCGTAACAATAAAAATTTGTTGGATAAAGCTCTATTATCTGAGAACTCTCACCATTAAGTTTCTTCCAAGAAGAGCCTGAAGAACTCCACTCTTCCCACAGTTTTTCATCCCAATTACATTACATCTGAACACATTTCTTTGAGTCTGTTTTTTCTGAAGGTCTATTTTTTTATCTCTTGTTACTAAGAAGAAAAAAAAAAACCTAATTATGTACCATTTAGACTCATTGAAAAAAAAAAAAAAAAAAAGGGCGCCTGGGTGGCTCAGTTGGTTAGACTCATTGAGCCTCCATTTCATCTTCTGCAAAATAGGGCACTGTGAGTTCTCATTTTTATGAAGTGTATGATGAATAAATAGACATACTGTGCATCAGCCATGCTGTATGTGAAACCAAGCACTAAATATACGGAAGGGCTTCACTTGGTGGAAAAGACGCATTTCTGAAAGCTGGCTGTAAAGTGAACTTCTGGTAACCAAATGATATTTATTTCAGCATAAAAAAAGTAGCACATTTTCATAAGGAAAATTATATCCTAAAAATGAATGAAAACTACAATGAATATAGCCAACATTATATCCCATCTATTTTCTTCTGTGATAAGTAACTGTCATAACAAATTACAAATTAAAAGATGCTATCTCCAATCTGCACATCTTGAACTTATAAATGGGGAAGGGATATGCACTCTGGGGTTCACTGGCTTTCAAATGTAAATCTGTAAAGAGGCAGAACAGAAAAGAATGCTCCAACAGCAGAGCAATGGTGCCTCTCTTCCAGAGGTAAAGAGACCTCTTTAAGCTGTACCCCACAATTCAACTACAATGAAGCTCACCAGAGGCACTATTTATAGTAGCCAAAAACTGAAAATGATAAAAAACACACATAACAATCATGGGATAGTTCAATAAGTTACACACATCCATATGATGACACACTATTTAACATTAAAATCTATAAAACCATACTTATTGATATAGCAAGATGTCTACAATATTTTGTGAGAGTGAGAGAACCTCATGCTAGCTAGGAATTCATTCCTTGCTCTTTGGTGCTGAATTAAATACTGTCTAATTGGTTAACTACTTTAAAGGGTACTTGCTCTGTCAGTTTAAGATTGATTGTCTTCAGGGCACCTGGGTGGCTCAGTCGTTAAGTGTCTGCCTTAGGCTCAGGTCATGATCCCAGGGTCCTGGGATCGAGCCCCTCAGTGGGCTCCCTGCTCAGTGGGGAGTCTGCTTCTCCCTCTCCCTCTGCCTCTCCCCCATGCTCATGCTCTCTCTTGCTCTCTCTCAAATAAATAAAATCTTTAAAAAAAAAAAAAAAAAAAAAGGTTGTCTTCTTGTGCCGGGACTTCTTGTAAGATATGGCATTTCCCCCACCAATTAGGATATAAGAAAATCTTGAAACGATCCATTCCCTAATTTGTTATTTCCATACCTATGGTATTCTTTAAGTGGAGCACATTGCTCAGCAAGAATTATAAAGTCTGGGAAAGATTTCCCAGTGTAGAAAATGGTTACAAAACCAAGAGATACACAGCTCAGTACAGGGCTTATGTGTTAATAGGTATTGTTTTTAATGTCTAAAGAAAATTAAAAGACAAGATAAACTGGCACATTACATTTACTGCCCACAGCCCTCCCTGATGTTCATCAGTGGAGTGTCCTCAGGGGTAAGCCAGAAGTAAAACCTCTACTCTTTCTTTTCTTTCTTTTTTAAGTTTTTTTTTTTAAAGATTTTATTTATTTATTTGAGTGAAGAGAGGTGTGAGGGATGAAGGGAGAAGCAGACCCCCGCTGAGCAGGGAGCCCAATGCGGGGCTCGATCCCAGGACCCTGAGATTGACCTGAGCTGAAGGCAGACACTTAACTGACTGAGCCACCCAGGCGCCCTTACTCTTTCTTTTTTGATAAACAGTAAAATCAAGACTCTGAACTCAAAAGAAATTACCAAATGGCTAGGAGAACAGAGTACAGACATGAAAGACTAATGAAGAGGAGTTTATTTTCACTCTTTTCACACATGAACCCGGAATATTAAAAAATGTTTCTTAGCATGAACTGAATACTATCCAGATACTTACCTGTAATGGCTGAAGCTTGAGACTCTTGCTCAGTCAATATAGAATAGCCTAGATAGCCCAAATACTCCAGGCATCGCTGGACGTCTAAGTAGGTCGTGAGCCTAAGAAAGGGAGGAGGTGGAAATGGGAAAAGTTCCTAAAGGACATTTATAGGAAAAAAAAAATCCCCAACAGCTCAAATAATCTTACCACAAGACCCAGATTATTTGTCAGACTTCTTTAATTTCCCATGTGCCCAACCATGGGTTTCCCTACACTGCCATTCTTCAGGAAGAGAAGAGAGGGAGGGGATGCAAGACTGGCAGGGGTAGAGTGGGATTCCTATACCCACACTGAGATGAGCAGTGAGATGCTGATAAAATCTAGGGTAAGGATATTTTATACTATCTGCTTCCTAAGTTACAAAAGCTTACTGCAAATATTGGCTGGTTGAGGACTTGATAATTAAATCTGAAAAGGTTTGCAAAAGGTGCAAAAATAACTGAAAGGCACTTGAAATTAGTTAACCCTTCTTGTGATGTGAAAAAAAGAACATGTCCTGGTGTTGAGAAAGTTAGTCTCACCAAGGCTAAAGTAATAATGTCACCATGCGCGACCAGAGGATGTCCTTAGCGCCCCAGATACAATGTCAACTATGCTGTAGGTAGATCGCAGAAAAACCCTAAGAAGTGAATTAAAAACAAACAACAACAACAACAAAAAACCTCAAATAAGCCTTCAGTGTCAAGTAAAATATGCTCTCCCCATATTCTGGAAGTATAAGAATTGTGTAATAGCAATGAGGTTTTCAATTCCCTTAATCAAAAAAGTATTAAAATCTAGTTCAGTTTTGATGTAAGACTTATTACTGTTTCCCTGTACATCATCCAAAAGCAAACAGGACCTTCCTGATAAATTGATAGAACATCTAAAGTTCATCTTAGACATAGCAGCAGCACTGTAAATCCTGCTCACAGGCAGTTATGATTGAAGCATTCTGTAAGACCTGACCAACTTACAAAATGATGAATGTGACACGTCGTAATTTTAAACTGGCTGTAACTCTAAAGGAAACAAGTGAGCTCTGTACTCACGTCCACTGGGAAAGAAATCCCTGGTAAGTTATCCAGCCTCTTTCATTTGTACAAACTGTGTTATTCACATCCGGCCCCCATGGTATGTAAGGGAAAACTTTAAACAAATCTTTAAGCTCATCAGGTGACAAAGCACAGTCTCTATCCTGAGGATACAAAGAAGTATACAAAATGTTTAGATACCTAAGAGAATAATTCCCAAACACAGAGCCCCCAGTCTAGTAAAGCTATGCTTCTAAAAACAAATGAAATTTTCCATTTTCTCAAGAAAATTCTTCTCATGTATATAAGAAAACCTATATAAGAATCTATCAGAAACTAGACTTTTTCATCTTGAGAAAATAATAAAAGTAAATAAACAGAATTTTTGCTAGTCTAACTTAAGAAGTTTGAGCAATTTTTGGCTATGTGACATGAGCATCCCCTAGCTAAGGGAACAGAGTTAAATCATTTACAGAAAAATATTTTATTACAATCATGGAAAACTACAGCTGAAAGCTTACCAAATCATGCTTGTCAAAGGTGCTCTGGAGAAACAAATATGCATGATGATTTAATTCAGTAGTGCAATCAGGAGGTATTTTTAGCCTATTGACAAAAAAAAAATTTAAGAGTAAAATAAATCATTAAATTAAATATTAAAATTTAATTTAAGAAACAGATATAAAACTGCAACAAGTCTTTTTTTGTGGGATGATACCATTTATAAAATACCTTTGCTGAAGCCATTCCAAGTCAATGGAGTGGAATAGCAATCCTCACAAGAGCTGTAATAACACTCATTCTGAGCTGACACAAAGTTTTCTTAAATTTCTGAAGGGCAGGTTGAAATAAAAATTTTACAAGTAACACCATTACACTGTAATGGGTTTGTTCTTCTTATAAACAAACTGTAAGTCATAATTATGGCTTGTGTCAACATTTAATGAGCTGAAAAGATATGAAGAGGTTATTTCTGCCTGATTTGACCTGTGACCCATCCTAAGTTCAGTTCAATCAAAGGCACTGAGCTAGCTAGATACTAGGCACACAAAAACAAGACAGGCTCCCTACCCCGAGGGAACCACAGTCAAGTAGGAGACAGACCACAGACAGACAACCTCACTATTGCAAAAGAATGAGGCAAGTGGTGGATATGGGTAAACCAAGGATGCTATGGTGGCCCACACAAAAGAGGACATCTCTGGCATGGGGGTGGGAAGGTGTCAGTCCTACTGAGAGACACTATCACCTCACTTGGAGAGACTTGAAGGATAAGAAGCAATAATTAGGTTGGGAGAGAGAGGGGGGAAAAGTGAGAATCCCTGGGCAAAAGCCTAGAGCCCGAAACAACTGATGATTGGTAGACTATAAATAGTTTAGTAGCAGTATTTACTTCTAGAATGAAGGCAGAGAGTGAAGCATGAGCAGAGCAGATCATGAATGACCTTGTATAACATGTTAAGAAGACTGAGCTTTATCCTGGCTCTAAGGGAAGTGACATGGGCAAATACGTATTTATGTATCTACTAATCCAGTAGCAGTATGAAGGACAGAAGGAGACAGTTTAATAACAAGGCTAGAAAGATTCAAGTGGTAGCTCTATGAGGCTATTCTACAGAAAATGAAAGAAACTGAGAGCTATTAGTGTGAGCCACAAAGCCCTAAGCAATGGAGTTTTCTTACTGTCACGCTTAAGAAAGTAATAAGCAACTTCCTGTAGAATTTACCTACCCATGTTAATGGCACAGAAAAGAAAATGTGACAAAAGGTCCTGGGACAAATGCATTCATTCAATATGTTTTTTATTGAAAAATCTGGGAAATTACTTGAGCCAAGATTTAGTCACTTCAACAAGGGAAGTTTCAACTTAGACCTGATTAATGGACCAGAAAGAACTCTGCTTTCTCCATGATGATGATAAATGAAAAAACAAGAGTCTTTCTGAACCCTTACATAGCTAGCTAGGGGTGCTATGCTAAAATAAAAAGGGACAATATGAAGACAATGTGCCAAGGAAAAAGTAAAGAAGAAAGGCTGAAGACCCAAAAGGCCAGATATTGGGACATCACTTCCCTGAAAAGCCTACCCCCCTGGGGTATAGGAGAGGCAACACACAGCAAGGCAGTCTCCTGTTTCAGGTGAAACTGGGTCCGTTTTAAACAAACACAACTTACACATAGCATTATCGGAGGAAAATAACCACAAACAGAACCACAAAATTCCTAAACAGGCTATTTAGGAAAAATTAACTTATTTCATCCTGAGCTAAGAAAAGGCCACAGAACTTACAGAGGAGAAGGACTAATAGAAAGAAGTGAACCAATATACTGACGTCTTGATTCCAAATGCAAGTTTGTCCAGCATCTGTTATCTCCTTCCTCAGTAAGATGAATAAAAAAAGATACTCTTATTCCCCATGAGAAGAAGAGGAAAAATTTATGCCACGCTATAAATCAGGGGCTCTCAACTGGGGATGATTTTGCTCCTGAAGGAACATTTGGCAATTTCTAGAGACATTGGATGTGTTCAGTTGTCAGAGCTGGGGGAGGAGGTGTTACTGGCAACTAAGGATGTGCTGAACAGGGGTGCCTGGATGGCTCAGTCGTTAAGCGTCTGCCTTCGGCTCAGGTCATGGTCCCAGGATTCTGGGATCAAGCCCCGCATCAGGCTCCCTGATTGATGGGAAGCCTGCTTCTCCCTCTCCCACTCCCCCTGCTTATGTTCCCTCTCTCGCTATGTCTCTGTCAAATAAATAAATAAAATCTTTAAAAAAAAAAAAAAAAAAAGGATGTGCTAAACACCCTATAATACACAGGGCAGACTCTACAACAAAGAATTGTCTGGTCCAAAATATCAATAGTGCTGAGGTTGACAAATCCTGCTATAAACCTCTCTATAAATCTAAATTAGTTCTGAGTAGCTCAAAGCCTACCTAAACTGTGCGCCAAATAAAACTTAAAAATACTTGGCAAGCAAAATCAATTAGAAAGCTAAAGGTACATACAAGGGGAATAAATACTCAGGTGTCAAATCCAGATCATCATCATAACCAAATCGTCGAAGCACAGTCCAGGTAGTTTCGTGTCTCCCTCTCTGGATAAAAAGTGTGTGTAAAAAAAGAAAACCTGAAATAAAATCAGTAAGTACAGGTGATGTGAATAAGGGTACAAAGTCACAAGGAAGAAAAGCATGTAACACATAATGGCAAGAGCTAGAATCATGCACATATGCATACAGCTTTGCATACCGAAGGTCAAATCAAAACAAAGTTCATAAATCTGTCAATGAAACAGAGCTGACTTCAGAATCATTTCACATATACACCCAAGTCAGCAAGAGATGGCAATGGATAAAAGGGCCAAAAATGCATCCCAAGGAATACACTGACATTCACTAAGTTATATGATAAAAATAAATGAAGTCATTTTATAGATTTCTGAATTTATTTCTATAATGGAAAACAGTGGTTTTCAATTTCATCTTTTATTTCACTGTGGCTCTATAATACGTTCTACAAGGAACATTTTGTACTTGGTAAATGTGACTGGTAGACAAAATGCCCTGAAAATAATTTATATTTAAAGGATGCTATTAAGTAGTAAGAATATTAAGATAAATTTGTTTGTCCCAGAAATCTCAGCCCCTCAGATGGACCTCTGCATTCCTAAGATCTGAGCAATTTCCCCACCTCTAATCTTTGCTGACAGTAAGGATAATTATCTCCATCAATGGCCTGTCTCTTCTAACTCTTAATAACCAAGTTAGATCTTAGGCCTATCAGTAAATACTAATATTTCCTTAAAGTATATATAATGCTAGGACCTTCACCTTCTGCCAAAGTTTGAAAATATCAAGTTTAAAAGGGGGGGAAAACACCATTCACCCACCTTTCAATGTCAATCCACTGTCAGCCACACCATCACTTATATGTTTCCGGACTACATTCTTGACATCTTCCAGAGCTTGGGGAGCTAATGGAGTATTGAAACAAATTCTCTAGCAAAAAACGTAAAAATCAATTTAAAAACAAAACAGCATTAAAACCACAAATAATATAAAACATTAATCTACAAAACAACATTAAATCAGTTGTAACCAAAAAAAAGCACCAAATTCTAAATTAGAATAGGATCATCTCTGCTTTGCATTATTTATTTAAAACATGTCAGGGGCGCCTGGGTGGCTCAGTCGTTAAGCGTCTGCCTTCGGCTCAGGTCATGATCCCAGAGTCCTGGGATCGAGCCCCGCATCGGGCTCCCTGCGCGGTGGGAAGCCTGCTTCTCCCTCTCCCGCTCCCCCTGCTTGTGTTCCCTCTCTCGCTGTCTCTCTCTCTGTCAAATAAATAAATAAAATCTTAAAAAAAAAAAAATAAAACATGTCATACGGGGCGCCTGGGTGGCTCAGATGGTTGAGCATCTGCCTTCGGCTCGGGTCATGATCCCAGGGTCCTGGGATCAAGCCCCACATCCGGCTCCTGGCTCAGCGGGGAGCCTGCTTCTCCCTCTGCCTCTCCCCCTGCTCGTGCTCTCTCTCTCTCTCTCTGTATCTCTGTCTTGAATGAATAAATAAAATCTTTAAATAAATAAATAAATAAATAAATAAATAAATAAATAAATAAATCATGTCATATGTAGAAGGAAAGAAATTTTCCCTACTCTCTCCATAGCATTTCTAAAACACAGAGCTCTTTGTGTACCCATGTTATACAAAACCAAGAAAGAAAAAATAATTCAGAGTTCAAACTTCAAGTCATCTTTAATACACCCACTGTATACCATGAAATGACACAAAGAGTCCCCTCAATTCCTGTGCATAGGAGAGTTTTATACCCCAGGTGAAGACTTAAATAGCTTGATGGGAAAGACAGTTTTACATGAAAAAGACATGCTTATCAACATAACATTGTTTAAGCTAATAATATTTTTATAGCTTTTCTCAACAAGAAATCCCCCAAGATACAGAAATGCCTAAAGAAGAAGAGGGCTACCTGAAAGAAGTTGAGTTCAGCATCATTGAGAGTGCCATCATTATCTTGATCAGATATTTTAAATATACGGGTGAGGGCTTTTATACAGGCTGGTTTCATCTATACATCATTGAGAAAAGAAACAATTATGTTAATTAAGATAGTTGGGATTTCAAAATATGACTTCCGTAAGCAATGTTTTGTTTTCATAATCAAATACATAACATCAAATAAAACATGAAAAATGAACTAAAGCAAAGCCATTTACTTTTATACTCAATGTCTTTTTAAGTAAATGAGGTACCATTTACTTGGACCAATACACAGAATGGTCAAATTCTGCCCCTGGTGACCATAAATTCTCCAAGGATAAGCAAAAAAAGAAGTTCATCATTAGAGAAAATGTATTCTTCCAGTCATATAGAAAATAAGTATTTATTTATGCTCTCCTTCATTCCATAAAAAATTTGAACTGACTATAAAACTACTAAGGGCCTTCCTTCCCAATTTCTGATTTTCCCCCCTAACTTTACTGAGGTACAACCAACTTCTGATTTTTTTTTTTTAAGATTTTATTTATTTATTTGTCAGAGAGAGAAAACACAAGCAGGGGGAGCGGCAGGCAGAGGGAGAAGCAGGCCCCTACTGAGCAAGGAGCCCAATGCAGGACTCGATCCCAGGACCCTGGGATCATGACCTGAGCCGAAGGCAGATGCTTAACTGACTGAGCCACCCAGGTATCCACCAACATCTGATTTTTGACCAACCTTCTGATAGAAGAATGGGACTGAATGTTTTGGTCTCTTGTGTGTGTGTGTGTGTGTGTGTGTCAAAGTTGGGAATTAAGTATACTTAATCACAAACAGGTGGCAAAAGTATAAAAGCCTTTAATTAACTTCCTATTATAAGAATTACTTGCATTTTAAAAAGAATCTTGCCTATTGTGACTCTATAAAACTTTTATAAGTAATGCTGCTGGAAATGTATTTTGACAACTTCCTTAATTTTGTTTTAGGATATATAATGGACAGAACAAGTATTTTACTATTTAAAAATAAGGCCTACACGCTTCTGATTTGTATAGTTTACTAGAGGATAACCACTGTCAACTATCTTGAGAAAATAAAACTTTCAGGAAGATCTCTAAACACTGTGTAAATCTGTAAGGAGATCTCCTATGGACAGTCTGAGTCAGAGAAATGAAGATGGCAAGGTGAGTAAATGTGTACTTATGAACCTCAGCCATACCGCTATCTGGAACAAACAGTATTATTATCTTCTCAAACATATAGACAATCCTTTCTTATGTTGTTTTAAATAGGGTCTCTAGGAGACAATTTGATGTAATGAGACAAAGATAAAACCTAAGATATAAAGAGATTATAAAGAAATGAGAAAAGTTAAGTAAAAAAATTAGAAACCAAATAATACAGCTTTTTCTGAGGGTGCCTGGGTGGCTCAGTCAGTTAAGTGTCTGCCTTCAGCTCAGGTCAGAATCCCAGGGTTCTGGGATCGAGCCCCACATCGGGCTCCCTGCTCAGTGGGGAGCCTACTTCTCCCTCTGCACGCCGCTCCCCCTGCTTGTTCTCTCTCTCTCTGACAAATAAATAAAATCTTAAAAAAAAAAAAAAGCTAAAGTGGTCTAAGCTACTGGCTCAATACAGTATTTAAATAGTAACTACCTTAAAACATAACACCAAAATATAACTATGTTTAAAAGGTATTAATTATATCTCAATAAAGCTGTAAAAAAATTTTACAGTAAACATTTCATTTTGCATATGAATAATTAAAACCCTCACACAATAAACACTATTATACAACTCACATCTTTTTCATTATCAGGTAAGCAGAGGACTCCATGGGCCATACAGAGTCCATCATCATTGGAATTAATTTTGAATTAATCATCAGGCTTTAATCTTGAATATTATTTTTTTGATGATTCCACCTCAAATCTGTGTTAAAAGTTTATTTTTTTTAAGCTTATTTATTTTTGAGAGAGAGAGCAAGAGCGAGAGCACGCGTGCACCCACAACCTGGGATGGAGGGGCAGAGGGAGAGAGAGAATCTTAAGGAGGCTCTGTGCTGAGCACGGAGCCAGACCAGGGCTGGATCTCACAACCCTGAGCTGAAATCAAGAGTAGGAGGCTCAATCTACTGAAACACCCAGGTGCTCCCTGTGTTAAAAGTTTATTTTTGGGGCGCCTGCCTGGCTCAGCCGGTAGAGGGTGCAGCTCTTGATCTCAGGGTCAGGATTTCCAGCCCCATGTTGGGTGTAGAGCTTACTTAGGGAAACAAAATTATTACTGTTGTCTACATAAACAAGGTTTAGTTTCCAAAAGTTACACCTTTTATCTCAGGCAGGTCCTCCTAAGAAACAAGTAACAGATGGTGGTAGAAGTTTTAGTCTCTGGGGCTGGGGGAAGGGCAGGGGAGATAAGCATATTAGCAGAACTAATAATAGGCCTAGGAAAAAAGTAGCAATTAAAGCACTGAGAACAAACTAATAGAGCGGATTTAATGTACCACTAGGCCAAGGCCTCAGGTAAATCTCTACAGTTTGAGACTTTCCCAAATCTCCTTGATCATAAGATGCTGTATCTGGCTGAATCAAAATGGGATTGGTGTTTTTAACAAGTGTGCCTAGTGACTATTACGGGGCAAATTAGGGAAATACTGGACTAAGAGTAAATTAGAAAGAAGCACTACAATTATGGAACAGTAAACCAGGATTAAGGAAGAGTAAATCAGGGTCAGATTAAGGGATAACTCAGATTAATTACTTATACCAGGGGTCGGCACCTTTTCTGTGAAGCACCACATAGCAAATATTTTAGGCTTTGGGGGCCAATAGGCAAAATCAAGAATATCACGTAGGTATTTATATATTATACAGCAAGAGAGAATCAAATTTCCATAAAGTTTTTACTGACAGAATTCAAAATGTAGTAATAATGGAGTAAAAATTTGCTACACAGGTCTACTAATAAGAAAAATGGAATTTTTTTGGGAGGAAAAAGTTTTGTTTAATTAGGGTTCAAAGTTAGTGTTCTCTATCATGAAGACTGAAAATGTTCATCTGTTAATGCTGATCTGCAATGAGATTTTACATATTTCATCTTTGAAAATCATTTTGTAGATATGCATGGCCAATACTGACACATATCCATAAACAGAGCATTTTAATTGAGCACATTAACTGCTTGGAAGGCATTTACAAAATTATATTAGATTCTTTTCTTGATATTTTCCTGTTAGCATGTCATTACACTACAGATTAATCAGTTCCAACTGAAGGTTAGGTGGAAGCTCCTCAAGTGCACAGTCAAATGAATTATAAAACATGGAACTTTCCTTTGCATTTGCATTAAGGTCCCTAAAAAAATGATGCGAGAACTGGAGTTTGAGCTCAGAAAATCTATCTGCTTTGCCATATATTTCTTTTGTTCTGGCATGCTAGGCAATGCACTGATAATAAAACAGTAAGATGCTCAGGTACCATGGCACACATGGTACTCACACTATGAAGTCATAATGGGGTCAGTGCAGTCAGCAGTGTGCCGGGCAGCAGGCAGAAGTGAGCGCAGCACATGCGGGCTCTGTTGCAGCTACTCGTGCCTTTGTAGCACGAAAGCAGTCACAGACAAACATAAAGGAACGAGTGTGGCTGTGTTGCAGTAAAATGTTATTTATAAACGATGAAATTTGAAAGTTATATAATTTTCCCATATAACAAAATATTATTTCTTCAGATTTTTTTTTCAATCATTGAAAAACGTGTAATATGTAAATTCTGAGTTCACAAACCGTACAAAAACAGGTGGCAGGCCAATTTAGCCCACAGGTCAAAGTCTGCCAGCCACTCACTGATACTATAAATTTTTCCTGGAAAAAATCTGCAACTTTTTATTTCTTAAAAACTCAACAATAAGAAGGCAACTCAATTAAGACATGGGTAAAGACTTAAACATTTCTCCATATACAAATGGCCAATAAGCACATGAAAAGATGTTCAACATCATTAGGTATCAGGGAAATGCAAATCAAAACCACCACTACCACTAGGATGGCTATAATAAAGCATACACACAAACACACAAAAAGGAAAATAACAAGTATTGGCATGGCAAAGATGTGGAGAAATTGGAACCTGCCATTCAGTTTGGTGATTCCTCAATAAATGAAACCGAACTACCATGTGACCTAGCAATCCACTCCTCAATATACACTCAAAAGAAATGAAAACAGGTACTCAAACTTCTTCTATTCACAATAATCAAAAAATGGAAACAACCCAAATGTCAATCAACAGATGAATGGATAAACAAACAAAATATGGTAGAGCCATACACGTCTATGGCAGGGGCGCCTGGGTGGCTCAGTCAGTTGAGCGGCCAACTCTTGGTTTTGGCTCAGGTCACAATCTCAGGGTTCTGGGACTGAGCCCCACATCAGGCTCTGTGCTCAGCGTGGAGTCGGCTTGAGGATTCTCTCTCTCCCTCTCCCCATCCCTCCCCCAGCTTGTGCGTGCGTGCTCTCTCTCTTTCAAATAAATAAATATATCTTCAAAAAAAAAGACTTTGGCAAATATATGAAGGGGATTAAGGGTTCATTCATTCATTCATTTAATTTAAAATATTTTATTTATTTATTTGACAGAGAGATAGAGAGAGCCAGAGAGCACAAGCAGGGGGAATGGCAGAGGGAGAGGGAGAAGCAGGCTCCCTGCTGAGCCACCCAGGCACCCTAAGGGTACATTTATCATGATGAGCACTGAGTAACATACAGAATTGCTGAATCACTATATTGTACACCTGAAACTAATACAACACTGTACATTAATTATACTGGAATTAAAAAACAAATACATAAATTTTTTTAAAAAAGAAAAAAGTCTATAGCAAATATTGTTAAATTTTAGATACTACTGTGTTTCTTAGCTATGAAACAGAATGGAATATTCAAATTGTGTTACATGCTGTACCTATGTCAAATCATTACACAAGGTTTTCATTTGTGTGTGTTTTTAAGTCTGTGAACTTTATACTAGCCAAGTAAGTAAACCATTAGGTAAGTCTTCAGACTTTGCTGTTATTGTTGCCAATTCTTCTGTTTGTTTTAATGGCATTTCCTGAAATACTATTTGACCTGGAATACTATTCATAGTATTTAACGTGAATGTCTTTGAAGTACCTAGAAAATGTAATTGTTTAGTAGACAATAATTCAAATTTCAGCAGTTTAGAAGAATATTTAAGAGTTACTAAAAATCGGAGTGCCTGGGTGGCTCAGTCGTTAAGCGTCTGCCTTCGGCTCGGTCACGGTCCTGGGGTCCTGGGATTGAGCCCCACATCGGGCTCCCTGCTCGGCGGGAAGCCTGCTTCTCCCTCTCCCACTCCCCCTGCTTGTGTTCCTGCTCACTATCTCTCTCTCTTTCAAATAAATAAATAAAAAATCTTAAAAAAAAAAAAAAAAAAAGAGTTACTAAAAATCACTACTAGAGTTACTACCTACACATTCCAGCCCCTACTAACACAGCCTGGGGGGCAGGGGGTTACCTCTTTCTCCTCTGGGCAGTACAGGGGCCCTGTAGGATGAAGAACAGCTTTCTGTGCATAATAAAAGAGCTCTGATATGTTCTTGAGGTTTTTTGCTGAACACTGAAAAAAAAGTTTAAAATTTTATATTCTAAAAGCAATTATGGGAGCTAAAAACAATTTTTAAACTATCAACGTAAGATAATAAGATTGTTTAAAGAAATTGAAAAAGACATTTTTCTTCATCGAAATCATAATATTAATGTCTACAAAGAACTCAGAGGTCAATTCCAAGTTCTCTGTTATATTTGGTTTACATGACTTCACAAACAGCAGGAAATTTATCCCATCCCACACTTTCACACATCCTATTTCAAACCACAGTTTAGTGAGAATTCACCAGCAGTAAATTTCTAAAACAAATGGTAAGGCATACCTCCACACAGGTTTCTATTTCTGTGTACTGGTTCATAATGGGAAGGATGGTCTCCATACTACTATACTCCACCAGATCAGATTTGTTCCCAACCAGTATCAAAGGCAGCCTGAAATAAACAGAATATATTGCAATAATAAGGAAGGCAAAAGACCTTAAATATCTATTTTAAAGTATATAATAACCCATTCTAATTAGCTTTACTTAATCCTCCCAACATGAACCCTCTACTGTAGTCAGTTCCAGTCCCCTAGCAGCATGTTCATATTCAACAAATATTTACTGAGTACTTTTTTTTTTAATTTTTTTAAAGTTAAGTTATTTTCTTTAGTAATCTCTACACCCGACCTGGGGCTTGAACTCACGACTCTGAGATTAAGAGTTGCATGCTCTTCTGACTGAGCCACCAGGAGCCCCTACTGAGTACTTCTTATAAGCCAGGTACTGTTCTAGGCATTAAAGGATATAAGACAGATAAGGTCCCTGCCCATTCTAATAGTGAAAATCAGAAAATGGACAATAAGCAAATAAACAATACACTTTCCAATTCCATAAGTACAATGAAGAAAGTAAATAGGGGGTTATGGAACAGAGTCATGGGAGGGGGCTAATTATACAGTAATTGGGGGAAAATCTCTCTGACAAGGTGGCATCTGAGCCAAGGAGCAAAGGATGAGATGGAATGGGCCCTGTGAAGAGCCAGAAAAGAGCTGTGCAGGAAGAAGGGACAGTGTGTACAAAGGGCTCAAACCTAAAAAACACCCTGGTGAATCCAAACAGAAATATGTCAGAGTGGCCGGAAAGTACTAAGCAAAGGGGAAGAGGTGCGTAAAGGGGCGGGGAAGAGGCGCGTAAAGGGGTGGGGAAGAGGTGCGTAAAGGGGCGGGGAAAGGGTGCGTAAAGGGGCGGGGAAGAGGTGCGTAAAGGGGCGGGGAAAGGGTGCGTGAAGGGGCGGGGAAGAGGTGCGTAAAGGGGCGGGGATGAGGCGCGTAAAGGGGCGGGGAAGAGGACTAAAGGCCAGACACATACGCTGCAGTGAGGACTGTGCATTTTATTGTAAGTGTAAAACAGGAAGCCAGTGAGGAATTAGGAGTAGGGGCACCATAAAATGAGTCATGTTGCCTTTTAGAGATACAGATTGAAATACTGACAGTATGATTTGTTCAAAATGATCCCAATGGGAGGGGTAGTAAATGAAACAAGACCGGCCATGAATTGGTAACTGTTGAAGCCGGTGACAGGTACGGGGGAATCATTAGACGATCCTCCCTACTTTTGTATGTGTCTGATTTTTTTTTTTTCCAGTAATAAAAAGCTTTTTAAAATGTGGTAGCCTGGATTAGGACAGTGAAGATGGAGAGAAAGTATACAGATTTGAGATCTATTTTAGAAGCAGAACTGATAGGAACTGGTAGATTAGATATGGAGGTTGAGGGCAAGGCAGAAATTAAGAAAACTACATAGGTTTTTGGCTGGACAAATTGAGTAGATCTCCTGAGTCAGAAAAGATTTGGGGGGGGGGCAGTGGGGAGTAGGCAGGGATTTAAGGATTTTGTTTCAGATAAATTAAATCTGACAGGCCTATGAGAAATCTAAATGGGGATTATCAAAGAGAGCTAGTCTAGCAGGGAACTGTTATTTGTACATCTTGCAAGAGAGCTTGGAGAAAAAGCAAATCATCTTCCTGGAACTCCAGATAGCAAGAGAAATTCTTGCACACATTTATTTACACCCCTAGTATGGTTATGCATAAAGGGCCTGGCCCACTATATAACCCAAATATAGATTCCTAACAAAGCCAGGAGGGTCTCCAAAAATGTAGTGGTTTGCATTCAACTAAAGGTGTATACAAAATAATTTATGGAGCTTAAAAAAATACACATGTCCAAGCCCTACTCCAAATCTACATATTCTAAAACTCCAGGGGTGGGGCAAAGGCACCTATATTCTTTGAAAGTACCTCAGATGACAGTGATGGACACCCCTGATTAAGAACCACTGTGACGGGCGCCTGGGTGGCTCAGTTGGTTGAGCGACTGCCTTCAGCTCAGGTCATGATCCTGGAGTCCCGGGATCGAGTCCCGCATCGGGCTCCCTGCTTGGCAGGGAGTCTGCTTCTCCCTCTGATCCTCCCCCCTCTCATGCTCTCTGTCTCTCATTCTCTCTCTCTCTCAAATGAATAAATAAAATCTTTAAAAAAAATAAAAATAAATAAATAAATAAATAAAGAACCACTGTGACAACAGTCCATGGAAGTCCTACGGAAAATATATGTGCAACAAATATAAACTTAAGGTATGAGGCTCAGGAAAGAAGTTACTAGGAAAGTGTAAGGTCCATATAATAAAGAAACAGACCCCCTTGGGACAAGTCAAGCACAAGAAAAGTAAGTATGCTCATATGATTCGGAAAGGGGGAAAAAACAGCCACACCTGAGAAAGCTCAATTCGATCTTCAAATGTTATAAGCTACTTTCAGAGGATAACAAAAGGGCCACAAAACTAACCACAGAATTGTAGGAAGCTGTCATAGTGAAACTAATTTTTTTAAATTCAGGTGTCCACCTGGTGCTTGATAAAGCCCAGAAAAACTGCCTTCTCTGGACAGTCCCCTGTGGAAACAACTCTCAAGTGTGCAGCAAGAAGAGCAAGTGTCAGGAGCATGTAGCTGTGGACCTCTTGAAGGCAGGCCTATCTGCTATGCCCCTCCGTGTTGATGGAAATGATCTTTATCTGGACTGTCCATTACTGTAACCACCAGCCACAAGTGGCTACTGGGCACCTGAAATGTGGCTACGTGTAGCCAAGGAACTGAATTTTTAGTTTTATCTAATTTTACTTAATTTGAGTTAAATCGCCACAACTGACTAGAGTCTACTACATTGGACAGTGTAGCTCTACGGGGTCACTGTCTCTTTTTTACCTTGTCGGGAAGTCACTTCAAAGTTTAAAACTATGACAAAGAGGTGCCATCAGAGCTGCAAGACACAGCATATACAATGCCACCTCAGTCATAAAGTCTCCCTCTGTAAATACATGAGGCAGGGTCAATGACTACGTTCATCTGTTTAGAACCAGAGCTTTACAGTTTCAAGGCACAAAAATGTCCAACAGAGATATCTAAAAAATTAAACAAAGGGCCAGATGTGTACAATACACAGATATTAGTCTGATTTCCCTAACATTTAAAAATACCTCATAAATAACATATTCCATTAAATAATACTGCCAAGAAAAATTTCTGGTTTCCATTTTGACTTAAAACTGAAAACACTTAAACCCAGAACTATCATTCTGCTCAGAAAAATACAGAAGGTGTGTTCTCTTACTTCTTCCCATCACACATGTATCTTCCAAAGAATTTCGAAGGAATCTCCCTCTATGCATTCCTAAATAAAGATCTCTAGCAATCTTTAGAGAACTTATAAAGCAGTTCAAGTGCATTATTTCACTGGATTCTCAAAATTACCACATGCAGCCAAGACAGGCATTAGCCTTGTCTCTACTACAGAAGTGGATAAGCCAGATCTCAGAGGGCACTCATTCTCCTCCCAGTCCCGTGCTGTTATACACACCACCCTGTAAGCAATCAGTGACTAGGGGAAGCCTTTCCTCACCCAAGGGGCACCTCCACAGAGAAGGCACATACGATACAGATGGAGAGGAATTCTAAAGTGGAGACTTCTTAAGCAGTGGTTTGAGAAAGAGAAATAAATGTAAGATCAATGATCAAAATATTTCATGTCAGAAGTTGTAAATCATTATAGTACCAGAACACTGTTTTCTGCTTTGCTCACAAATATATGTGCTGCCTCAAACAATTCCTCCCAAAACCAGTGTGTGTGTATAAACAGAGAAAGACCTATAGGTAAAGCGGCAAATGTTAACTAGTGGATGTAAGTGAAGGGTTTACAGGTGTTCATTGTACTCTTTCTTGCAACTTTTCTCTAAGTTTGAAATTTTTCAATATACAAAGTTTCAGAGGAAAAAAAAAATACCTGCTGTCTTTGTCTGTTCTTTCATTTATAAGAGGAATCCATCGACTTGTTACCTAAAAAGAAAATTAACAAGAGCTAAGCCACAATGAGGATCTTCTCTGAAAACTCTAAATTAAGGATCAATTTTAAAAGTGCCCCCATTGAAATTTAACTAGATATAGTGAAAAAAGTCACACATTCATACCTTATCAATAGAATGCTTATTGTTAACAGCATAAACTATGCAGATGACGTTAGCCTACAAGAGAAAATTAAGAAATTAATGGTATTTTTAAACAATACAAATGTAGGGGCGCCTGGGTGGCTCAGTCGTTAAGCGTCTGCCTTCGGCTCAGGTCATGATCACAGGGTCCTGGGATCGAGCCCCGCATCGGGCTCCCTGCTCGGCGGGAGGCCTGCTTCTCCCTCTCCCACTCCCCCTGCTTGTGTTCCCTCTCTCGCTGTGTCTCTCTCTGTCAAATAAAATCTTTAAAAAAAAAAAAAAAAAATACAAATGTAAATGGTAGCATTTAATTACCAGCTAGTTAACATATTTGGGCCAAAGGAAGAATAAAATTTGAAACCTAAAAAAAAACCCACATTTAGCATGCCTTTAAGAGGAAAAAGTTCCTAAGGACTTACTGCAAAAATACATACTCAAAGCCAGAAGTTAACAACAAAGACTTAAGACCTAAGACTCACAAAATCATCACTGTTTTCCCACAAAAAAACCCTACAGCTATTTTTTTTTAACTCACCTGTGATATCTCTTGATGAAGCTGTTCATCACTCTGTTCTGCTTCTACAAATGACAAAGTCAAAAAATGTTCATTATTTTAAACACTTTCATAAAAACTAATGGCCAAGCTAACATCTACATGGCACGCATCCAACATCCCTCATCCCTCATGTCATTTATGTAGTGTAGTGCCAGATGAGGTGGCAAAGGCAAGGGCAAGCCAGGGAAAGGAAAAAGCTGGACTACGATAAGGAAGCTGGCGGGCACTGAAAGACAAGTCTACCACAGGATAACTGCATGAAGAGCAGAAGGCATTGTGTGATAAATCTAGGCCAGCATCTGATCCAGAGTTGAGAAGGGTCAGGCCAAAGAGATCAGAAACGCAAGCGAGAAGACTAGGTGCTGCAGTCAGAAGCCCAAAGAGTCCATACACACAGGGTCAGAAGGCCAGGTGAGAATCTGGGCAATACAAGCTTAAGAGCTTGTATCTTAAAGAGAGCAGGCCCCAGAAGCAAAACCAAAGCATGATAGTGAAGAGTCCAGAATTCCCTTTCTAGCACGTATCTCTGGCTGGAATGGGTCTCAAATGGTGGATGTGCATATAACCCCACAGTGCAGGAGTTATGCATGATCATAGCTATGATGAAAAAGCATACAAATGAATGGAGTGCCTGGGTGGCACAGTCAGTTAAGCATCCAACTTTTGATTTCAGCTCAGGTCATGATCTCAGGGTCAGGAGATCGAGCCCTAAGTCGGGCTCCGCACTCAGCGAGGAGTCTGCTTGAGATTCTCTCCCTCTCCTTCTGCCCCTCTGGCTTGTGCTCTCTCTCTCTCAAATAAATAAATAAATCTTTTTTTTTAAAAAAAGCATACATATGAAGAGAAAAGCAATAACTGACATTAATTTAGATCACCTTATATTAAATATTCTCCTCCCCCAAAATGCCTGTTATTTCTGACATGCAAACTAATACTATAAGTGAGTACAATGGTATTTTAATTTATGCTAAATAACTGGCCATATTTTAAATATCTCTTCATATGTTGAGTAATCAATGGGTAATGGCTTCAATTCCAATGCTGAAAAAGAATAATTTTGTAAATGAAGCAGGTTATAAGGCTGATTGCAGCAGAAAGCGTCCAACCCCCTCAGCTTCTGGTATAGTGCTGTTTGGCAGCTGGACAAGCAAGCCGTGTATGTCATTTTTAATGTTCCATTAGTCCCATTAAAAAAGTCAAAAGGATGGGGTGCATGGGTGGCTCAAGTGTCCGACTCTTGATTTTGGCTCAGGTCATGATCTCAGGGTTGTGGGATCGAGCCCCATGTCAGGTTCTGCACTGGGCATGGAGCCTGCTTAAGATTCTCTCCCCCTGCTTCTCTGTGCCCCTCTCCCCCCCACAAAAGTAAAAAGGAACAGGTAAAAGTACATTTTTATTTGACCCAAGATATCAGAAATATTAAAATTTCAACATGTACTCAACAAGAGAATTATTGAGATTTATATTCTTTTTCTCACACCAAGTCTAATTCCACCTGTATTTTATACTTACAGCACATTTCAGCTTAGACTAGCCAGGTTTTAAGTGTTCAATAGTCGTATGTATTGGACTGCTCAGTCCTAGTATTTCACCTTTAGAATATGTAGGATACCAGCTTAGGAAAACAAAGTATTACCAATGTAGTTATGCCATGCTTACAAACAGATTTTATTTTATTTTTTTTAAAGATTTTATTTATTTGACAGAGAGAGAGAGATAGCGAGAGCAGGAACACAAGCAGGAGGAGTGGGAGAGGAAGAAGCAGGCTTCCCGCAGGGCAGGGAGCCCAATGCGGGGCTCGGTCCCAGGACCCTGGGATCATGACCTGAGCCTAAGGCAGACGCTTAATGACTGAACCACCCAGGCGCCCCTGGATTTTATTTTTTTTTTAAAGATTTTATTTATTTATTTGACAGAGAGAGACATAGTGAGAGAGGGAACACAAGCAGTGGGAGTGGGAGAAGGAAAAGCAGGCTTCCCGCGGAGCAGGGAGCCCGAAGCGCGGCTCGACCCCAGGACCCTGGGATCATGACCTGAGCCGAAGGCAGACGCTTAATGACTGAGCCACCCAGGCACCCCCAGATTTTATTTTTTAGAGCAGTTTTAAATGCACCGCAAAACTGAGTGGAAGGCACAGAGATTTCCCATATACTTCCTGCCCCCACATAGCTTCCCACATTATGAACATACCCCATCAGAGTGGAACATCTGTTACAACTGACTCCTAACGTGGGGCTCGAACTCACAACCCCAAGATCAAGAGTCACACTCTCTACCAACTGAGCCAGCCAGTCACCCCTCCCTTTTTTTTTTTTTTAAAAAGAAGTCCCAGAACAGAGCAAAATAATTTAGTGATTAAAAAGTTAAGTCCTGGGGCGCCTGGGTGGCTCAGTCGTTAAGCGTCTGCCTTCGGCTCAGGTCATGATTCCAGGTCCTGGGATCGAGCCCCGCATCGGGCTCCCTGCTCAGCGGGAAGCCTGCTTCTCCCTCTCCCACTCCCCCTGCTTGTATTCCCTCTCTCGCTGTGTCTCTCTCTGTCAAATAAATAAATAAAATCTTTAAAAAAAATAAAAATAAAAATAAAAAAAATAAAATAAAAAGTTAAGTCCTTGGGGTGCCTGGGTGGCTCAGTTGGTTAAGCATCTGCCTTCAGCTCAGGTCATGATCCCGGAGTCCTGGGATCGAGTCCCACATTGGGCTCCCAGCTCAGCGGGGAGCCTGCTTCTCCCTCTGCCTCTCCCCTCTCATGCTGTTTCTCTCTCTCTCTCACTCTCTAATAAATAAATAAATAAAATCTTAAAAAAATAAAATAAAATAAAAAATAAAAAGTTAAGTGTTAAGGCACCTGGGTGGCTCAGTGGGTTGAGCGTCTGCCTTCGGCTCAGGTCATGATCCCAGGGTCCTGGGATCGAGTCCCATATCAGGCTCCCTGCTCAGCGGGGAGCCTGTTTCTCCCTCTCCTCCCCACTCGTGTTCTCTGTCAATACCTCTGTCTCTCTCAAATAAATAAATAAAATCTTTAAAAAATAAATAAATAAAAATAAAAAGTAAGTCCTAGGGGTGCCTGGGTGGTTCAGTCAGTTAAGCATCTGCCTTTGGCTCAGGTCATGATCCCAGAGTCCTGGGATCAAGCCCCACATTGGGCTCTCTGCTCAGCGGGGAGCCTGCTTCTCCCTCTGCCTGCCACTCTCTCTCTCTCTCTCCTTCTGTCAAATAAATAAATAAAATCTTTGAAAGAAAAAAAAGTACTAGTGGGTAGAAAAGTTTTAAATTATTAAAAGCAATACAAATGTGCTTCTATTATCATATAATGTAAGCAAGCTGATGACTGTTTTAACTATTATTTGGGGGAGGGGACAAAGGCTGATAAATTAAAGAACAAATTTAGAACTCAACAAATTCTCAAATTCAGAATTCCTGAATCCCTGATAACAAAATTAATCCAGAACTTACCTCTGCAAACATGCCAAGTCAAGGAGGATAATGATTTATCTACTACTTGTCATTTACCATCACTCCTTCCTTTTCATTATTATGGAACCCAACTTAGTAAATCTGGGACAGAGAACTACAAGATGGAGGCTTTATATGGCGTGTGGGGTGGGGGTTGGCAAGGAGATATAAATGAGACAAGAATAGTAAATGATTATTTATTGCTAGAGAAAAAGGAACACTTATCCTGGAACACTTTTTAAAGCTCAGTATGTACACCTTTTTTGAGGACTATTAAATTAACCCTGCAGCTTCACCCACAAGAGGATATTCATTACCTGAGTAATCTACGATGTGTGTTGGAACTCTCTCAGGGGTGACATCTGCTGGAATGGTAATTTCTTCTGCTCGGGGAGGAACCTTCATTTGCAAAAAAATATAGAAAAGAAAAGAAAAAAAAAACCTTTGGATATTATCAATCAAACTTGTTAACAAATTTATTACACTTTTAAATGCTTATTTTTGTGCTTGAATCCACGACCCTGAGATCAAGACCTGAACTGAGATCAAGAGTTGGATGCTCAACTGACTGAGTCATCCAGGTGCCCCGATAAACACTTCTTTTAAAAAAGCATGCACATTTCTACTTGTGTGAGCACAGGACATATTAAGGACATATTAAGGATACTTCAGATGTAACGCAGCCTAAAACAATACTTAAATTAATTCGGTGTTTCAAACATTTGATTTTTAAAATGCTGTTTTCATTCCATTTTGTTGATGCTTAACACACGCTACAAATGAGGAGCTATGTTAATCCAAAGCAACTCTCAAATAAAACAATAAATTATCAAAATTAATTTCTTCTAGAAGATAACTGATTGGCTACATAAGCCTTGTATTTAATGATTCCATTTTTTAGAAAGACTCTATGATTTTTTAAGCCAATTAAAAACCTCTTATCCATACCCAAGAGGACTATGCTAAAATGACAATTCTAAACTCAGTTAAATGATCACAGAAAGCCTTTAGGTATTATACTCCAAGTGATCATATGATGATACACTTTATTTCACAAATTAAGTAATTACTTATTCCAGTATCTTATTTAAGAGGGAAAAAAAGCAAAAGAAACCATTAATGGTTATGTGGCACTTGTAATTGTTGAAAACACTACCATATAATATACCAAATTCCTGTCTGAACAATGAAATTATACACATATTCTTAACTAAACAAGAGTAAAGAAAGGGGAAATGCAAACTGTGGGGCTAATATACCAACTATGTGAAGAGAATAAATAGTGTTCATCCCGTTTGCATCAATCCCATTCCCCAAAACAAAATTCTAACTTTAAATAAGGCCTCAGCCAACAGTCCCTCATTCTGGAACACAAATATATTGCCAGTAATCATAAAACCACCTTACTTTTGGTGGTACTCTACTATTATTAAGCCTACCTCATTTGAGACACACAACAACCCTCTGAGGTAGGCAGAGGTGGTATGAATTAGTTTCTCCATTTGTAAAATGATGCAATGGATAATATTAAAGGTTCTCAAATATGTGTGTCAGAATCCTAGGGGTTCTAATGCCTCAAAGACTGGGGAGTGTCAGACGGAAGGCAGGTGGGGAGCCAGCCAGACGTTTCAAGCCCTTACTTCAACTAAAGGAATACTCACCTGTTTTATATTTTGGGGTTATGAATAACATTTTATTTTTAGGAAAGGATTAACAGCTTTGATGATCTCTAATATCCCTTCCAGCTCCCATTTTACAGATGAGACCACTAAGGCACAGAGATGACAAATGTCCTAGCCAAGATCAAAAGGAGGAAAAGCAAAGGACTTAGGTGAACTCAGATCTAGTTTGATTCTTGCTCCTGCACTACGTTTCAGGGATGTCTTGTGTAAACTAATATGAGCCCTTTTAAAGCCACAACTGTCAGAAGGAAAACACATGCCAAAAAAGTGCAGAATTTATTTCACTTTAACTCAATTTTGATAAATTTAAAAGATTTTAAATATAGACAAGACATAAAAATGTTTACCTCTTCTGGGAATTCTTCACTGACCAGAGACATAATCAGTGATGTCTTCCCAACTCTAGCTGTGAAAACAAACATCATTATTTTAATAATAAAGTGTTTAGGTTCTACATAAGCTCAAATTCAGCAACCATACAGCAGAGTCTGTTATTCATTAGCCAAAATCAGAGGCATCCAAATCACCCAGTTTTAGTACAATGCTTAAAGTATATCTCTTTTTCTGCTTAGAAAAGTTACGCATGCCCATTGTTTAAAACAAAAAAATTACCAAAATATAATATAAAAGTAAAAATCTTCCCCCAAATCCCTCTTTACCAGTTTAGTATATGTAGCCTCCCAGATTTTTTCTTTACTTATATTATTATAATAATTCACCACACAGTTTACTAGCAGAATCACAGCATTCATACTATTTTACAATCTTCCCTTATCATTTAAATTATGTACTTGGGCAGTATTCCATGTCCATACATAAAAATTTCCTGGGAGGGGTGAAGGGACAGTTATTATGTAATCTACACAGAGTTTTAATTGGGCATGATGAAAGAGTTCTAGAGAGAAAAAGTGCTGATGATTACACAACACTGTGAATGTATTTAATGCCCTTTAACCGTACTCTCAAAAATGGTTAAAATGTCGAATCATACGTCTTATATATTTTATCACAATTTTTAAAAATAGCAACAGGAAATCCATTTTATATTAATGTAAAAAACCTCTTACATTATTCTTTGACAGTTGTATAAGAATCCATCGTAAGACATGTCCTAATTTACTAATGCAGTCTCCTAACAATGAGCACTGTTCAAGTTTTCAGCTTTATAAACAATGCTGCAATGAATATTTCTACAGGATAAATTCCTAGAAGTGAACTCAAGTTAGCATGCATAATCCGTCTTTATTTTTAATAAATATTTTTAAATCACCTCTAAAAAAGAATAATTTACATCCTCACCAATAGAAGATCAGTGTGTCTGCTTTGGACATCCTTATATTCTTTCTTTTTTAGGGTATCATATGGAAAAGCTTAATAAGAGCAAAAGTAACTTTCCTGTTATATTTTCTAACCTAGTAAGATTTTTAATGCACAAACTTAAAAATCTTCATTTTCATTTGTAAATTTCATTTCTATTCCCGTCACTTTCTGATCATATACAGTCAACTGCATCAACTAAATCCTTTTGTGATTCTAAAGGAAAACAATCCACCTGCCTATTAATCTCTGCCATAATAGCAAATTGGTTTCCAAAGGTAAAGCCTAAATATGAAAGAACTGGAAAATTTTTAATTTAAATTTTTTTATTGTTATGTTAATCCCCATACATTACATCATTAGTTTTAGATATAGTGTTCCATGATACATTGTTTGTGCATAACACCCAGTGCTCCATGCAGAACGTGCCCTCCTCAATATCCATCACCAGGCTAACCCATCCTCCCAACCCCCTCCCCTCTAGAACCCTCAGTTTGTTTTTCAGAGTCCATTGTCTCTCATAGTTCTTCTCCCCCTCCGATTTCCCCCCCTTCATTCTTCCCCTCCTGCTACATTCTTCTTCTTCTTTTTTTCTTTCTTAACATATATTGCATTATTTGTTTCAGAGGTACAGATCTGAGATTCAACAGTCTTGCACAATTCACAGCGCTTACCAGAACACATACCCTCCCCAGTGTCCATCACCCAGTCACCCCATCCCTCCCACCCCACCCCCCACTCCAGCAACCCTCAGTTTGTTTCCTGAGATTAAGAATTCCTCATATCAGTGAGGTCATATGATACATGTGAACTGGAAAATTTTTAAGTGAAGAAAAGTCACATTCCTTTTTTTAAATGACTAAAAGAAAGGGTGACTAAAAACACAAGTCAAGTCTCCGGAAAAATAATGAATGGCTGGAAAAAAAGAGTACTGGTAAAACAACTTAGAGGGTGTGCTGCAAACAAGTCGGGTGTCGCTAGTGGAGGCTCAGAGTAGATGGTCCAACAGGTATCTTCTAGCTCCAATTTCTGAGAGTCTTTTCAGTTTACTTGTGTGAGAAGGCTTGGGCCTTTTTCAAGTAGCTGACTATAAGATAACACTTCTCTGAGTTCCAACCATGTCAGTGAATCCAGAGCCCATCATCACAGAACTGCTAGAATCCAGTTATCAATGTCAGCTTATCCAGCCCCCCCCCCCGCAAAAATTTTCAGATGAAGTACCTGGGACCCAGAAACAGCGATTTCTCAAGGTCTCACTAAAAAATGAGTTGCAGACTTAAGAGAATAACCCATCTTCTGATGGCTAAGCCAGTGTTCTATTTCCTATGACATACTTTAAAAAAAATACTAAGATGTGGGGCGCCTGGGTGGCTCAGTCTGTTAGGTGTCAGCCTCTGGCTCAGGTCATGATCCCAGGGTCCTGGGATCGATCCCGAATTGGGCTCCCTGTTTAGCGGGCAGCCTACTTCTTCTCCCTCTCCCTCCGCCTGCCGCTCCCTCTGCTTGTGCTCTCTCCCTCTCTCTCTCACTCACCCTCTCTCTCAAATAAATAAAATCTTATAAAAAGTAAAATAAAAAATATTAAGACAATAATACAGAGAATGAATGATAGCCCCTAAAGTCAGCAAGCAGTACATACATAAATACTATATAAATTAATTAAAATATTCACTGATTCACTGGTGACCAATCCAGCAGCTCTAGTTCCACTTTTTTTTAAACTTATTTTGAGAAAGTATCAGACTTACAGAAACATTGCAAAAATAGTACAAAGGAGTCATATCTATTCTTTAACCAAATCCCTCAAATGTTAACATTATACCACACTTGCATTATCATTCCTTTCCTCTCCCTCTCCCTACTCTCTGTATTTTTAAACCATGATGGCCCTTTATGTAACCCTAAGCACCTTAGTATGAATTTCCTAACAAGATCATTCTCTTCCATAACCACGGTGTACTGTCAAGATCAGGATATTAACACTAACACAGTGCTGTTATCTACTCTGTCAACCTTATTTCACCATTCGTCCCATTACCATCTTTTATAGAAAAGAAAAATCTTTTTCTTCCCCCAGGATCAAATGTTGCATTTGGCGGTCATGTCTCCTTAGTCTTTAGTCTGGAAGAGTTCCTCAATCCTTTTTATCTTTCATGGCCTCAGCATTGAAAAAAACAAGTCATTTAATTTGTAGACTATCCCTCAAATTGGTTTGTATGATGTTACCTCGTGATTAATTTCAGGTTTTGCATTCTGGGCAGGAATGCTGCAGAAATGATACTGTATCCCTCACAGGGCATCACAGAAGGGAGAGGATGTTAATTTGTCACATTACTGGTGATGTTAACTATCATCACTTGGAGGAGGTGGTGTCTGCAGGTTATTATCATTCCCTTTGTAATTGATAAGTATCAATTGTGAGAAGATACATTGAGACTATGCAAACATTCTGTTTCTCATCAAACTTTTACCTATTGGTTTTAGCAGCCATTCATGATTCTTGTGTTGTGTTGCTATAGTGGTTGCTACATGGTGATGTTTCTATTTCTAGCAATCCTTCTCCATTACTCTGTATTCTACTTTAAGGAAAAACTCCCTTCTGATTCATATCAGCATGGTCTCATGGATTCCTACAATATTCTACGTGTTATAATCCACTACTGTCATTATTTGGAGGTTCAAATAGTTCCATTTTACTTCGAAAAATGACATTTATGCAGGTATAAATCAGGATTACTATATGACCTCATTTTACAAATAAATATGTATTCACACTGGAAAAAAAAAAAAAAAAACCCAGAAGGATCTATACACCAACAGCAGTCATCTCTGAAGTAAATGTAATTGTAACTGTGTTTTTGTACTTTTGCATATTTTCCCAATTTTCTACAACAAATATAAACAATTTTTGCTACTAGAAAATGTTAACAAGTACTACTTTATTTTTTTTTTTAAAGATTTATTTATTTATTTGACAGAGAGACAGAGAGCACAAGTAGGCAGAACGGCAGGCAGAGGGAGAGGGAGAAGCAGGCTCTCCACTGAGCAGGGAGCCCGACACGGGGCTCGACCCCAAGACCCCGGGATCATGACCTGAGCCGAAGGCAGCCGCTTAACCAACTGAGCCACCCAGGTGTCCCAACAAGTACTACTTTAAAAGTCACCATTTGGTAGTGGAAATTGGCATGTTCTAAATTTATAGATGGCAGGTGCGCCCGGGTGGCTCAGTCAGTTAAGTGTCCAACTCTTGATCTCAGCTCAGGTCTTGATCTCAGGGTTGTGAGTTCAAGCCCCACACGGGGCTCCAAGATGGGCATGGAGCCTACTCAAAAAAAAAATTTTACAGATGGCAACTAAAATTTACCTAAAGATTGGCATGTTAAATGCATTCTTTCATCCCTTCAACAAATATTTCTTGAGCACTTCTATATACCAGCCACTATGCCAGGTGCTGGGGATACCCCTGATCATGGCACTAGGTCTTCCCTCTTTTCACATTCATGGAGATTATATTCCAACAGATTTATGAGATTTTCACTAATAAAGAACATTCTTTCTACACATCAGGACAAAAAGCAGAAACTCAAAAACTGCCCATCCTTGATTTACCCTTCCTCTGTACTGAGTGTTCAAGCTCTATCAAATTTTCCTTTGAAATTTTTAATATTAATTCCTTCCTCTCTGTTCCCACCTTTTTGTAATTACGGTACTTTTACTGAAACACTTCCCATTCCCAACTTTCTACCCCCTCCAACCTCTCCTCTTATTAAAATCCATCAGCAATACAAATGCCAACACCTCTCTCTTAGACATCTTTTCATTTTCTAACTCATCTGATCAAAAGCCTTGACTCTCAATTACCTACCACATCAAGGTGAAGCATTCTGCTGGCCTTTGAAAATCATGCATAATTGAATCCCACCTCATCTATTTCATCTCATTTCCCACTATTGCCACATACTCGATTTGCTCAAATAAGGCCATTCTGCTCTGCGTAAGCACAAACAGGCTATGATGGATCTTGCCTCCTCACATGGTTTATTCATCTAAAACAGCATTCCTTCTCACTCCTCTGCTTTTCCAAATGTTAACCATCTCTCAAGGACAGCGCAAATTCTACCTCATCCCTAAAGACATCCCAGGGCTACTGCAGCCTCGCTTTCCTTCTTTGAACTCCTTATGTGCCACATAACTTACATCAAACTGTTATGAATATAAGGTGCATACTTAACATGTATGTGTCTACATTAACATAATAATCAAATATTTGATAATGAATTGAATTTTCTAATTTTATATGAATGGGAGAAAGACTTCTAGCACATCAGCCAGACTGAATTATTTGACTTGCTTTCACCTTGCCCAAGCACAATACCATTGCTTTTGTTTCAGCCCTGCCATTTAGGAAATTAAGTTCCACCTCATGGAGCTTCTGGAACTATCCCATTCAAAGTTTTTCTTACCAGCAACTGAAGAGCTATGAACAGTAGGGTAACTTCTGAGGGGAAAAATAAATTCCAAAATTACTGTTCAGTTTGTCTTTAGTAGAAAATAATTAATGTTGAAATTTCCAATAATATTAAAGGAGGATGTGATATAATAAAGAATCCATCTGGACTTCATCCCCACCCAGTTCCTGACGCAGAGCTTCAAAATCCCTTAGAAGTTCCTGTGTGATAGGAGTGTCATTTGTTAAAGTCCGTTTCAACATACTTGAGTTTATCCTGATAAGATGACCCATCAGGAAGAAGGGAGGGCCTAGACAGCTTCAGGATGGGGACTGGTTACCAACCATGTGATTAATGGGTTGGAACCTTCAGCCCCACCCCAAAACCTAGCAGCTGGCAGGGGGGGAGGCCAGGAGCCCACAGATTGAGTTCAATCACATGGTCAATGATTTAATCAATCATGCCTACATAATGAAGCCGCATATAAAAACTCTGGACATCAAAGCTCAGGGGAGATTCCCAGTTGGTGAACCTGATGATGAACCAGGAAGGTGGCACACTCTGACTCCAAGGGGATAGATGCTCCCGGGCTCAGGGCCCTTCAAGACCTTGCCCTATGTACCTCTTAATCTGGCTGTTCATTTGTGTAACCGGAAGTACAGCACTTTCCTGAGTTCTGTGAGTTGTTCTAGTGAATTATCAAACCTAAGGGGGTTGTAGGAAGCCCCAAACTTGAAGTCAGCCAGGAGGAAGTGTGGGTAGTCTGGGGACCCCACTTGCAGTTGGTGTCTAAAGTAAGGGTAATCTTGTTGGGTACGTTGCACTTTAACTTGTAGGATCTGATGCTAACGCAGGGTGGTTAGTGTCAAAATTGAATTGAATTGTAGAACACTCAGAAAACTGCCAGAATGAAGAGGGCACGACAGTTTTGTTTTTATAAAAAGTAGTGATGGCTCAAAAAACTGAGAAACACTGTAACAGACCTTCTATCCAAGAGTACGAGTTCCACTCTGGCATATTTGCCCATGTCTGGACCAAACTAGGGGAAAAAACACGGGAAGATCATACAGAGTATTAACTTAATGCTTTTACATGACCCATCTTCCTTGTGCAGACTCCTACTATTAATTAATTTGCTAAGTATTTACCTGATTGTCTTCCAAGTACAAAGTTTAAACTTACATTCTCTGTGGGGATAACATGGAAAATGTATTACACAAGATAGACAAAATTGCTATGAAGAGGTTCAGATCAAGTGCTACGCTCAATCACTCCTGAGAAAAGGGAAAGGGGGCAGGTAAGGGTGGGAAGGGAAAGGGATATTTTCTGCTCTAAACATAGCAGAAAATCAAAAAGCTCATAAAAGAAGCTTATAGTTTGGTCTCAAGGAGGAAAAACTGAGTAATCAGTTAAGACATGTGTGTTCTTAAAACAGTACTGTGCGTAACACCTAGGCAAACATCCAGCATATCACCAGTGATCTCCTAAAGGACTTCCTAGACCTTCTTGATGAAAACTTTACTTTTCCTACCAGCTACTGAGTATCTCTGGAAAGACTAAGGAACAAGAATTTCATTATCACCCACGGGAAATTCCACAAGGGCAGAGAATGTGTCTTTCTTGCTCACTATTGAATCTTAGGTCCTAGCAAATGCTCTTAGTAAATGCAGCTTATGGCTTAGTGGTTAAGAGCACAGATTTGAAATTTAGGGAAGTGGTTGGTTACTTTTGAGAGAAAGAGAAGGAAATGCAAGGGGCTTTAACTGATTAGTAATGTTTTCTTTATCAAGCTAGGTGATGGGTATTTGTTATATTATTCTTTATACCTTTGATATAAATATTTCACACACACACAAAAAGGGAAAAAAATAATACAGGCTTTGGAATCAGCCAAGACTGGACAGAAATCTTAGTCCCAGGGCTTACTAGCTGTGTTTCCTCAGGCAAGTCATCTAGCCTCAGTTTATTCATCTATATAATGCTGAACAGCTGCAGCTGAATTGGTAAGAGGATTAATTAAGATGACAGATACGTAATGCTCAGCACAATACCTGGCAAACATTAAATACACAAATGGTAGTTGTCATGATGATGATGATGACAGTTTAAATTAAAGGAGTTAAGTGAGCACTAGAATGGGCCAGAAAATTTGGATTTGGGAATCAGCTTTCTAATTAGCAGTATAACCTTGAGTTGTCACTGACTCTCTCTGGGCCTCAATTTTCTCATCAGTTAAAAAAAAAAAAAGGACTAGATGCTATCAATGTTTATACTCTGTTTATTAAAAAAAGGACTAGGTGCTATCAATGATTAATCTACACTATCATGTAGCACACCTTAGAAGAGTGGCCTGTAACAGATGAAAAAGTGCACATTACATGTACCTTATAGTAATGTACCTCAGGGTATCCTAGCAATGGCAGACAGATCCCCAAACTGTATCTGTTATCTATTTTAATTGTGTATAGGAAAGCGATTTGTCAGGAACCTTCATCTATCTATAAGAACAAAGTGCCACTCACCAAGGCAATATGGGGTCCAGAAATTTCTAGAACTTGCTGACTTATAATCAGCATTTCATAACTTTTTTCCTTAAATAACTCCTTTCATCATGGCCTTGTTTAGGGTCCCAGAAATCCCAAACCTTCAGCTAGCTCAAGGTAGTATTCATCTCAAAATCCATAGTAGTCCATTCTAATTCCACATGATATGCACAATGGAGGCAAAATAGTTATCTTAAAATGAACCAAGCCACTGCCTTCTTATTTCAGCATCAGAAAACCTAGAGCTTGGACCTCCTGCCTATTTTTTACTCTTGGCAACTGAGGCTACTGCAGAGTAAGAAGAATGCATTTGGGAAAGAGCCCTAACAAAGTTCCTTGCAAAGAGTGATGTCTGATTGAAGACAACACACAGCAGAGCTGCCTGTGGGTCACCTGACAGGAGGATGCCTCTGCTGTGAAGTCCAATCAAGTCCACCAGGCCCTGTACTATACGTTATTTTAGTAAGTAATAAAACTCCCAGGTACTTAAAACAACAAACCTTTCAGGAGATCCAGTGCTTGTACAATTCCTGTGGCCTTTGAACTTCTGGGTCTTTCTTACCCAAGTAGAGAGGTCTTTTTCCCTAGTGTCTCCAAAATCCCACAACTACCGCCAGCACAGATGTTCCCAGAAACTGTTAGATTTCTTTTTTTTTTTAAAGATTTATTTATTTGACAGAGAATGACACAGTGAGAGAGGGAACGCAAGCAGGGGGAGTGGGAGAGGGAGAAGCAGGCTTCCCGCGGAGCAAGGAGCCCAATGCGGGGCTCGATCCCAGGACCCTGGGATCATGACCTGAGCCGAAGGCAGA